>NC_037671.1:90516740-90860579 GCF_003255815.1 Theropithecus gelada | reverse complement strand
AAATGACGAGTTGATGGGTGCAGCAGACCAACATGGCACAAGTATACATATGTAACAAACCTGCACGTTATGCACATGTACCCTACAACTTAAAGTATAATAATAATAAATAAATTAAAAAAAAATTAAAAAAATAAATAAATAAATTTAAAAAAAAAAGAAAAAAAAAAAAAAGAAAACAGACTACTACTATCCTTTAGCTAGATGCCAAAGAAGTCTGACAAATTTAATTATAATATGCTTTTTATATATTGTCCCGTGAGACTT
Organism: Theropithecus gelada; assembly: GCF_003255815.1. Taxonomy (NCBI): domain Eukaryota; kingdom Metazoa; phylum Chordata; class Mammalia; order Primates; family Cercopithecidae; genus Theropithecus; species Theropithecus gelada. The sequence goes on along the minus strand of NC_037671.1, from coordinate 90,860,312 downwards.
CTATGGCATTTTACAGTGAACTCCACAAGGAAAATTAGCAATAAACAAAAACTCAGAGAATACAATTGCATGCATGTCTGATATGTGGAAATAGAAACAGAGCATACTCGACAAGGACTATCAGATGCAAGTATCTATAGTGCCTGATGGAGCAGATGGCCAAGTTGATGAGTATTTCCAATAGTTTACAGCCAAACATTAGGTCCAAAGTCAGTTCACTGGGAAAAAAATAAATATACTAACCTGAAAAATCTCAACTGAAAAGAAATGAATGTATCAAATTCTAACCATTTGTTAAGAGAGAGCCATTTTGGGGAAAACTTGAGCTTTCATATTTTTATTTTTGAAAATGTCAGAAAAATCAGATACACTATAAAAATATGATAACTTAAAGACGTAGGTCTGGTATAAATTAATCAATCCTACTTTCATTTATGAATTGGAATTAATCGGTTATTTAACAAATAGAGCACTGTGGAAATTTCATATCCATATTATTGGGTGGCAGAGGTAACTTTTTTTCTTGTTATGTATTAATTAATCAAATGGTTAACAGTCGGCGAATGGCATATGGTGCTTCTTTCACACCACTGTGAGCCATGCCACAGAATGCTGCATCACCCTTCTAAGAAATTTTTTCTTCTCCTTTTTCCCCATATGGTGTTCAATTCTAAAATAGATTTTTCCGCAAATACTCAGTGTCTCCATCCAATATTCCATAGTTGGGAATCAGGTAAGGCTAAAAGATGAAAGTAAGTTCATATAAACCTTCAGTTGGTTCTCTTCATGAGAAGTCTTATCTATACATATGTATTGCCACAGAATGCCTGACTTCCACAGAAATCAAGTGAAAATCGAGCTCAACCATTTGCCTGAATATATCTAACTCCTCTTGATAGAAGAAAATTAAGATTAAAGTATTTTGGTCTTAACAAGCCACTTAGTTGAAACCACTCACTTATTCAGAAGTTTGACCTCAGAAATGTAAGGAGCTGAACAGAAGCAGATCAAAGTTTGACACAGGGAATCTTGCCATGACTTTCAGTATATAATTTGATTGCAACCTCCAGGGCTCCATGGTGGAGATTTATGAAACGGATTAAATGCTAGCATGTCATTAGTGCTGACTGGCATCCTCAACTCATTTCAGGCATGATGGTTTATTGAAAACATGTTTGATTAAAGACATTTGCAAAAATTATATAGGAAAATGTGTTTTGTCCATAAACATGAGGATGGAAAGTTTTTTTAGCAATCTATTGTTATCCCCAATTCTAGAGATATAGAAAAGATCTTGCCTGAAAATTATCTACTGTTGAGGGCCTTAAGCTAATGACTATTCAGCAATGGTTTTTTTAAGGTTGTTTGTTCCTCCTGTACTTGCTGTTAAATTTTGTACATGCTGATAAATTTTCTGGACCTTTTTTGCCCCATTTAAGAAAAATAATAATAAACCTTTCTTTTTTTTTTGGAAAACAAAATAACCTAGGCTATATTTAAGAATGAATTGAACTAGTCTTGATTTATGTTTGCAGCAGATGGTTCTGTCTTTCAGTTGGGTCCAAAAGGTTTTTCTGATTCTCTAAGTATTACGTTTTATCTCTCTTGGTAGCACTCAATAATTTATCCGCAAATTATTTATAACTACATGACAATTTGTACATAACTCTTCCCTATTATATTAAAATAGGATTACTTACTTACAGTAGTTCTACTGTTTTCCCCAGTAGATTATGCATTTTAAGAGGCCAGAAAACCATGTATTTACTTTTGTCTCCCCACTGCATGAAACACAATCAGTGTTCAATAAATATTTTTGAACACATAAACATTATACATTACAGATATTTATGTTGGTGATAATATAGTGATAATGTAAAAACTTTTATAAATGTAAGTACCATTATGAAAAATAAAAATATTTTAAACTAAAATTTCCTTATCTCTTTTCTATTGTTTATTTTTTATTATGACTATATATTAAAATTTATAAGAATCAGTGAAATGGGAGGCAAAATAAATTACTGAGGGAATTTTACTTCCTATGTCATGAAGCAGGAAGAGTTTATAAGCTTCCAAATGATGTTAACATGTGTACCTATAGAATTATAGGAAACTTCAAATTGGAAAACTTTTAAAATAATATCCTATTCGTGACAATAGGATATTGTCACTAATTAGCATTGCCTTTAAGAAGGAAGACATATTATTTTCTCACTCTTGATAAATTCATTCATTCATTGTGTAAGTATGTGTGAAGAATACAAGATGAAATGAAATATACCTATTGTCCTCACCATGCCCAAAACTTAGCAGTTGAGCTAAACACTGAAGGTACTACAAAGGAAGTGCTAAGGAAGTTTAAAAAGGAAAGATAACTTTCTTCTAGGTAGAATAAGAGAGCCTTCATAGAAAGTAGCAGAAGGATTTTGTATCCCTTCTGGTGCACACAGTGTTTAAAAGCACTTTTATCCCTTCTGTAAGCACTGTATCCCTTCTGGTGCACACAGTGTTTAAAAGCACTTTTTAAAAGAGTTTTTAGCATGAAGGGCTGTTGAGTTTTGTTGAAGGCCTTTTCTGCATCTATTGAGATACTCATGTGTTTTTTGTCATTGATTCTGCTTATGTGATGGATTACATTTATTGATTTGCATATGTTGAACAAGCCTCGCATTCCAGGGATGATGCCGAGTTGATCATGGTGGATAAGCTTTTTGATGTGCTGCAGGATTCAGTTTGCTAGCATTTTATTGAGGATTTTTGCATTGATGTTCATCAGGGATATTGGCCTGAAATTTTCTTTTTTTGCTGTGACTCTGCTAGGTTTTGGTATCAGGATGAAGCTGGCCCCATAAAATGAGTTAAGGAGGAGTCCCTGTTTTTCTGTTGTTTGGAATCGTTTCAGAAGAAATGGTACCAGCTCCTCTTTGTACTTCTGGTAGAATTCAGGTGTGAATCTGTCTGGTCCTGGACTTTTTTTGGGTAGTAGACTATATTAATTACTGCCTCAATTTCAGAACTTGTTATTAGTATATTCAGAGATTTGACTTCTTCTAGGCATTGATGGAACATATCTCCAAATAATAAGAGCTAATTATGATAAACCCACAGCAAATACCATACTGAATGTCTAAAAACTGGAAGCATTCCCTTTGAAAGCTGGCACAAGACAAGAATGCCCTCTCTCACCACTCATATGCAACATAGTATTGGAAGTTCTGGCCACAGCAATCAGGCAAGAGAAAGAAATAAAGGATATTCAAGTAGGAAAAGAGGAAATCAAACTGTCTCTGTTTGTAGATGACATGATTGTAAATTTAGAAACCCCCATCATCTTAGCCCAATATCTCCTTAAGCTGATAAGCAACTTCAGCAAAGCCTTAGGATACAAAATCAATGTGCAAAAATCACAAGCATTCCTATTCACCAATAACAGACAAACAGAAAGCCAAATCATGAGTGAACTCCCATTCACAATTGCTACAAAGAGGATAAAATAACTAGGAATCTAACTTACAAGGGATGTGAAGGACCTCTTCAAGGAGAACTACAAGCCACTGCTCAAGAAAATAACAGAGGACACAAACATATGGAAAAACATTCTTTACTCATGGATAGGAAGAATGAATATCATCAAAATGGCCATACTGCCAAAAGTAATTTATAGATTTAATGCTATCCTGATTAAGCTACCGTTGACTTTTTTCACAGAATTGGAAAAAAAAAAATACTTTAAATTTCATGTGGAACCAAAAGGGGGCCCGCATAACCAAGACAATCCTAAACAGAAAGAACAAAGCTGGGGGCGTCATATTACCTGACTTCAAAGTATACTACAAAGCTACAGTAACCAAAACAGTATGGTACGAAAACAGATATATACACCAATGGAACAGAACAGAGGCCTCAGAAATACCCACATTTACAATCATCTGATGGTTGACAAACCTGACAAAAACAAGCAATGGGGAAAGGATTCCCTATTTAATAAATGGTGTTGGAATAACTGGCTATTCATATGTAGAAAACTGAAATTGGATCTCTTCCTTACACCTTATACAAAAATTAACACAATATGGATTAAAGACTTAAACATAAGACCTAAAACCATAAAAACCCTAGAATAAAACCTAGGCAATACCATTCAAGACATTGGCATGGGCAAAGACTTCATGACTAAAACACCAAAAGCAATGGTAACAAAAGTCAAAATAGACCAATGAGATCTGATTAAACTAAAGAGTTTCTGCACAGCAAAAGAAACTATCATCAGAGTAAATAGACAACCTACAGAATTGGAGAAACTTTTTGCAATCTATCCATCTGACAAAGGGCTAATATCCAGAGTCTACAAAGAACTCAAACAAATTTACAAGAAAAAAACAATCCCATCAAAAAGTGAGCAAAGGATATGAACAGACACCTCTCAACAGAAGACATATATGAATCCAACAAAAATATGAAAAAAAGTTCATCATCACTGGTCATTAGAGAAAAGCAAATGAAAACCACAATGAGATACAGTCTCACACCAGTTAGAATGGCCATCAATAAAAAGTCAGGAAATACCAGATGCTGGAGAGGATGTGGAGAAATAGGAACGCTTCACTGTTGTTGGGAGTGTAAATTATTTCAATCATTGTGGAAGACAGTGTGGAGATTCCTCAAGGATCTAGAACTAGAAATACCATTTGACCCAGCAATCCCACTACTGGGTATATACCCAAAAGATTATGAATCATTCTACTATAAAGACACATGCATACGTACATTTATTGCAACACTGTTCACAATAGCAAAGACTTAGAACGAACCCACATGCCCATCAATGATAGACTGGATAAAGAAAATGTGGCACCTATACACCATGAAATACTATGCATCCATAAAAATATGGGTTCATATCCTTTGCAGGGACATGGGTGAAGCTGGAAACCATCATTCTCAGCAAAATAACACAAGGACAGCAAACCAAACATCGCATGTTCTCACTCATAAGTAGGAGTTGAACACTGAGAACACATGGACACAGGGAGAGGAACATCACACACCGGGACCTGTCGGGGAGTGGTGTGCTAGGGGTGGAATAGCATTAGGAGAAATACCTAATGTAGATGAAGGGTTCATGGGTGCAGCAAACCACCATGGCACATGTATACCTATGTAACAAACCTGCACGTTCTGTACATGTACCCAAGAACTTAAAATATAAAAAAGTACTTTTTGTTTTATTTTTGCTATGTTCTATACATTCTTTGAAATGTCATTATAAAACAGAATTAAAATACCAAGAGGTTAAAATAATTTTAATTAGGTAACAGGCTAGACAGGTAATGACTCAGCTTATTTTAGGAAAAATATGATCAAGTTAATTAGGTGTTACAGGAAGTGATGAGTAGCTTATGTTACATCTGTTGATCTATATCAAGGAGAATGATTGACCTATATTGTAGAAAGCAGGAGAAGGAGATATGTCAAACTCTTCCTTATTTGATAAAATTGAATATCAGAAACTTATTATTAAAAAGTAACTTCGATGAACATATAGAGATTGTATTTTGGTGAATTAATTTCGGTTTTATCAGCAAATACTTTCCTGAATCAAACTTTTCATGTGATGATAATATATTTTTTTGATAATATTCAGAGTTTTTAACAAATACCCTCATAAAACTGAACAAGAACTTTGTTTTCATTCAGGAATTTAGTCCACTATCTTCTTGAGTGATCTAAACTCATCATTGACCACTTATTTTTGTTTTTAGCCAAAACGCCCATTGGTGTTTGTTTCTAACTCACTTTATTCCAGATTTATTTGACATAGTGAAAACAACTGCACTCAAAACAAAAATATTTATACTTGGAAGGTAAGAGCATCTGTGAAAGGAACAATAAGACTAGAAAAACGGCTGGGCGCGGTGGTTCATGCCTGTATTCCCAGCATTTTGGGAGGCTAAGGCGGATAGATCACGAGGTCAAGAGATCGAGACCATCCTGGCCAACATGGTGAAATCCCGTGTCTAGTAAAAGTACAAAAATTAGCAGGGCGTGCTGGTGGCCCTGTAGTTCCAGCTACTCGGGAGGCTGAAGCAGGGAAATCGCTTGACTGTGGGAGGCAGAGCTTGCAGTGAGTCGAGATCATGCCACTGCACTCCAGCCTGGGCGACAGAGCGAGACTCCATCTAAAAAAAAAAAAAAAAAAAAAAAAAAAAAAAAGGAAGAGTAGAAAAATTATGACGAGGTAAACAAAACGCATGCATGTCATGAAGTCTTATGAAACAGCAACGATGTGGACTATTAATTGGCTTTTGAACTTTCTAGCAGCCAACCCAATAGAGATAGGCGAATTATTTACATGATTCAAAGTGTACATAAGGCAAAAATAAATTATTCCAAAGTATCATTGGTAATTTTGATAATGAGATGAGAGACATATTTCTTCCCTCCATTCTGATGACGCTATGTGATATGATAAAATCTGCTGAAACAATTCGATGGTAGACATAGTAATGTGTTTCATTAAAGTGCTATGCATGTTTCAATGTATACTGATTATGTAATTCTAAAAGTGCAGAAAAAAGTGTTTTGAACTTGGTATAAATCTTCCCGATAACTTAGCTTCATCCAATATTAAAATTAGATTATTTACAAAAATTGATATTCTGTTCATCTTTCTGGCATATTCAATAATTATTATTTCTTTCACTTGTATTTTCTGATAAGTATTAGGCATTAGAAAGTTTCAGGTTACACTGAGTGACAAGTCCCACAACAATTACAAATTCAACCGACCCTTGAACAACTTAGGGATTAGGGAAACAGTTGAAAACCCTGGTATAACTTTTAACTCCTCCAAAACTTAACTCACAGATTACTGTTGAATGGAAGCCTCACTGAAGACATAAACTTTCAATTAACATATATTTTGTATGTTATATATATATTATATACTGTATTTTTAAAAATAAAGGTAGAGAAAATGTGATTAAGAAAATTATAAGGCAGACACACTATGTTTATTATTCCTTGAGTAGAAATACATCATCATAAAGGTCTTCATTGAATAGGATGAGGAGAAGGATGAGGAGAGGGTAGTCTTTCTGTCTCAGGAGGTGCAGAGGCAGGAAAAAAATCGTTGTATATGTGAATACGCACTGTTCAAACCTGTGTTTTCCAAGGGTCAACTGTAATTTGAAAATCAACTGAGTGAGAAGTAGATGCAAATCCAAGACCTCTATAGGGAAGCAAATAAAATAAATATCTATGAGTATGGTGCCCGTTTTCTTCCTCAGTGTAAGGTGTTCTCCAACACAGAGAGAAATGAGCAATCAAGGCTCCAAAATTCTCCACTAGAATATTTTTAATTTGGAAAAAATCTAAAATGAGAATTACAAAGTTTTATTATAACTACAGTAAAATATTAATTAAATATAATATGTATATTTACATTTTTACATATATTCTATATGTCAATCTTTGAATGTTACAATTTAGTTGTTAATCTTTGAAGATAATAGAGTTTTCAGGCTATCATTCTAGTTATTTTATCAAATAATTTCAGTTATGAGACGTTTATCAAAGAGATGACTTTGGTTTATCTAGTTATTAAAATATTTTTATTTATACCAATAAATGAATATCCTCTGAATATAAAATGCACACTACATATAAACAAATTCAACATTCATTTAATGATATTTATAGAATTATAATAATAGTCATATTAATACTTACCATTTGCATAGTTTTATAATATGCCAGATAGATCCTCTTCTAGGCACTGTTCAAATATTACATCATTTAATCTTCATAAAGACTGGTGAAGTCATTTAGCCAACCTCACATAATTGCTAAGTGACTGAGCCAGTATTTACACCTCGGCAGTTTAACTCCAGAGAATGTGTTCAGATCCAATTCAAACCACAGTACCAGATGTTGAAAATATCATGATGAGCAGTACAGGTATGATCTCTATTCTCACATAACTATATGAGGGAGAAAATTGTATTTTAATGTAGCTGCAATGAAGATGTGTTGTTTGATGGAAATCCACAGTAGATGAATAAACTTATACCAAAATTACAAAATAAAAACAACAAAGTAGACCTGGAAAAAGAGGTAGGAACTTATCAGGAAAAGTTTTGAAAAAAACTAAAAGAATATTTCAGAAAAATAAAACTACATTGTAAAATCTTATGATTATATGAATTTATTTATTCAATAGTATAGAGCTACCTTTGCTAGTCCTATATATATAGGATAGTAATCTCAATATTGATGGAATTGAAAGATTTATCATCTCATCTTTTACTTAGTAATCCTTCTAGATAGTTTGTCAGCAGAGTTTTAAAATTATATAACCTTTGCTTAAAAATATAACTGTAGATTATATAGCAGTGTAAATTATCTTATAGCAAGATTGATTAATTCTGATATTAACATTATTAGCCTCAAAATCCTTGAATGATGAAGCACTCACTGCTAAATGCCTGGCATATTTACTTCACCAGATAATATGTAAGGTAAGTTTTGGCTTACTTACTACTATTACTTAATATAGTTGCAGGACCCAGACTGCAAAGGTATGCAATAAGATCCTATTTTTATGAGGGATTCTTATGCAATAAGATCCTACTCTAAGAATAGAATCCTATTCTAAGATAGGATCTTATTTTCAACCCAACTTGAACACAAAAAATGAGAATTAGTCTCCAAAGCAAGTAACCTTGTCCACTTGGGAGAACATTTTATGCAACACAGTGCAAGCTGCACAGTTATAAAACCAGAGGTGTCATTTCTACAACTTGAATTTTGAAAGTAAAGGGCACTTTAAAGACACACTCAGCCCCCTTGTCTGCCATAAGCTGGATAGCTCAGCAGTACAGAATCAATGACCTACACTAATACCACAAATCATTGCCGTGGGAAGAAAAATACAAACTAGAAGCCTCAAGGTTCTGCAGCTATAAACAATAGCACTGATATAGAAGAAAAAGAACTACAAAAAGTAATGATTTTAAACATATTTTTTCTGGCTTCACAAAATGGTTATCTATATTTTGGATTCCTAGCTAATATATGGGTCAATAAAATGACTCAATCTTTTCTCATGTTAGCATTCAGCAACATCTACTCACAAATGTTTTGCATTTTCTAAGAAATTCATTAGTTTAAAGTAAAACAAACTCATCTTCTTTCTATGTGTGTTCTACTCACAAATGCAGGATATATAATTTTACTTATAATGTGAATCAAATACATTACACAATCTCATTCCAAATAAAAGTTTTGATTTTCTAAATGAATTTTAGATTTCATTTGGTGAATTTAAACTATTTTTCCCTCAAATTTTTGAAAGTAATACTTTCTATGCTCTCCTTATTTCATTTTTCATAACTACCAAGCACTAAAATATAATATTTATATAAATATGGTCAGTTGTGTTGCAAGAGGCATTGCTATTTTATGAATTTTAAAAAACACGCTTTATTTTTCAGTGTATAAGACTTGGATGTCTTCTCTTCTGACTGTCCTTCCCAACCCTCTGCTTCACTTGACATTATGCATATAGGCGCTACCCTTGATGATTAGTTAACGAAAGATATTTAGCAAACTAAAACCAAACTGGGGGGAAAAAACAGGAAAATGCAGCATAAATCCCCAAGTAATTCCAAGGCTTAAATTTTGTCCATCGTGGCCATTCCATCAATCCTAACCCCTCAATTGTTAAGACTTCTGTTTACATTTTTTAGAATGGGCAAAACTATGTTCTAAAGAGGGCCTAATTGTGGAAGAATTCTTTTCCCTTAGAAAATACCATAACACAGATTTTTTTTTGAAGGATAAAATTGTAAATCATGAATAATAAGAGGAAAACAAACACATGCTGTCATCCAGCCGAGCTCAATTCAATCATCTACAGTGTTCATGCATCAAATCCCTTGATGAAGATAGTGCTCTACTTGCGAGGCTGCGATGAGAGGATCACTTGAGCCCAGGAACTTGAGGCTGCAGTGAGCTTTGATAATGCCTTTGTGCTTCAGCCTGGATGACAGAGCAGAAACAAAAGATAGTGGCCATCAGAATTGTCAACATGCATAGAAATGTGTGCTGATTGATTGACAGTTGTGATAAATGCAAAGTATAATGTTGGAGATATTGAAGTACCTTTTTTGAATAATTTATCAATACATTGAATGAACCACAGTTATTTCAACTCTGTTCCAAAAAAAATCTGTCAAAAAAGATGGTTCAGAAATACTTTATGTAAAAGCTTCTTTTAACACTGTTTTTTTGTAATAACAGAAATGTTTCTCTAAAAACCTAAATATAAAAAACGAACACATTGTTATAGTTGTGTGATAGATTGAGCAACTATGAAACTCTGAAAAAAAGGAAAGGATTTACAAAATAATTTAAGTGAAATAACTGAAAACCATAAACTTATAGCCATGATAATTGCAATTATGAAAGTTTTATATATGTATATTTTAAATGTATATATAATATATAATTTATACATAGAAAGAGAGATGTAGAAATACCAGAATAGGCCATAGATACATGTAAATTGTGGGATTGGTTGTAATTTTTATTTAGTGTTGTAATATTTATGAAATATTTATTTAGTATTTTATTGGAAACCTTAAAAATATACAAGTAATTCAGAATAGTCATATATTAAAATAAATTTTGTGATCCAAATTTGTGAATTTTCTTCATAATTTGGCATGTGATTAATATAAATTTTTTAGTTTAAATTGATTTTATTCTCTAATTAAATATATATAAATATATATTTATAAATTAATATAAGCTTTCATGCTTTCCTTGCTAGAACGTAAGTCCAAAAAGGTGAGACATTTTGTCTGTTATGTTCATTGATCTATCAAAAGCATCTAGAATAGTGCCTGGCACTTTGTAAATTTTAGTAAATATTGGTTTGATCAATGAGTGAATCATTCCAAGTAGTTTTGAATATATCTGTCAGAATTTATATGTTCATCTGTCCTCAAGTGAAAATGCCATTCTCAGGTTAAAAATCCACTCCCCTGTGCTTTTCTTGAATGAGTAGGTGGGATGCTATCGTATTGTGTGAAAAGGAATAACCATATGGATACAATTGGATTCTTTGGCAAAACAGTAAATACTGTACTGATAACATTTTTATGGCAAGTAGAAATTTATAAACTGTGTATCATATAAACAACACATTATCCATTGTATTTCCAAATGTTTAAGTAGGTACATGACTGGTATCAAGTTCTAGAGGAGAAACCTCCAAGAAAATGACTGGACTCAGGCAGAATTTCTTGTCCTCTGAAGCATTACAAAAGAGAACAAATAAAGTACATTCCTAGACAGAATAAAAAATGATTATTTGAAGATGGCTGAAGCCAGCCTCCAGCTCCCAGCATGAGCGACATAGAAGATGGGTGATTTCTGTATTTCCAACTGAGGTACTGGATTCATCTCACTGGGGTGTGTCAGACAATGGGTGCAGGACAGTGTGTGCAGCCCAACAAGCGAGAGCCAAAGCAGGGCAAGGCATCACCCTACCTGGGAAGCACAAGGGGGAAGGGAATTCCCTTTCCTAGCCAAGGGAAACCGTGACACACAACACCTGGAAAATCAGGTCACTCCCAACCTAATACTACACTTTACCAAGGGTCTTAGCAAATGGCACACCAGGAGATTATATCCTGTGCCTGGCTTGGAGGCTACCAGTCCACAGAGCCTCCCTCATTGCTAGCACGGCAGTCTGAGATCTAACTGCAAGGCAGCAGCAAGGCTGGGGGAGGGACACCCGCCATTGCTGAGGCTTAAGTAGCTAAAAAAAGTGGCTGGGAAGCTCAAACTGGGTGGAGCCCACTGCAGTTCAAGGAGGCCTGCCTGCCTCTGTAGACTCCACCTCTGGGGACAGGGCATAGCCAAACAAAAGGCAGCAGAAACCTCTGCAGATGTAAATGTCCCTGCCTGACAGCTTTGAAGAGAGTAGTGTTTCTCCCAGTGCAGAGTTTGAGATTTGAGAATGGACAGATTGCTGGCTCAAGTGAGTCCCTGACCCTGGAGTAGCCTAACTGGGAGACATCCCCCACTAGGGGCAGACTGACACTTCACACTTCACACAGTCAGGTACACCTCTGAGACGAAGCTTCCAGAGGAGCAATCAGACAGCAACATTTGCTGTTCAGCAATATTCACTTTTCTGCAGCCTCCGCTGCTGATACCCGGGAAAACAGGGTCTGTAGTGGACCTCGAGCAAACTCCAACAGACCTGCCGCAGAGGGTCCTGACTGTTAGAAAGAAAACTAACAAACAGAAAGGATATCCACACCAAAACACCATTTGTGCATCACCATCATCAAAGACCAAAGTAGATAAAACCACAAAGATGGGGAAAAAGCAGTGCAGAAAAGCTTTAAATTCTAAAAATCAGAGCGCCTCTCCCCCTCCAAAGGAACACAGCTCCTCACCAGCAACGGAACAAAACTGGACGGAGAATGACTTTGACGAGTTGAAAGAAGAAGGCTTCAGACGATCAAACTTCTCCGAGCTAAAAGAGGAAGTACGAACCCAACACAAAGAAGCTAAAACCCTTGAAAAAAGATTTGACAAATGGCTAATTGGAATAACCAATGTAGAGAAATACTTAAATGACTTGATAGAGATGAAAACCATAACACGAGAACAACGTGACAAATGCACAAGCTTCAGTAACTGACTCGATCAACTGGATGAAAGGGCATCAGTGATTGAAGATCAAGTGAATGAAACGAAGCTAGAAGAGAAGTTGAGAGTAAAAAGAAGTGAACAAAGCCTCCAAGAAATATAGGACTTTGTGAAAAGACCAAATATACATCTGACTGGTGTACCTGAAAGTGACAGGAAGAATGGAACCAAGTTGGAAAACACTGCAGGATATTATCCAGGAGAACTTCCCCAATCTAGCAAGGCAGGCCAACATTCAAACTAAGGAAATACAGAGAATGCCACAAAGCTACTCCTTAAGAAGAGCAACTCCAAGACACATAATTGTCAGATTCACCAAAGTTGAAATGAAGGAAAAAATGTTAAGGGAAGTCAGAGAGAAAGGTCGGCTTACCCACAAAGGGAAGCCCATCAGACTAACAGCGGATCTCTCAGCAGAAACTCTCCAAGCCAGAAGAGAGTGGTGGCCAATATTCAACATTCTTAAAGAAAAGAATTTTCAACCCAGAATTTTATATCCAGCCAAACTAAGTTTCATAAGTGAAGGAGAAATAAAATCCTCTACAGACAAGCAAACTAAAAGATACAATATACCAGAATCTCTGGGACACATTTAAAGCAGTGTGTAGAGGGAAATTTATAGCACTAAATGTCCACAAGAGAAAGCAAGAAAGATCTAAAATTGACACCCTAATATCACAATTAAAGAACTAGAGAAGCAAGAGCAAACACATTCAAAAGCTGGCAGAAGGAAAAAACAAACAAACAAACAAACAAACAAAAAACAACTAAGATCAGAGCAGAACTGAAGGAGATAGAGACACAAAAATCTCTTCCAAAAAAAATCAAGGAATCCAGGAGCTGATTTTTTGAAAAGATCAATAAAATTGATAGACCACTAGCAAAACTAATAAAGAAGAAAAGAGAGAAGAATCAAATAGACGCAATAAAAAATGATAAAGGGGATATCACCACCAACCCCACAGAAATACAAACTACCATAAGAGAATACTATAAACACCTCTATGCAAATAAACTAGAAAATCTAGAAGAAATGGATAAATTCCTGGACACATACACTCTCCCAAGACTAAACCAGGAAGAAGTTGAATCCCTGAATAGACCAATAATGAATAGCCTACCAATCAAAAAAAGGCAATAATTAATAGCCTAACAATCAAAAAAAGTCCAGGACCAGACGGATTCACAGTCGAATTCTAACAAAGATACAAGGAGGAGCTGATACCATTCCTTCTGAAACTATTCCAATCAATAGAAAAATAGGGAATCCTCCCTAACTCATTTTATGAGGACAACATCGTCCTGATGCCAAAGCCTGGCAGAGACACACGCAAAAAAGAAAATTTTAGACCAATATCCCTGATGAACATCGATGCAAAAATCCTCAATAAAATACTGGCAAACCGAATCCAGCAGCACATCAAAAAGCTTATACACCATGATCAAGTGGGCTTCATCCCTGGGATGCAAGGCTGGTTCAACATACGCAAATCAATAAACGTAATCCAGCATATAAACAAAACCAAAGACAAAAACCACATGATTATCTCAATAGATGCAGAAAAGGCCTTTGACAAAATTCAATGGCCCTCCATGCTAAAAACTCTCAACAAATTCGGTATTGATGGAACGTATCTCAAAATAATAAGAGCTATTTATGACAAACCCACAGACAATATCATACTGCATGGGCAAAAACTGGAAGCATTCCCCTTGAAAACTGGCAGAAGACAGGGATGCCCTCTCTCACCACTCCTATTCAACATAGTGTTGGGAGTTCTGACCAGGGCAATCAGGCAAGAGAAAGAAATCAAGGGTATTCAATTAGGAAAAGAGGAAGTCAAACTGTCCCTGCTCGCAGATGACATGATTGTATATTTAGGAAACCCCATCATCTCAGCCCAAAATCTCCTTAAGCTGATAAACAACTTCAGCAAAATCTCAGGATACAAAACCAATGTGCAAAAATCACAAGCATTCTTATACAACAATAACAGACTAACAGAGAACCAAATCATGAATGAACTCCCATTTACAATTGCTTCAAAGAGAATAAAATACCTAGGAATCCAACTTACAAGAGATATGAAGGACCTCTTCAAGGAGAACTACAAACCACTGCTCAGTGAAATAAAAGAGGACACAAACAAATGGAAGAACATTCCATGCTTATGGATAGGAAGAATCAATATCGTGAAAATGGCCATAATGCCCAAGGTAATTTACAGATTCAATGCCATCCCCATTAAGTTACCAGTGATTTTCTTCACAGAATGGGAAAAATTTATTTTAAAGTTCATATGGAATCAAAAAAGAGCACGCATTGCCAAGACAATCCTAAGCAAAAAGAACAAAGATGGAGGCATCATGCTACCTGACTTCAAACTGTACTACAAGGCTACAGTAACCAAAACAGCATGATACTGGTACCAAAACAGAGATAGAGACCAATGGAACAGAACAGAGCTCTCAGAAATAATACCCCACATCTACAACCATCTGATCTTGGACAAACCTGACAAAAACAAGAAATGGAAAAAGGATTCCCTTTTTAATAAATGGTTCTGGGAAAACTAGTTAGCTATAAGTAGAAAGCTGAAACTGAATCCCTTCCTTACACCTTATACAAAAATTAATTCAAGATGGATTAGAGACTTAAATGTTAGACCTAAAGCCATAAAACCTAGGCAATACCATTCAGGACATAGGCACGAGCAAGGACTTTATGTCTAAAACACCAAAAGCAATGGCAACAAAAGCCAAAATTGACAAATGGGATCTAATTGAACTAAAGAGCTTCTGCACAGCAAAAGAAACTAACATCAGAGTGAATAGGCAACCTACAGAATGGGAGAAAATTTTTGCAGTCTACTCATCTGGCAAAGGGCTAATATCCAGAACCTACAAAGAACTCAAGCAAATTTACATGAAAAAAACAAACAACGCCATCAAAAAATGAGCAAAAGATATGAAGAGACACTTCTCAAAAGAAGACATTTATGCAGTCAACAGATACATGAAAAAATGCTCATCATCACTAGCCATCAGAGAAATGCAAATCAAAACCACAATGAGATACCATCTCACACCAGTTAGAATGGCAATCATTAAAAAGTCAGGAAACAACAGGTGCTGGAGAGGATGTGGAGAAATAGGAACACTTTCACACAGTTGGTGGGGCTGTAAACTAGTTGAACCATTGTGGAAGACAGTGTGGTGATTCCTTGAGGATCTAGAACTAGAAATGCCATTTGACCCAGCTATCCCATTACGGGGTATATATCCAAAGGATTATAAATCATGCTGCTATAAAGACACATGCACACGTATGTTTATTGAGGCACTATTCACAATAGCAAAGACTTGGAACCAACCCAAAAGTCCATCAGTGACAGACTGGATTAAAAATATATGCCACATATACACCATAGAATATTATGCAGCCATAAAAAGATGAGTTCATGTCCTTTGAAGGGACATGGATGCAGCTGGAAACCATCATTCTCAGCAAACTATCGCAAGAACAGAAAATCAAACACCGCGTGTTCTCACTCATAGGTGGGAATTGAACAATGAGAACGCTTCCACAAAGGAAGGGGAACATCACACACTGGGCCTCTTGTGGGCAGGGGGAGAGGGGAAGGATACCATTAGGAGATTTACCTAATATAAATGACGAGTTAATGGGTGCAGCACACCAACAAGGCACATGTATACAATACATATGCAACAAACCTGCACGTTGTGCACTTGTACCCTAGAACATAAAGTATAATTTGAAACAAGAAGAAGAAGAAACTGGATAACACAACAACAACAACAACAACAACAGCAAAATGATTATTTAACCTTGTCTCCCAGCTAATTTTGTTATATGGTGCTTAAGTTAAAGTAGGAAAGTACTTTATCAGAAAACCCAAGAATAAAGTTAGACTTGTGAGTAATGGTAGTCTATCTGAGGCTCTATCAGAAATCCTATTATTTACCTGCCTCGGATCACTTGTCAGTAGGCAATAAAGAATTCAACCTGGTATATCCCAGATATACTGAAACCAAGTTTATCATGGGACAATTTCTCTGCCACAGTATATACAGATGCTTCTCTGGTTCATTAATTTGACACTACCTTTCATAGATATTTGCTCAATGTCACAATATAATTATAGGTTGTGATGTTTTATAATCTGTATAGGTTGAATTATGTCTTCAAAAAATAAGTTGAAGTCCTAATCCCCACACCTTACTTGGAAATTAAGTTTTTGCAGATATAATTATTTATGATGAGTTTCATACTAGAGAAGGATGAGCTCTTAATACTGTATGACTAGTTTCTTTATAAGTAGATGATGTGAAGACATGGGGGAAGAATGGCAAAAGAAGACAGAGGGAGGGAT
This sequence comes from Theropithecus gelada, assembly GCF_003255815.1. Lineage (NCBI taxonomy): Eukaryota > Metazoa > Chordata > Mammalia > Primates > Cercopithecidae > Theropithecus > Theropithecus gelada. The sequence goes on along the minus strand of NC_037671.1, from coordinate 90,843,186 downwards.
CGGATTTAAGCTGCCACAAGCCAAAGAACACCTGGAGCTATCAGAAAGAGACAAAGGAGTATCTTCCCAAGAGGCTTCTGAGACAGCATGGACCTGCTGATATCTTAATTTCAGCCCTCTAGTCTTTAGAACTGTCAGATAACACATTTCTGTTGTTTTAAGTCATTAGTATGTGTTACTTTCTTATGGCAGTCCAAGGAAAATAAAGAAGCTCTAATAAACTAAGTATGACATTGGATAATGCCATGTAAAGAACACTGGACTTGGAGACATGGATTTCAATCGTGGCTCTACTGCACTATGTGGTTTGTGATCTTGGAAGCATACTAAACTGAAAGGTCTTAACCTGTCAATGAAAATATTATGTACATCCTTGTAATACCTTCCTTTGCTCTTCATTGAGCTACTATGTATTGAGAACACTATTGTAAGAGCTAAAAAAAAAAAAAAAAAGCTTTCCTTAAATTCCCATTACGTTTATAAAATACACCAAGTGCTACAGTGATTTGTACCTTACACAAAAAGAATGTACACTGATCTCAGAGAATTAAAATGCTCTGAAAGAAGGGTAACTTTCAAATGCTTAATGCTAACTCTAAATTTTCCCATTCCTGCTAGTTCAAAGAAAACCAACCAACAGTATCTCTTGAATGTAGATATGCATGAAGAACAAAGTTACACATGGATAAGAATAGCAGGTGAAATCCGAGTAGTAATACAAGAAAACATCAGGCATTGTCTAAGTAATATAGCGCACAGATTACATAGAAATGAAAAGAGTATTTAATGAACTAGGGAAGACTAGCAATCCCATAAGGAAGCCACAGTCACTGCCCTGAGACCATCGATTACCACACAAACGTATTGACCCTAAATTTTAAAAAATCAATAAATTAAATGCAGATTATTTGCACCCATGCTCCAGAGTTTCCTAACAAATTTGACAACATATGGGTCTTTTTGACAGCCCTTTACCACTTGACCCAAGCATATTGACAGCCTGTATTAATTTAAGGGATAGCACACAAGAGCAATATGTGGACTAACCACAGAAAAAGTTAAGTATTTTGACAGCTTCAACCCAGTGTCTGAAAGTGGAAATTGAGATAATTATGTTGACCTTTCACTTGGAGAATCCGGAGGGAAATGAGATGTTTTTGTGAAATCTATATTAATCTATCTAAAATACAACCAAAAACATTCTAAATTTTTAATAGAGTCAATTTCTGAGCAATTTTGGATTCACACAAAAATTGGGCAGAAGGTAAAGTGATCTGCTGTATACTTGCTGCTCCAGACGTGCATAGCCTCCCCAGTGGTCAACATTTCCCACCATGGTGGTACCTTTGCTACAATTGAACCTACATTGTCACATCATTATCACCCAGAGTTAAAAGTTTAAACTACAGTTCATTGTTGGTGTTGTACATGTTATAGGTTTAAATAAATTTATAATGACATGTATCCATCATTACAGTATCATAGAGTAGTTTCACTGCCCTAAAAAATCCCGCATGCTCTGCCTTTTCATCCCTCCCTCCTTTCGAAACCCTTGCAACCATGGATGTTTATCTTTTTACTTTCCCCATACTTTTGCTTCTATTAGAATTTTACATAGTTGTAATTATACAGTGTACAATCCCTTCAAATTGGTTTCTTTCACTTAGTAATATGCATGCAAGTTCTTTTCATGTCATTCATAGCTTGATAGATCATTTCTTTTTATTGCTACATAATATTTTATTGTCCAGATGTACCAGTTTATTCATTCACCTACTGAAAGACATCTCAGAGGCTTTCAAATCTTGGCAATTATGAATAAAGAAACATTTGTGTGTGAGTTTTTGTGTGAACAATAGGTTTTCAAATCCTTTGAGTAAATGCTGAGGAGCACAATAGCTGAAACATGTGATAAGAGAGTATATTGAGATTTATAAAAACCACCAAATTGTCTTCCTAAGTGGCTGTGCCATTTTGCATTCTGACTAGAAATGATTGAGAGTAGCTGTTGCTCCATATGCCCATTGGCATTCGGTGTTTTCAGTGTTCTGGATTTTAATCCTTCTGATAGATGTGTAGTGGTCTCTCACTGTCATTTCTATTTGTATTTCCCATATGACATATGATGCCAGGCATGTCTTCATATGTTTATTTGCCATCTTTAGATCTACTTTGTTGAGGTGTATGTTCAGGGTTTTTGTCCATTTCTTTTCTTTTCTTTTCCTCTTTTTTTTTTTTTTTTCAGTCAGCGTGTTTGTTTTCTCATCATTGAGTTTCAAGTGTTCATTGTATCGTTCGGATAACAGCTCTTTATCAGAAATGTTATTTTTCAAGTATTTTCTCCTAATCTGTGGCTAGTTTTTTCATTCTCTTTACAATGTTTTTCACAGAGCAGAAATTTTAAATTTTAATGAAGAAATGTTCCTTTTTCTTTCTTTTGTGAATCATGCCTTTGGTGTTGTATCTAAAAAGGCATCACCATAACCAAAATCATCTAGATTTTTTCCTTTGTTATCTTCTAGGACTTATTTTGCATTTTATAATTAGGTCTTTTATCCATTTTTATACATTGGTAAATATGGTTTGCCAATACTTTGTTGAGAATTTTTGCATCTATGTTCATGAGTGGTATTGGTCTGTGGTTATCTTACTTTTGTCATATCTTTCTCTATTGATGGTATTAAGGTAATGCTGGCCTAATAGGATGAATTAGAAAACAGTCTCTCTGCATCCATATTATAAAAAATACTGAAGTGAAATGACATAATTTCCTATTTAAATGTAAGGTAGAATTCACCTGTGAACTCATATGGGCCTAGTGCTTTTTGTTTCGGAAAGCTATTAATTATTGATTCAATTTCTTTAGTAGAAACACAGCTATTCCAATTATCTTTTTTTTTTTTTCTTGCATGAGTTTTGGTAGATTGTGTCTTTCAGGGAATTGGTCCATTTTATTAGGCCATCAAATATATGGGCATAGTGTTTTTCATAATGCCATTTTATTATACTTCTAATGTTCATGAAATTTGTAGAAATGTCTGACTTCCCTTTTATTTATGATATTAATATTATGTGTCCTCTCTCTCTTTTTAAATTAGCCTGGGTAGGGGCTAATCAATGTTACCAAAGAACCATCTTTTATAATTTTCAATGATTTCTGTTCTAACTTTCATTATTCTTTTCTTCTGCTTACTTTGGCTTAATTAGCTCTTTATACTCTAGTTTCCGAAGGTATCAATTTAGAGAACTAATTTTAGATTTTCCTTCTTTTCTAAAATATGCATTCAGAGATATAAATTTCCCTGTAAGCACAGCTTTTGCTATATCTCACAAATTTTAATAAGGCATGTGTTTATCTTCACTTAGTTCATGAGAAACAAATTTTCTTGAAATTTCTTCTTTTAAATGTTATTTAGAAGCATTTATTCTCCATATATTTTGGGCTTTATTAGTTATCTTTCTATTTTTGATTTCCAACTTAATTCCATTGCATTCTGATAGCAGAGTTTGCTATCAGTGTGATTTCTATTCTTTTAAATTTGTAAAGTATATTTTACAGCCCAGAGTGTGTTCTACCTTATGAATTTTCCAGGTGAGCTTAAAAATGTTCATTCTGCATTGTTTCATGGAGGAGTCTATTGTTGTGGTGTGTTTAACTAACTTTTTGCTGAATTTATGCCTACTGAATTTGTCTATTTCTGATACAGTGGTGTTGAAGTCTCCAACTATAATAGTAGATCAATCTATCAACATATTTCTATCAGTTTTGGCCTCATGTATTTTGTATTTTGATTATTTAATTTGTTGGTGGTAGAGGTAGTAATTTTGTATATGTGTGTGTGTGTGTGTGTGTGTGTGTGTGTGTGACCTCACAAATAGTACTGCTAAATGTGGTGGCTCCTATGCAGAGATTTTCTAGATGCCATTCTAGATCTAGATGCCTTGGCAGTCTTTTGTATACTTTCACTTGTTTTCTGTGTGTGGGCCTCAAGTTTTGTACTTTTTCTAGAGCCATGAGGACTGATGATGCTTTTTTTTTTTTCTGTTTATGTAGTGCTTACACAGAGGGCTGTTAGTGAAACTCTTCTGCTCTCTGCAGGAGCAACTCCCCTCTGCAATTTCCTTTTTCTCACTGTCCTTGAGAAATAACATTAGCTGTCACCCCTCATATGGAAGAGGTGTTGGGGGGTGGCGTGGGAGGGTCTCCTCTCATTCTCTGGTAGTGTTTGTTTCCTTTCAGGGCTTCCCAGATCATATTTATGTATGTTTTTCTCTTCTCTGATTTTTTTTTTTTTTTTTTTTTTGAGTTCTTGGCCTCCTTGCTGTTTTCATTTTTATCCATTTTGTCTCTTAGTTTCTCTTCCCCATTAGGAACTTTTATTTTATAAGCCTGTTTCACTTACCTTTTTTCACACCTTGACGTGCAAGTTTCTAATCACAGGCACCCTATTTTGTCGCTCCACTCTGCAGGCTTCCACTTGTTGGTAAAATTTTGACAATTTTAAAGTGTTTTTAAGCCAATATGTCTGCTTCTGTGTTACACATATTCTGTACCCAGGATCCCTGTTTCTCATGATTATGTACTGAAATTTTTTAGGGCAAAATGTGTGAAGCTTTTACAGAGGCTCAAAATGTTAGACATGGCTTTTTCTTCCAAGAGAGTGAATGATAATAACTGTTTATCTCTCAGAGAACTAAAATTTGGAATTAAGGAGGGAGTTTGTTTCTCATGAATAATTTAAGCCCAAAAGGAGAAAGAGAACAAACATAACAGCTCACTCTCAAGAAAAAATTAACAGTTTGGAAAAGCTAAAGACTCAAGTTCACCCCAAAGCATAGTGCCTATTGCCAAACAACCTAATTGGCTATAGTTTTCATACACACACACTATCTCACATACACACAAACACACACACACACACAAACACATTTTAGCATTGAGAAATAGAAGACAAAGAAATATTGACTAAAGAGGAGTACATTAGTACAGAGGAAGAGATAGTTGTTATGAAAAGCTTAAGGCTTACAAACCACTTATAGCCCGTTAGCCTTATTTTGTAATTTTTGTATGACTTTATTAGATTTTTCCATCCAAATTAATAGATAACTTGCACACTAATATTAATATAAACTCCTCCAACAATTACTAGCTACTACTCTTTACAAGATGTTTTAAGTGGGTGAGATAGAATAGTCATAAGGTAAAATTCAGGTTCTAATCAGGTAGTCATTTTCATTTAAATTCTATTTATTCATTGTGAGTGTGAAGTACTCTCACAGAAGTGCAGTGTATCCTGTTTTAGACACAGGTACCTAGAGGACATATACATAGGTGAGAGCAAATGTACCTTTTTATTAATTATGGGTTATTTGGGCTCATGGATGTTGATATATGACATTTATTCTGTATTTAAACAAAAAAGTAATTTCATGCATTCATTTATTTATTTATTTATTTATTTATTTATTTATTTATTTATTTTTGAGACGGAGTCTTGCTCTGTCGCCCAGGCTGGAGTGCAGTGGCGGGATCTCGGCTTACTGCAAGCTCTGCCTCACGGGTTCACGCCATTCTCCTGCCTCAGCCTCCTGAGTAGCTGGGACTACAGGCGCCTGCCACCTCGCCCCGCTAGTTTTTTTTTTTGTATTTTTTTAGTAGAGACGGGGTTTCGCCGTTTTAGCCAGGATGGTCTCGATCTCTTGACCTCGTGATCTGCCCGTCTCGGCCTCCCAAAGTGCTGGGATTACAGGCTTGAGCCACCGCGCCCGGCCTTTGCATTTATTTTTAATGTAGTTAATTGTTCTCTACTCTGAGCTACTATAGGTTTAATAATAAGCAAGATATAAATAGACTTTTTAATTGTTTTTTAAAATCCATATTTTCTACATTTTAAAGTCTGTGAAATTGGAACGCATTTTTATTACTATAATGCAGGCCAATATATTTAGCATTTCTATTCTCTTCTAAGTATTTGTAGGAATGATATATGATTTAAAAGTCAAATAAATCTAAAAAAGATCTTTCAAAAGATATGAAATAAAAATGTTAGTGATATGAAAACATTCTATAAAATTTAACTGGAAGCTTTTTAAAAATATCTTAGAGGAAAATAAAACAATTGTTTGTCTTAACTTTAGTGATGTTTCAGGTTAAATGAAAAATGATAGTTTCCAGCTTACACAGAACAAAATTTTGCTCCCAAAATTAATAGTTTGGAGATATTCAATATCTTAGAATTTATTTTTAAAACAGAAATTACTTTGTTTTAAACTAATGCCAATCTTTAAAAAGTCATTATGTCAATAATAAAGATCTATTTAATATTTAAAATTTTTATTTATAAATTACTGTTAAGTAATTTTCATAAAATTAAAAAAATACTTTCCTACACAGAATATAGTAAATTAGGTAATTCAACAACTATTTAACACAGTTGAAAATAGATTAGAGACTGTTTCTAACTTCGAAGGTCACATAGGCTGCCATTCAAATGGCTCATTTTTTGGTATGGGATTTAAAAGTAGGATCACTATATAGCAGGGAATTAACACATGGGTCAATTTACCTGTTTCTCTGTGATAGCTAAATTATGCTTTAACATCAGTTTGAAATCTTATAACTAATCAATGTATTTGACCGGTTTTATTTTCTTGTTTATGTTTTAAGTAAGCCAGTAATATGTTTTTAAGTCCTTAAAAAGGTTCTCATACCTAAAAAGTTATTTCTCTCATTAAATTGTCATTTTTCTTGAATTTTCAAATTGATAAAAAGTAATAAAAATAATTTTTAAATAAAATTAAACATTTTGCCACGAAATCCACTCTGCTAGTATTTCCATATCAGTTGTTACAATGAGTGAGTTTTGATTAATAATAACTGAGGGTCCCAATATTAGCTTTATTCATACAAGAAAAGAGTTGGCTATAGCTTACCTTGGACAGATGGCTAATGAATGCCTTTACTTTAGGACTCCATGGTTAGTCTCATTCAAAGTGATGCCATTTCCTATTTTTGTATATGACTATCAGCTACCATGGGACATTGACAATTATAAGCAGCAAGACCTCTGAGTGTTTCTCTGTAATTAACCAATTGTAGAGTGTCTATATAAGCAATATATGGAGGTAGCTTTTTTATCCAAGAGTAAATAAACCCACGACATATTATTTTCTAAATAAATAAGCACAATACCCAATTCAAAAAAAAGAAAAAAAGATGTTTAAAAAAAAAAAAACTGCTAGAAGAAACTTTCTGTGAAGCATTATGAAATCTGTAAAGCTGTGGAATTAGACTCACAAAGGCAATAGAACCAGGGGGTGATGGCCAAAGCCTTTGGCCAGGGAAGAGCTGACAGGTGGATTCTTCAGAGGAAAGATCATTATATATTTTTCACTCTCTTTCAATTTTAAGTACCTTTGAACAATAGGAAACATAAACATGTGAAACTGAAAATGTTTTGGCCCTAGCTATTTCTAAGAAATCAAACATGTTGAGTGTGATTCTTGGTCTCCACTTGATTGTCTGAACTTCCTGTTTGTAGAAAACCCACTTGGGGCTTCAGTCTGTGCAACTGGGGAGCATGACCAACTGCACACATGGGCACCAAAATATTTGAATTGCACAAATATAATGTGTATTTGCAACTTTCTGATGGAGAGCTTGACAACATCAAATGAGAAAATGTCTCAAACATCATCTCAACAGGTCTAGAACCAAACCCTCATAATAACTGGCCACATTGCTGCAGGCTCAGGTTCAGTTGGCTAAACTCAGTGTGTTCAAGATCATTATCTTTCTGAATCTTTTTTAAAAAGGTAGCTTTAGCTATGCCTGCTTCATCCCTTTAGTACACCATGTGAGCTTTCTTCTCCTGCTATACCATTTGTATATGTGACAGTATGTGACAATCATCACAAATGTGATTTCAATTTTCATAATATAAAAATTATTCCAACATTCTGTTCACATTTTTTCTTCTTAAACTCCAAGTTATCCAGGAAGCTTATATTTTTAATGAAAATAAAAACGATTTTAAAAATATTTGTTGTTGTGTTTAGCAGTGTTTAATCTCTTTTTAATAGAACTGACTGAAGAGGATTAAATACATGAGAAACGAAATGAATATTAAACACTTAGGAAAAAATAAATGGCTTTGTCACTGGAGAACACAAAGAATAAGAGTCAATACATTTAAATGGCAAAAATATATATTGGGAGTTCATATATTTTTTCCAACTGAACGTCAGATATAAGCAATTAGTGAGATGTGATTTGTGGAAAAATATTGCAGATAAAGGAAATAAATTAGTTTAGGTGAATAATATTTTTATATTTGTGAAAAAAATTAATTCAACTTTTTCAATTAATTTGACTCAATCAAGAAGGTTACATGCCAAATGTTACCTATGACTTATTGGTTGACTGATTTGATTATCCAACTTTGGCAAAAGAACAGACATAGCTTCTTTTTATTACTAATTCTTTGGCAAAATTAAAACGGTCACAGGATAGTGCCACTACTACTATTACTATTACTGTTGCTACCACTACTACCACCAGCTAGCATGTCTAGAGTTGTTACCTTGGACAGACCTTGTGAAAAATTTTATGTAACCCTTTTAATTATTAGCACTTTTCATCTTTTCACTAAACACATTGATGGTTCCTACAGCTATCCCCCTTTTAACATGAGAAAACTAAAGGCAAGGGTGGTTTGAACTCAATATATAGGCTTCTCTAATACATGTAACAATGTAACATATTAATAATATTTTATAATGTTACACACTGAATTATTGATATAAAAATGTTTTAGAATGATAATTGTCTATTCTTTCAGAAGTGACATTAGCATGCCTCCCATGAGCTTTGTTGTCAGAAAGGATCATATTTATTCCTAGGTTTGTCTTCTTCTATCTTCGTGATTTTTCTGAACCTCATCAATAACAGTATAAATATAACACAGTACCAATCTTGGCACATGGGAAAAGCTGCATCAATAATCATTGAATAAAATATTAAGTCCTGTTATGTGTCTTACAGAGGCAAAAATGAAGTCAATCAACTTTGTATCTAATATCTATAATCATGCCCATTTTTATAGGCACCAAATAATAATAACAACTACAATAAGGATAAAACTAGCATTTAGTTCTTAGATGTATTATTTTATTAATCACAGCTACTATTATTAACTAGGAATTGGGGAAAAGCTTTTGGGTCAGAGACAAGTAATCTGTGAATCATCATAGGACACGTGCACCCTTGCCTATCCCACCTACTCAGCTACATTCAGAAGAGCAGGATGACAAGATCGAGGGAAATGAGAGAACCTATTTTTTATTTTACAGTCTTTTTTTTACACTCTTTTTCTATTCAGGAATGCTAAAAGAGTCCTCTACAAGCAGTTTCTTTACCAACAAGCCTGTCACTTCTGGCTCAACAACAACAACAACAACAAAAATGCCCTCTTTTTGTTTTCACATCACTAAAATTACCATCACCAAGAGGAACCTCACAGATTCTAAAACCTTTGAATGATTTTTCCCGTCTCATTTTTCTTGCATTCTCTTGACATCTGACTCTCTTGATCACTCTTACTTTCTGAACCCTCTCTTCCTCCCAAATACCATGCTCTGCTGTTTTTTCTATAGTATCCTTATCTGTTACGTCTCAGCCTCTTTTACACTCTTCTTGATTTGTTCTTGAAGAGTGAAGGGTCCATCCTTGAACCTTTTTTTTGTAGGATATTAGCTGTCTCTAGATGATATTATCCATTTCAAATGCTTTACCATTTATATTCTGAATTCTTCAAAATCACTTTCTCCCAGATTAGTCTTCTCATCTCCAGAAACATCATATTTGACCTCTACTCATTATTTGTATTTTATTATTCTACAGGCATTTCCAACTCAATATGCTTAAATCAGAAAAGAGTGTTTTCTCTACCTTCCTTTAGTGACAAAATTGCTTCCTTTTTGATATTCTGATTTCAGTGAGCACCTGGTTATCAAGTTTGCTGATGAAATGTGAAACTCAAAAATCATCCTTTAATCTTTCCTTCAGGATCTACATCCAAATCAACAACCATAAACCACCTATTCTGCATCCTTATTAACTCCTAAATTCACCTAAGTTCTTTCTGTTTTTCATTATTATCTTAGTTCAAATAACATATTTTGACCTACAAAACTCTATAGGAAAATTTTCTTCCTGGCCTCAAGCTTGTTCTACTTTTTAGCCATGATAATCTAAAATACAAATTTGGCCAAATTACTATTTTGCTTAAAATAAGTGGCTGACATATCATTTAAGATGAATTTCCAACCCCTTGAAGAGGTAATTTTTTGGTTTTTAACTTTAATTTTTTTAATGATATTATTCTTGTCTACCTGTCTACCTGGAGTTTGTACAATGGTTAACATATCTCCTACTTCTCTGTCATCCAGAGTGACTTGCAGTTCCCCAAGTTTTTCATACTCACTTAGCATAGGTTTCCTTTCAGGGTATAGGCTGCTTTATCACCCAGATTGCATGCTTGTTACCTAATCTCCTTCATGGGCTGAGATTTTCTCAACTTCAGAGCTCAGGCTGATCACTTCATTTTTTCTTTCCTGGAGGTTTTTCTGACTGTGCCCTCCGTAACCAGAAGACGTGCCACTCTGCCATGCATGGAACTTCTCTCTCATAGCACCCATCACACTGTATTGGAACCTGCCTCCAATCTGAAGGTTCAAGAATAGGACATGCACACTGTGGCTCTTTGCATCCCCAGCATTGAGCAGAATGCCTGGCATAGAGCTGGACTGAACAAATATTTATGTGATACATAAAAACATGAACGTGCTAGAGAAATTACCAAGTGACATCTAAGTACCACGAGTGCAAACGGATTCAAAAAGTTAAAATAATTTCTTTGGAAGAAATATATTCTATATCCCAGAGTGTCAGGGAAAACATTAGATAACAGTAAAGAATAATACACTGAGTAAAGGCACAGGGAGGAAAGGAAGGCACTGGCTCAGTTCTAGTAGCCAAGGTGCTCACAATTACAAAGACCTCACAGGACATCGGAAGATATTTATTCCTGGTTAAACCCATCAAAAATAATCCCTTTCATTCTCTTTTTAATATATGCCCTCAGCTTTGTAGAAGATAGTCTCAATAAATATTAAGCCTTGAATCTTTTGAAGATCTCTTACTACACATTCCTGCTGCGAAAGCTGTTAGCATACAATATTTTCTAAAGAGGACATGTGGCATATTATACCCTAACCTGATGGGAAGAATCATGTGGATGCTTAAAGCAAACATAGTATGTTATTTTTATGAAATACTTATATTACTTTTGCCTCATACCCAATTTCAAGCCTTTAAAATCCAAGTAGAGAGAGCACAAAATCTAGGATACTTTATCGTAAGGTTTGCTAAGGAGTTCCTACAAATGAATGCATCTTCTGTTACCATAAAATGAGTCTCCTTTTTTTTCATCCTCACTTTATAATCTTAAAAACATTTCCCAAGTAGATATGAAAGGTACTCAACTAAAAGTGTAAAAACAGTCTCTCCTCAATGTCTTCATTCTATTTGATTATTTTATGGAAAAGAAAGTCCATGTAGTGCCCTCTTCTCTTAATTTCTTTGGCTGACCTCCAAAGTGTAACTGTCAGCTAGCGTTAACTAAATAAGTATGAGCTATGGCCCAAGGCCCATTTACTGTCAGTCATATGCATGAGAATATGCCCCCTGTATTAGCACTGCTGAATGTCAGGAATAGGGACCATCAGTATAATTCTATTTATTCTGACTCCCAAAGACTGAGTAAGGACATCAGGAACTGTTACCAAAACAGACAGAAAAGTTTGTGACAAAACTCTCTTAGCTCAAGTATCTTATTCAAATATAATTAAATCTCACCTTATAAAGGAAGGCTTTGGTGATTAATCTCATCCGCCATCTTTTTTGCTTGGCAATCTTACATTTATTTATCCATGTTTAATACTTTAATTGTCATTGTTTGGTATTTTTCTCTATAAAAGCAATCTTCGTGTGTGTGTGTGTGCGTGTGTGTGTGTGTACATATAGGTTCTATCTACTCATTTAGACAGTAGCTTGATTAGGAACATGATTTCTGCCCTATATTTGTTCTTTATCCTTTCTCTTTTTAGAATATCTCATCCATGTTAATTTTCTGAGCATATATACTATATAAACATATTAAAATATTTTATGTGATTATCACATATGCTCAGTTCTGTAATATTTCACAACATTGTTTTCTTTCAGTTGCCAAAACAAAAAGAATCTAAGGAAGACAATATCTCAAAATATTTTCCAAACCATAGATTATTCCTCTCTCTATATAAAATCTTTCTTTATTGTTATAAAAATATAAATACATGTATAGACATACTTTAAGCAAAAGCAAGACCATATCTACATTCAGCCTTCTAAAATTCATTTTTTTCACTTAATATTAAAATATCTTATTAACATTTGAATCTTCAATTCTAAAACTTTGCTTAAGTATTTATTATACTGGATCTTATGCCTTTGCTGATTTTCCCTATATTGAAAAATGCACATAGTAACATAGTACTATGACACAGAGGAGTCAATTTATATTAACAAATAATGCTTCAAAGCCACAAGAAATTGAAAACCTTTTTGAAAATTTTCTATCAATCCCTGAGCAAAAAGGTCTGTAATTTCATTTTGGATATCTTAGAACGTGAAGCAATGTTACATCTGCCTAGACCTCTTAAATGGTAACATATTATAAAACAACAAATTTATTTTATTAAATATATAAAGACACAGTAGTGTCTTACATATAATGATTCCTAACTATAAAACTACTTGTTTGATATGGGGTTATCATATCACTAAGAATGGCTCTGGCAATCTCAGTTAAGAGTTTTAAATATTTGGTCTAGGTTTGTTTCATGGATCACTTAATTATCATTGTTGTTGCTGTTAACTGTTGCATTAAAACAACTCAGGATAGGTTTTGTAGATTTCTATACAATACTACACCTTACCTAGTAATGTGTGACACATATGCTGTGAACAGAAGCCTCATTTCAATATGGAGTTAAATTTATTTTTTCTCTACCCACTCCTGATGCAACATGGTTTTGCTAGGTATTAGATAAAATAAGGTGCATCCATTCAAGCAGAGTGTGAAGTCATTTCACCCCTTCTGGTCTCTGGGGACAGTGGAAGAAATATGTGATGTTGCTGACCCTGTTGTCCATTTAATGAGTCAGTCAGTTGTGCCTTGGGTGATGCCAATGCCTATGACAGCCACTAAGCTGTGAGGCTATCAGTGAGCTGGATCAGAGAGAAAGTGGAAATAATATGTTAAGGTACATGTGAAATACACGACAAAAAATAGAGGCTGAGAATTTATGTTTTAATATTTATGGAGAAAATTTTCTTGCCCCATTGTGTATTTGAAAATCTATGGTTATTTTATGTTGATTAAAATTGTATTCTTATTTCAAAACAAACCATCTTCAATTTTGAACTTCCATTTCCAGAGAAACTTCATGATATACAAATTGTTTGTTTCATCAATTTGGAAAACATTTGGTCATTAATTGTTCAAATCTTCTTCAGTCAGCCTTCTCTTCTTCTCAGGGGATTCCAATTACAATTGGTATATTACATGTCCTTTTTCTTTTACTTTTTTGAGTCTTTTTGTTTCTCTGTGTATTTCATTTTAGATAGTTTTTATTGCTTTGTCTTCAAGTTCACTATCTTTTCTTCTGCAATAATCTCTTATCTGCCAATAATTTCATCCTTTCTTGAAATTTCACATGTTGTAGTTTTCATGTATAGAACTTTGATTTGGGTCATTTTTATATCTTTCATGTTGCTAATTAACATGCTTTATCTTTCCACTAGCTTTTTGAAGATAGGGAACACAATTAAGATAACTGTCTTAGTGTTCTTTTCTGTTAATTCTATGTGTCAATTATGGGTAGGTTTCAATTGATTGAGCTGTCTAATTATAGATCATATTTTCCTGCTTCTTTTCGTGTCAGGACTTTTTTTACTGGATACCAGTTACTGAAAATTTTACCATGTTGATTGCTGGATGTTTTTGTATAATTACAAATATTATTGTGTTTTGTTATGGGGCATCGCTATTTGGAAGTAATTTTATCTATATTAGGGTTTTACTTTTATGATTTGTTAGGTAAAGCCAGAACCTAACTTAATTTAGGGATATTTATTCCTCCCAAGAAGACGCTTCTGAGAATTCAAGCCAGAGCCTCGTAATCGTAAAGTTTTAAGTTCTGGCTAGTGGGAATTTATTAGTTCCTACCCTGTGTGAGCCCTAAGTACCCTTTCCTCTAATCCTTTCTGGTGATTTTTTCTGCTGGCCTCCCCCTACACACATGTCTGCTGAATACTGAAGGAGACTTTCAGTAGATCTCTGGAGATTCCTGTGTCTCCAGTTCTCTCCTCACTAGGATTCTGATCAGGTTACCACAGACTTTCTACTATATATTCTCATCTCGGAGAGCTTGCTAGGCTCCATCAGTGTCCCTCAACTTCTGTTCCACATTCCATGGCCTGAAAACCCCTCTTAAGTATATAAGATGGAGCAATTGTATGGCTTGCTTAATTTGTTACCTCTTTCTCAGGGAGCACTATGCTTTATTCTCTGATGTGAAAAATCTTCAGAAACATAGATTTGAATATTATGGCTGGTTTATTAGTTGTTTCAAGTGTGATGATAAAACAAGTCCCACGACTACATCTTGGTAGGAAGCAGAATTTCCTCACAAAATACTTGTTGAATTTGTCATCCACCATGTAGTACATCACTGATGACATGAAAACCAAAAGATAAAAATTTCCTGGAGATGCTTCGGCACCAACATCAGAAACCAGAATTTATTTTTAGATGATTGCTCCCAAAGAAATTGATTTAACCCTAGGAGCCGCAGAAGAAAGGCTCTGTGAAGTATGACTGTTCATTTAGATCAAATCATTGTTCTCATTTAATTTAACTTACTTTTTTTTCAAGAATTATTATCTAACATATAAAAAGTGAGGAGATAGCTTTCAATGTGTTCACTTCATTAGTTAAAAATGTCTTAAATATTTACATTGTTTTAGTAGGTAAATATCATCAAATAATTCAAATTTAAAAATAGGTTATTCTGGTGAATGAATTATTTTTTTTTAATGAATTAATTTTTTATTAAAATTAAATAAAGTAAAGGTTTTCCAAGTTCATTATGTTAGAAATAAGCATCTGACATCATCGATAGTGCTATTGGGAAGTCAGATTTAAAATTCAATATTATAGATAAAACAACATGGTGTTGTGGTGATTATAAAAATACAACTTTAGGTGGAGCACAACCTTATGGGCAAAACAACGTCCTTACTAAATTAAGAATTCTATGAAACAAAAATATACTTAGAATTTATTTTGTTGCCCATGTAGTTCAAAACTGCATTCATAGAAGCTCCAATAAAGTATCATCAGAAATTAAAGCTGCTATCAAAACGTATCAATATTTTATAAATACAGAATTACAGTAAACTATAAAATGTTCATCACAAAGCTGATTTTGAAAAAAAATACATCAGTATGGCAATAGATGTGCATTCTAGACACATTTTAAAGTGTGTAATGTTTTACCCTTTGAAGAATAACTGTAAAATTCAAATTAAGTATCTCAAATGATATGTTGCCATTGCTTTCAAGTGAATCCTTTATGGATTGGTTAAATTTTGTTCAAATAAGTTGAAAATCTTGAGTCAAAATAATTAACGGAGCATAAAAAACTTCAGTTTTTGATATTAAGTAAATTGACATTACTGAAAAACAGTTTAGAAATAAGAAGACTTTATATCTCTAAGTAATAGAAAACAATGGGCTATCGCTACACACCTATTAGAATGGCCAAATTTTAAATTCTAAAACACTAACAATACCATGCCAAATACTGGAGAGGAGAATACGAAGCAATAAGAACTCTATTTAACACCACACACTCACACATAACATAAATTTTCCAGGAAAATGTTTGATGCCTCATGATCAGGAGATCAAGCAATGGGAGCAAGATTAAATCCCTCAGACAAACACTCGGCAAATGCTCACTAGACACAGTGACTTTGTACTATGACCATCACTTTGCCTTTTCATTTAATGTTGAAAAGAAGATTCTGGAAGCACCCAACAAAATGGTGAGATGAGGAGATCTGTGAGAACACAGTCATCTTTTCAACTGGCAAACTTTAGAATATATCTTTATTAATTTTAAAAAAGATTAATTTAAAAAGGATGGTATTTCTAATACTTAAATCTGATAAACACACAAGCAACTGGTATGTGCCTTGTTTAGTATAGAACATAAGTCCATACTAGAATATAAATATAAAGTCTATGCTGGAATATAAATCATCCAAAATGATTTATAAAGCAAAGTGAAGTAAAAAATTCCTAAAGACAATCCACCATCACAACCAAGCAGGATTTATCCCAGGGAAACTCAAATATTGCTCACTTGTCTAAAATATAATAATACCATATCATAATAATAGATAAAACAATGCATATCATATCACCATTTAAAAAGATGTTCCAAATTTAACAATCATTTCTGAATATTTAAAAATAACCGTTTTAGAAAACCAGAAACAGTGATACGGGAGTGGGGCAGGGAAGTGCTGGAAAGGGAAGAGAGTGGTCCCTGGCTAGGGCTCCACCACTCGGCCTGTGCCCAGGGACCTAGGTAAGGACGGGGATTTCTGTTTTCCTGCCCAAATGTTGCATTTCCCAAGACCATCCTGGCCTGCCACGTCCCCATTCCGTGCCTGTAAAAACTCCCGAGACCCTAGTGGGCTTGGGCACAAGCAGCTGGACGTGGAGAGGAACACACCAGCGGAAGACACAAGCGGCTGGACGCAGAGGCACCTATCTGAGTAAGAGAGCACGGGCGGATGCTGACTGACTGGCAGGCCATCGAGGCCATCGACCCTTGGAACTAAGCAAATTTTGACTGGGGCGGTCAGAGGAGAGCCCTGCTGCTGAGCAGCCCTACTCCAGGGGAAAACTACCTTCCCACTCCATCTCCCTTTTGTCTCCCCCATCGGCTGAGATCTACTTCCTCCCAATAAAACCTTGCACTCATTCTCCACGCCCGTGTGTAATCCAATTTTTCCGGTACACCAAGGAAAGAAACCCCGAAATACAGAAAAGCCCTCTACCCTTGCAATAAGGCAAGGGATCTAATTGAGCTGATAAACACAAGCGTCTTGCAGATGTCGAAACTAAAAGAGCAGAGGGTAACACACACCCACAAGGGACTCAGGAGCTATAAACATTCACCCCTAGATGCTGCCGTGGGGTTGGAGCCCCACAACCTGCCTGTCTCTATGCTTCCGCTAGAGGTTTGAACCCCGGGGCACTGAAGAAGCGAGCCACACCCCCATCACACGCCCTGCTAGGGAATAAGGGAAATTTTCCTATTTCAGTAGAATACTTGAATAATGCATAATGCATATCTTTAACCAAAAACCCATGTTATACTTATCAGCAAATTACTAAAATCATTCCCTTTAGATTCTAAGAAAAAGACACATGATTATCACTGTAATACTTTTTTATGAATTCTGTTAAGTACAATCTAATCTAAACTGAAGAGAAGAGAGGATTTAGTTATTGAATAAAAGAAAACAAAATTTTCTCTAATTGCAGATGTGAAATTATGTGAATAAAAATTACAATAAATTTAATAACTTTCATAATTATTAAGCAACTTTTCAAATTAATAATATAAATAATATGTATGTATAAAAGAGATAAAATAGCTTCTATATTTGAAAGTATATGAAAACTCATTAGAAATCATAGATGTCCATGCACCTACATACACACATGCACACACACAGAGGAATTAAAATAATAATCAATTACTAAATGTTCCCATAAGTGGCAAGAAAGAAAAGAAATGCAAGGAGGTGATGCTCCATTGCCAGCAAAGTTGCAGTGAGGCTGACATTCTATAGAGTACCACATCACTGAAACACTTACACAAATATATGGTGAGATGATCATTTTCAATGTAAAGTGAGATTATCTTCCTTCTTCATTCTTTGAATTCATCATTCTTGTTCCACCATGCAGGCATCAGCCTTCGCTTTAAATATACGGTGCCACACATTGAAATAAAAAGTGAACAATTGCTAAAGAAAGTGACCCATCCCTGCTCCATTCCCCCTCCTCCCTTGTCCTTTAAGGACACTTCCTGGAAGATCATGAGCAAAAGCCGGGAGAAACAGAACATAAAGGATATAAAATTAACCATTAAGCAGTGGAAGAAAATAGGTTAAGCCTTAAGCAGAGTTTCTCCATTTCCTGGGAAATATGCTAAATGTCAACCGGATGGTGAGAAGAAAGAAGAGGACCTGGGTTCCGAGCTTGAGTTTTAGATACTCTCTGAGCACCTGAGTAAAGGTTCCATGCCCCATCCTCTCATGTCTTGACCTGAGAGAATAATACAGGCAATATGAAAAGCTTTCTGACAGAAACCATTAAATGATTTTAGTGATATTTGAGAACAGTCTGTCTCATACTTTTTTAGTTTAAAGGTGACCAGTCTCTAAAAGTAGACTTGCAACTTGTATGGCTGGATCCAAGGGCAAGATCAGGGTTTGGCCTCCGCAGATGGGGTAAAGGGCAGCCCAAGAGAGGCTTGTTGATTGATCGGAATGTGCTTCAGGGAATTCCTAAACCATCCAAAAGCTGAGGTTAAATCAATGCTTGGAAAGAGACTAGGACTTGATTCTGGAGGGACTGCAGATACCAGGGTCCCAGATTCACCGACCATGTAACTGCAAGCAGGGGTGGGAGCTCAGAAATCAGCAGCCAATGCCACCACAAACCGTTTATCTTGGCAGAGACCAACGGGAACTGAAGAGCCCTTCTCGGTTCAAACACCCATCTGCTAAGACTAGGGAGACTTGTATGTCTGCCAAAGAAGTTGAACCATCTCCAGGGAGAAAGAAAAGCAAGACACCTAAATCTAATTCAATATTCATTAAAAAACAAAACAACAAAACCAAACCTTAGTGCTAAAATAGAAATTAATGAGTTACCTTGAATTCATATGATTATTTTCCTATGCATATAAAAAGAGTTTGCAAGTTTCATTGATTTGCTATAGAACAATTAAGTTTAACTTTTACCCCATTAAATATGTATCTTTGAAATTTATAAGCCAAATAGCTTTTAATGTCACACCTAACAGGATTTATGTGAGTTTCTGTGGTGGTATATAAAGAATCTTGAAACATGTAGAAATTTTACTCCTCAAATTCTTAGAAAACTGGAGTTTTAGAGATTTATCTACAAGGATGTTTATTGTGGCATTAATTATAACTGACAAAAATTGTTAATTTTATAAACACCAATGATTGAGGATTGAATAATATTTGAATGCAGTTATCAAAAGTTATGTTTTATGAAATTAATTAATGAAATGAAATGATAACAATACAATTTTCAGTAAAATGTCAGCAGAATATAGGAAAGTTGGGTGGAAGAAATTGTTATTATTTTTACATTTTTGGCATAGTTGTAATATTTAAAATATCTTAATGTTTCTTAAAACAGATAAACTGATTACATTTTTCAAAAATAAATACTTTAAATATTTGAGAATAAGTAAAAGGCATGTATTCTTAAAAAGATGTTATCTCTTTTGTAAAAACCAATAATATGTGGGTTTTGTGACTGTGAATTCTGCATCTAAAGGATATTTTCAAAGTTACTTTTTAAAATTTTTATATATTTTTTAATTTTGTAGATATATAATAGGTATGTATATGTATGGGGTACATGAGATATTTTGATACAGGCATACAACGTGTAACAATCACATCAGGGTAAATGGGGTGTCCATCACCTCAAGCATTTGTCATATCTTCGTGTTACAAACATTCCAATTATACTCTTTTAGTTATTCAAAAATGTGCAATACACTATTATTGACTACAGTAATTCTGTTGTGCTATCAAATACTAGATCTTATTTATTCTTTCTGACTATATTTTTGTACACATTAACTACCCCCACTTCCCCTCCAACCCTCCAGTACTCTTCTCAGCCTCCAGGAGGCATAATTCTACTTTCTATCTCCATGAGTTCAATTGTTTTAATTTTTGGTTCTCACAAATGAGAGAGAACATGCAAAGTTTGTCTTTCTGCACCCGCCCTATGTCACTTAACAAAATATCCTCCAGTTCCATCCATATTGTTGCAAATAATGGGATCTCATTCTTTTTTATGGCAGAAGAGTAGTCCATTGTGTATATATACCACGTTTTCTTTATCCATTCACCTACTGATGGACACTTAGGTTGATTCAAAATCTTAGCTATTGTGAATAGTCCTGCAATCCAACTTGGGAGTGCACATATCCCGTCAATATACTTATTTCCTTTTTGGGGGCTATATACCAAGCAGTGGGATTACTGGATCATATGGTAGTTCTATTTTTAGATTTTTTTGGCTGACTTCCATACTGTTTTCCATCATGGCTGTACCAACAGTGGACAAGTGTTCCCTTTTCTTCATGTCCTTATCATCATTCATTATTTCCTATCTTTTGGATAAAAGACAGTTTAACTTGGGTGAGATGATATTTCATTATAGTTTTGATTTGCATTTCCTTGATGATCTATAATGTTGAGCACTTTTTCATAATACCTATTTGACATTTCTCTGTTTTCTTTTGAGAATTGTTTATTCAGATATTTTGTCTATTTTTAAATTGGATTATTTTTTTTTTCTGTTGAGTTGTTTGAGCCCTTATATATTCTAGTTATTAATACCTCATCAGATGGATAGTTTGCAAATATTTTCCCCCATTCTGTGGGTTGTCGCTTCACTTTGTTGATTGTTTCCTTTGCTGTGTAGAAGTTTTTTAACTTTATGTGATCCCATTTGTCCATTTTTTTCTTTGATTGCCTATGCTTGTGGTTTATTACTCAATAAATCTTTGCCCAGACCAATGTCCTGGAGAGTTTCTCAAATGTTTTCTTGTAGTTGTTTCATAGTTTGAGGTCTTACATTTAAGGTCTTTAATTCATTTTGGTTTGAGAAATAGAGGTCTAGTTTAATTCTTCTGCCTATGGATACCTACCTAGTTTTCCTGGCACCATTTCATGAAGAGACTGTCCTTTCCTCAGTATATGTTCTTGGTACCTTTGTCAAAAATCAGTTCACTGTGGATAGTATGGATTTATTTCTGGGCTCTCTATTCTGTTCCATTGGTCTATGTGTCTGTTTTCATGTGAGTACCATGCTGTTTTGTTTACTATAGCTCTGTAGTATAATTTGAAGTCAGATAATGTGATTCCTCAAGTTTTGTTCCTTCTGCTTAGATTGGATTTGACTATTCTGAGTTTTTTTGTGGTTCCACATAAATTGTAGCATTTTTCTTCTACTTCTATGAATAATGTAATTGGTATTTTGATAGAGATTATATTGAATCTGTAGATTGCTTTGGGTACTATAGATATTTTAATATCAATTCTTCCAATCCATGAACATGAAACAGCTTTCCATTTTTTCTGTTCTCTTAAATAACTTGCATCAATGCTTTGCAGTTGTCATCATAAAGATCTTTTAACTTCTTTAGTTAAGCTTATTCCTAGTATATTATTTTATTTGTAGCTATTGTAAATGAGATTACTTTCTGGATATTTTTTTCAGATTGTTTGTTGTTGGCGTATAGAAATGCAACTGATTATGTTGATTTTGTATCCAAAGTTATTTATTTTTAGAAAATTATTGGTACAAATTTAACAAATCTTAGCTCGATTCTCAGATTTATTGGTGGCTTTACATAGGTGAAGGATATATTTATCTCTTCTGTCTCTGAGTTTCCACAGAATACCTTATCTGTGTCACTCATTCTGATACTAACCTTTACTTCAATTGACAATGGGACTATGTACTGATAAACCCATCACAAATTGAAAATATTGAAAGTTGAAAATGCAGTTAATATACCTAAATACTTAAACTGCCTAACATTATATCTTTAATTAATACACCTAACCTAAAAAATATCACAGTTTAACCTAGTGTATTTTAAAAGTGCTTAGAACACTTGCATTAGCCTAATTTTGGGAAAAGATCAAAATTCAAAATTTAAAGTATGGTTTATATTGAATTTATACCATTTTTACACAGTAGTAAAGTTGAAAAATGTTAAGGGGAACCATGATAAGTCAGGGATCATCTGTCTAGTGGGTTTCCCTGTTACTTCACTCAACCAAACGTGAACAACTTTCCTCCCAACTCAATTGCAAGCTGTTGAAGAGCAGACTAGAACATAGTTTGAAACAAGTGACCTTAGAATTTGTTCTGCCTCTCTTTTCTCTAACCCGAAGCTCTACCTAGCATTATGAGTCAAAGAGTTAATACTTAATGCTCAGATATTTTAAAATTTACTGCATTGACCTGCAAAGCAATGTCATAAAGAATTAATTGCATTTTGTAGTAAACTTACACAGTTCTCTCCATGGAGATTGAAAGTTCTCCTCTTCTGAGATAGAATCTAAGTCAGTTCATCATTTTTTTCAACTCTTTCTTCTAGAACATTGTTTTGTTGTTGTTGTTGTTTTTGAGAGGGAGTCTTGCTCTGTCGCCCAGGCTGGAGTGCAGTGGTGCGATCTTGGCTCACTGCAAGCTCCGCCTCCCAGGTTCACGCCATTTTCCTGCCTCAGCTTCCTGAGTAGCTGGGACTACAGGCACCTGCCACCATGCCCGACTAATTTTTGGTATTTTTAGTAGAGACGGGGCTTCACCGTGTTAGCCAGGATAATCTCGATCTCCTGACCTCGTGATCCGACCGCCTCAGCCTCCCAAAGTGCTGGGATTGCAGTCGTTAGCCACCGCGCCCGGCCTCTAGAACATTGTTTGTGAGGCTTGTCAATGAGGTCATCCCACATCTAAGTTAAAAGGGGCGGCTGGGCGTGGTGGCTCCCGCCTGTAATCCCCGCACTTTGGGAGGCGGAGGCGGGCAGATAACTACATCAGGAGATCGAGACCATCCTGGATAACACAGTGAAACCCGTCTCTACTAAAAATACAAAAAATTGGCCAGGTGTGGTGGCATGAACTTGTAGTCACAGCTACCCGGGAGGCTGAGGCAGGAGAATCGCTTGAACCTGAGAGACGGAGGTTGCAGTGAGCCAAGATTACACCACTGCACTCCAGCCCGGGTGACAGAGCAAGACTCTATATCAAAAATTAATTAATTAATCAACCAATTAATTAATTGATTAATTAATTAAGGGGGGACATTTTCTAGTTTCCACTTTATATGAGCTCAACATTGCTCTAGATTTTAGTGTGCAATCAATTTCTACAAAAGCTATCTGCTGATTACAGAGTCCATTGTTTTAACTGGTAGTCCACTTCCAGGAATGTGTACTGTATAGATATAGAGATTTTCTTTGTAGGCTTTCTAATGGAATGCCCCTTTAAAAACAAAATGTTAAGCTGAGAGTGGTGGCTTATGCCATAAACCCAGCACTTTGAGAGGGTAAGGCAGAAGAATCACTTGAGGCCAGGAGTTTGAGACCAGCCTAGGCAACATAGCGAGATCCTGTCTCTTAAAAAAAAAAAAAAAAAAAAAATTATCTGGGCATGATGGTGCACACCTGTAGTCTCCAGCTACTTGGGGAGCTGAGGTGGGAGGATTTTGCTCTGGCCCCAGAGGTCAAGGCTGCAGTGAGCTATGATTGCACCACTGCACTCCAGCCTGGGTGACAAAGTGAGAGCCTGTCTGAAAAAAATATATATTTTTATATATGTAAAATTTTTGAAGAATAAACATTTTGACGAATAAAATATATATGTATAAATTTTGAAGAATAAAATGACCACTTTTATTTTTCTATGAATCTATTTTTCAATATCTGTCTATCTTTATTCACCCTACCAGACCATTTGAGAGTAAGTTCAAAAAGATTATCTTTTACCTCTGGCCAGGCACGGTGGCTCACACCTGTAATCCCAGCACTTTAGGAGGCCGAGGTGAGTGGATCATGATGTCAAGAGATCGAGACTATACTGGCCAACACGGTGAAACCCCGTTTCCACTAAAAAAACCCAAAAATTTGCTGGGCGTGGAGACACGCACCCGTAGTCCCAGCTACTCGGATGGCTGAGGCAGAAGAATTGCTTGAACCCAGGAGGTGGAGGTTGCAGTGAGCCCAGATTGTGGCACCACACTCCAGCCTGGGCAACAGAGCAAGACTCAGTCTAAAAAAAAAAAAAAAAATTATCTTTTAACTCAAAATTCTTTAATGTATACCTCATAAAATAAGAATGTTCTCTTACATCTTTTATAATAACATCAATACAAATATAAAAAATGAGGAAATTAACATTGATACAAAATTATCATCTAATATACAATAAATACATGTTCAAGTATCACTAGTTGTTCCAATTATATTTTTTAGAATTTTTTTTCCTGGTCCAGGATACAGCCCCGGATTATGTGTTACATTTCATGCCTTATCTCTTCAGTAATCTTTCCTATGGAATCATTCTTTTCTGTGTCTTTATCTTTTCAGAGCTCGACATTTTTGTGAAGCAAAAAATAAGTGATTTTTAAAGGAGTATTTACATCAGAATTACACATCCTCTGTACTAAAATATTTTATTCACATGAATTTTGTGAAGAAGACATGATACTTGCAAAAGGTTAGAAATCGTGGACTTGAGTTTAAAATTTTATTTTTTAGCTTTTTAGTTTCCTTGTGATTGGTGTTACAGAATGTAGGTCCAACTTTAAATTTTACGTGAACACATGATATTTGAAGTCAATACATTGATAGCTTCAAGGGGGATGGTGCATAGAAGTTAAGGACAAGGGAAAGAAGAAGAAAGAGACAGAAGAGAAAAAATAGCCTATTTTTTTTTTTTTTTTTAAGAAAGGGATTTCATACTTATCTGAGAATTATCTGGAAAGTTTTTCAACTGTTGAAGATATATTTAGTAAACATCCCAAAAATGCTTCCTTTTCCCTTGAAATAAATAAGTCAGCAAATTACAATCCTCCAGGTTTTCCCAAAATACTGCAAGAAAGAACATTTCTCTTGGATATCTAATTTAATTACCTCCGGAGTACTCCTCATTGCAATATTTCATGGCCAATGCAAGTGCCCTAGAAATTTACAAACCTGCTGTGAGAAAAAAAACAGTAAAGGTACATTAGTTACTTTTTACAAGTTTTGTACAATACTAATGGAAATACAGCAGTGCTTTTAAAAATGTAAAATCCTCATGCAACAGTGCCAAGTAAAATTGGTTTAGAAAACGCTGGAGCTTATAAAGACTCCAGTGGTTTATTGGAAAATCTTGCTCTGTGTATATTACTAAAACATGAACTTTGGAAAAATAATGTTTACATTAGTGCAAGTAATTTGGAATCATGGTAAAACATCTTAATAAACCAAATTAGTTAAATCCCTTCCAGTGACACCATTCTTTACTTCCCACCAAAGATAATTAACGCACCCTCTTAATTGTTGGGACAATAGGAAGAACAGAATACCTTTAATAATATAAAAATGTTGGTGAAATTGTTTTAATTTTCCTATATCTCTCTTGCTTTCTTTCAATGTACTATGAATCTTTATTCATATTCAGAAATATTTGTCAGGGTCAAGACCAGGCCAGTGATTCAATTATTTATTTCAAAAATTAAACATGTTCAAATAATCATTGAGATAAACTAATTTTATACTGAGAATTATTCTGAAAAAAAATATCCTGCTTGGTTCTGGTTACATTTCTTAACTGTTTTAGGAAGTATTTAGACCGCAAATAGTAATTTTGCTAATATATGCTATTTCTCAGCTGAATATCTCTTGAGAATTGCACTTAAGATGCAGTAATTATTTTTGTCATTTTTAAATAAATCAGTACAATTCATATTTAGTGTTACTGACAGTGCTGTAAGCAATTAAAAAGACAAATATTGTTGATAGCTATATTTTGAAAACGACTGTTTTTTTTTTTTTTTTTAATTCCACACTGTTTACAATTTTTCTCTGTGTCCACAGTATCCCTGGTGTGCAACTGCAAACATGTAGGCTCCAACCTCCTTAAGCATTACTTTGCAGAACCCACGGGTGGTTAGAATGACCTCTTTCACCTTGTCAAAAGGACAAACTTGACAAGCTCACAGTAGTCAATACTCTGAAGAGCATCCCTTCAGTTCAGAGACATGGACCAAGCAGGGACTTTGGAGTGCAGGTGCTGAGATGTGTGGGCTTGACAGAGACAAATAGTGCCAGGACTCACCAGCTGATCAAGGACGAGGGGACATCCGGCCTCTGAAGCTGAAGCCCACTTAGATTTCTCCTATATCACTTAATGATGTGAGAAGAGACTTAATTCTTTGAAGTTCCTGATTTAAGGAGCTGAAGAGCAAAGGAAGCCTTTTGCTTGATCTGATCCTTGTTATTAAAAGAAGCAGAGGAGATAAAACACTTTCTATTTTTATCGATTTATGTATTTTGAGGTCAGTATTTTAGTCTGTTCATCTATACCTTGCCCTCTGCCCTCATTTCAAAGTACTTATTCACTTCTGATTAGAATTTCAATTAATTTGCTGAAATATCCTTTAACTGATTACAGTTAACTCTTTCCAAATTGAAAGAGACTTTGCTTTATTTCAGTAGGGCTGTTCATTATCACTTATGTTGCTCTTCAATTTAATTAAGAATTCCAATTGAAAAAAATCTCTGAAAATTTACTGACATAAATTAATTTAGTTTGACATCTGTTCCAAAGTAAGTTGGAAATCAGAATCTTCTCTATTCCCAAACATAGTTTATTCTCTAGTGTCTTTCAAAAAATTTTTATGAAATGAAGTTCTTTGCTCTTAGATTCACTTTGTACCCTAAATATTAAATAATATTGATAGAAATGTAATTTTATATTATAGAATTCCAATGACCTTCTGAAAATTTCTGCAAATTCCCAACGCAAAAATGAGATGCATCTTATGGTTCCCTCTGTCTTTGATCTCATGCTCCTGCTGACTTATTTTAGTTTGGGGATCTTATTTTCTGTCCAGGGCATGATACTTCCTTTTTTAAGGGTATTGACAGAAATGTAGTATTGAATCCTCCTCGACAAATGCTTCAGTTTCACAAGTCATTTATGTGAAGTAGTTACATTGTCCAAAGGTTTTATAATAATGGGGAGTTTTAGAACATAAGCATGCTAACACCACCATGGTATTAGACATCGTATTTTAATTTTTTTTCATTGATTAAATCTGCCATCTTATATGGGCATGGTTCCTAGTGCCCCAAAACAATTACAATAGCATCAAAGACTGCTGATCACAGGTTACCATAACAAATATAATAATGATGAAAAAGCTTGAAATATTGTGAGAATTACCAAAATGTGACACAAACACAAAATGAGCTCATCCCATGGATGAAATGGTGCCAACATACTTGCTTGACACAGGGTTGCTACAAAACTTCAAATATTTTGGAATAATTTGAACTTTTATTATAGATTAAAGAGTACATGTAAAGGTTTGTTACATGGGTATACTGTGTGACACTCAGGTTTGGGGAACAAATAATCCCATCACCCAGGTAGTGAGCCTAGTACCCAATAGGTTGTTTTCCAGCTCATGGCCCCCTCCTACCCTCCCACATGAAGTAGTCAGCAGTATCTATTGCTCTCATCTTTATGTTTATGTGTATTCAGTGTTTAGCTTCCACTTATAAATAAAAACATGCAGTATTGGGTTTTCTGTTCATGTGTTAATTAGCTTAGAATAATGACCCTGAGTTCCATCCTTGTTGCTGCAAAGGACATAATTGCATTTTTTATGGGTACATAGTATTCCATGGTATATATGTACCACATTTTCTTTCTCCAATCCACTGTGATGGACACCTAGGCTGATTCTATGTCTTTGCTATTGTAAATTGTGCTGTAATGAACACATGGAGGCATGTGTCTTTTGATCAAATGACTTATTTTCCATTGGGGATATACCCACTAATGAGATTGCTGGGTTGAATGGTCTTTCTGTTTCGAGTTATTTGAGAAACCTCCAAACCACTTTCCACAGTAGCTGAACTAGGTCACATACCCACCAACAGTGTGTAAACATTCTCTTTCTCCACAGCCTCACCAGCATCTGTTATTTTTTGACTTTTCAATAATAGCCATTCTGACTTGGTGTGGGATGATATCTCATCGTGGTTTTGATTTACATTTCTCTGAGGATTAATGATGTTAAGCATATTTTAAATGTTTGTTGGCCATTGGTATGTCTTTTTCTTGAGAAATGTCTGTTCATGTCCTTTGCCCATTTTTTAATGAGATTGTATATTTTTTGCTTGTTGATTTGTTTAAGTTCCTTGTAGATTCTGGATATTAGACACTTGTCAAATACATAATTTGTGAAAATTTTCTCCCATTCTATAGGCTGTTTATTCTGTTGGTAATTTCTTTGGCTGTAAAGAAGCTCTTTAGTTTAATTAGGTCTCATTTGTCGATTTTTATTTTTGCTGTGACTGCCTTTGGGGATTTAGCCATAAATCCTTTGCCAACGTCAAGAAGGGATTTGTTCTAGGATTTCTATAGTTTGGGGTCTTATATTTAAATCTTTAATCCATCTTAAGTTAATTTTGTACACAGTGAGAAGTAAGGATCCAGTTTATTCTTCTGCATATATCTAGATAGTTATCCAGAACCATTTACTCAATAGGGAGTCCTTCTCCATTGCTGATCACTGATTTTGTCAAAGATCAGACGTTGCAAGTGTGCAGGTTTATTTCTGGGTTTTCTACTCTGTTCCACTGATCTATGTGTCTGCTTTTGTCCAAAGTGCTATACTTCTCTGAAATCAACTTCCTCACCCTTCTCATTTTCCTCATGGCTTTGTCCTGTCTCCAAACTACTATTCATTTTATAATGCAGAAAAAATTATATATCATTCTTTATTTAACTTTAGCTTATCCATTTCTATGTGGTCTCAACTCTTAGACGACTTGTCATCATTATAATCAGAAAACAATGACTTTTTGTCCTAAATTAGAACACTTTCTTCTTTCAAAAAGAAATAACTATTAACTATGATGAGATTTTTTATTTCAAAAATTAACATATTCTACCCTAGATGATCAGAGACTCTGATTGCCTGATTACCAATATTAATTCTCTTAGAGGCATTCAGTGCAAATTTTATATTTAAGTTAACTGTAATAGAAGTTAGGTCTAAGAAAAAGTAGTACTTTGTGTTTCTCCTTGTTTTATCTTTTATTTGACTTTCAGCCTGAAGGACAGCAACACATTTTATTTCCAGCATTGTCACTGGGCTCACAGTCAGTTGTTGTGACAGTACAGCTACTAACATCAGTATCAATATCTTCCCTGGGAGTACAGCAAAACTAGACTCTTACCTTTGGGAAGACTTGGTCCCTGTCAGTTGTTTTTAAGTTCAAACACATGCTTTGTGAGAAGCTGCAGATTCTGTAAGCAAAACCTGTCTTCTTGAAATGAAGACTATCAGTGCAGATGGTCTACCTTTAAATGATATCTGATTCCTTCTTCACACCTCCCCATGTTTTAATTATGCTGTTGTTTCCCAGAATATAACATGTTTTTCATGAATACCTGACTGCTGCTACTGCAGCTGACACTCTTCCCATGATAGGTAGCAAGTTATGAAGCAGTGACTACAGAGAAGCTACTTGTGGAGTGCTGACTACCTTTATGCAACCATTCTTGTTCATTTTCTCCATAAAGCTTAAGCACATAAAACTAAGCCCTATTTTTATAACTTGATGTTGGTCATGATTTCCCTTATATGCAGCTATTAAGTATCGGAGCTAATAACTCAAATATAACTGTATGTGCCAACCACTTAGAATAAAATTTTTGGGGAATAGCTTCCATTTTCCAAGTTAATCTTTCTAGTTACAACTTCCTGACATTCATGATTTTATTTTTTAAAATTGAACTCTACTACATATACAAATAGAATGATTCTGGAAAAATTACATAGTTTCTGGAAGTCTCTCTTTCCTCAGTTTTAAAACTAGAATAATAAAGCAGGTTTCTAAGGACTGTATTATATATGAAATCATAGCATGTATGTAAAGCAAAGTCATTAGCTCAAATGCCCACACAAACAATGCTGGTCACATGAATTAGTAAATCCAGACAATGTAAGGGACAAGGCATTTGGAGATTCTTGGAAACCCGTAATACATAAAGATACTCAGATACAAAATGAGTTTTGCTATACAAAATATTAAAGAAGAAAATCTGGCCACAAATCAGGTGTTACTTATAAAAATACTTAGTATGCAAGAGAATAAAAAATGTTAGCTTCTTCTTTCACTTCCACTTTCCTTCGACTTCTTACCTTGACCTATTGTTGACCCAGTCCGATAAGTCATAACAAAGAGAAAAATAAAGATGGCTAAAGCATTGTCATGTCTTTTAAGTTTACTAAATCTCCTGGGAAGACACATAAAAGCATAAAAAGTCAAGAACAATAATGGAACTATAAACCAATGTTTCCTCAAACAATGAAAGCACAATGGAAGGATTTATTTGGTGGGATCGTAAGGGAAGGTTTCATAGACACGCTAGCATTAGAGCTAGGTCTTGCATAAAATAAGGAAGCTGATGGGAAAAAAGGGCCAAGGACGTCCAAAATTACAGGAACCATTTGTGCAAAAAAATAAAATAAAATGAACATATGTGGTAGTGATTCACCAACCTTAGGGTCTCACACTAAACTAATTATACATCCATAGAGTACGTTCTGCAGGCCAGAAGAAAACTAGATAAATGCTTACCTGGAATCTTTAATTATTCAGCAATATGTTGAAATCCTAATGCCTTTACCAAAGATTTATTCCCAGCATCTAAAGTAATTTGAAAGGTTGTTTTATTAAATTATATATTAAAATTTAAAAACTCTAAAACTCAGCATATTTTAATGAGTTTCAAAAATATAATAATTTGGGGGGAATTCTTTGGGGATAATCTGTAATTACTATTGGCATTATTTCTCTTCTCATTCATGCCAGAGGGCACCAGCATTCAATGTTAGCGATTTTGTTCTTTGACTTTCTAATGGTTTACCGCTTTGTGTTGTGATCTTATTAACTCAGACGTGGACTGTTATAATATCCTGTTACCCTCAACCTCTTTGTCGCCTTCAATCTACCCTGAATTCATATTTCTAAAATATAATTTTGATTTTATTATTTTGCTGCTCAACATTTGTTTCATAGGCAAATAACATTTGCCTATGAAATCATATAAATAATAACAAAATAAATATTGTTCATTTAATTTGGCTCAAACTATCAGCATGATGGTTTATGTACTGATACATAAATGAGAATAGAAGTGAATAAGATATGAGACAAGCAGAACAAGAAGAGTGTTGGTTTAGGGTCACTAGCACCTTCTGAATTTAAAGCAATTTCAACAGTTACTTTTGTATGACTTTAGAAACTACCCAACATTTTTCAGTTTGGGTTTCTACAACTAATCAATCATTTTTTAAGAGTTGTTTGAAGTGTTGTGGTGAAGAATAGAGATAATGTAATAGATACTCCAGTGTTTGTGGAAATGAACAGAACTGCACTTGGCTGAATTGACAAGTTCTGGCAGCAGAAAAAGAGAATTTCAGAAAAAATGTCCCAAAAGAGACAACAAGACCCGGAGGTATTCATAAAGAGAGCTTCCAGGAGGTAAACAGGGTACCAGCAGAGATTGGCAGCAGGTAATAGGAAGAAAAGACAAAAGTCAGGGGATGGGTACCGGGGAGATAGCCTTGTAAGAAACAGATTTAGGGAGTCTACTATCTGGAAGAAAGGATCCAGATAAGTGATTAATTAAAGTCAGAAATTTCAGCAGATAAATGGTAACCCAGTGTCAGCCAATGGAGTTGTAAGGGTACAATTCAAGTACTAGAAGGCTAAGACAAAACGTGAACCAGTCACAAGACTGACCTAATCCCTGATCCTAACTTCTTAAGTTATGAATATAGGCACCTTTAGAGTTCCCCTACTTCAGAGGATTGTTTCCTTCAGAGCCCAGGGGTAGTAGAATCAGTACCATCAGGGCAATGACACCTGGAATCAATTTTATTATTGGGAGTGCTTGGACTAGTGCAGAGATAGAGATCCAATCCAGACTCCTAGGATGCTTTTTTATTAAGTTTGAACTGGACACTCTAAGGTTTTCTTAATAGTTTGAGATTTACAAATATTATTTTCATTTATAAAGGAGATTTTCATTGAAACTGTATAACCCATGTGGACTCAAAAAGTCAAATGTATTCTTTTTTTTTTTTTTTTTTTTTTTTTATGGGGTCTCGCTCAGTAGCCCAGGCTGGAGTGTAATGGCGTGATCTCGGGTCACTGCTGCAAACTGCCTCCCGGGATCAAGTGATTCTCCCGCCTCAGCCTCCCGAGTAGCTGGGATTACAGGCACCTGCCGTCGTGCCAGGCTACTTTTTGTATTTTTCTAGAAATGGGGTTTCACCATGTTGGCCAGGCAGGTCTTAAATTTCTGACTTCAAGTGATCCGTCCACCTCGGCCTCCCAAAGTGCTGGGATTACAGTCCTGAGTCATCGCTCCCAGCGAAAGTCATATGTATTCTTAAAGAGGACACTGTAAAGCAATGGTCTATAGAGAAGAAGATACATGTATGTCTGAGCTTCCAACTTTATGATTCATATTGGACATAAAGAAAGCTGCACCCAGAAAATTTAGACTGAGCTTGTTTAAGAAAATCCTTAGTATGTTCTAAGCACTTTCATTTACCCCATTTTACAGATGCAGAAGCTGAACAAATCAAGTTTAAGTAATAGACTTCAGTTCATGCATATAGAAAGTAGAATAACCAGAATTTGAAGTTGGAAAATATGTGTGGAAAACTCCATATTTGTAATTTCTATACCATCTGTCTATTTTCTTTAGTGATTAGTGTTCATTAGAAAAAAAAAAAGCAAATACATTTCAATGCTAAACAAAAATAACTCCAGATGCATATTTCTTGCATAGTACCTTAACAACTATTTGTGTAGCTCATGATTCTGTCGGTTAGCTGAGTGGTTCTTTGGGTCTGAATAGGCTCATATGATCTTTATGGAGCACACTCAGGTGAACCATCTGAAACACCTCACTCCCATGTCTGACAGCTGATAGGCTCTTGGCCAGAGTGCCTTCATTCTCTTCCACATGGTCTCACATCCTTTAACAGGTTAGTTCAGGTTTACTTCCATGGGGTTGTCAGGATTCCAGTGCACCAAAAGAGAGTAAGCCCCTATGGGAAATTTATTTGTATTTATTTGTTTATTTTTGAGATGGAGTCTCGCTCTCTCTCCAGGCTGGAGTGCAATGGCGTAATCTTGGCTCACTGCAACCTCTGCCTCGTGGGTTAAAGCAATTCCCCTGCCTTGGCCTCCCGAGTAGCTGGGATTATAGGCACCTGCTACCTCATCCAGCTAACTTTTGTATTTTTAGTAGAGACGGGGTTTCACCATGTTAGCCAGGATGGTCCCAATCTCTTGACCTCGTGATCTACCTGCCTCGGACTCCCAAAAGTGCTGGGATTACAGGCACAAGGGACAATTCTTTCCAAGACACTACATCAGAGTTCTAAAACTGGGGCAATTCCTCCAACTTGCAAGGTATATTTGACAATGTCTGGAGAAACATTTTTAATTGGCACAATGAGAGGCTTGCCAATGGCATCTAGTTGGTAGAAAGCAGGATGCTAAATATTCTATAATGAATAAGACAATCCTCTTCAACACAAAATTATCCAGTCCAAATGTCAGTAGAGAAATCCTGATCAATTTGGGTCACAATTGTTAATGTTCAATTAGCCAAAGAAACTCATATGGCCAACACAATTTCAAGGACTAAAGAAATAGATTCCTTCTCTTGCTGAAACATGAATTTTTGGTTATTTTAGCAACCATTAAAGGTGATGTGTTACTTGACAAAAGCAGAAAGATTTTTTTAAATGAAGAAATAAGAGGCCAAAATGGTAAAGAAAGAAAATAAGATGAAAAGAAAGGAGGAGGAGGAGGAGGAAGAACAAAGTGGAAGGGAATAACAGAATTAAAAAGTATTTAGCAGGACAGCAAACCTGGGGAGGTTTTCATTAATATTTTGCTCTTATGTAATCAGACTTCAATGTACTCTTATGTGATTATGTGTTATCTTTTTATAGCCTTTAAAAGATGCTTGTCTGGCTGGACGTGGTGGCTAACACTTATAATCCCAGCACTTTGGGAGGCCAAGACAGGTGGATAACTTGATGTCAGAAGCTCAAGACCAGCCTGGGCAACATGACAAAACCCCGTCTCTACTAAAAATAGAAAAATTAGCTGAGCGTGGTGGTGTGTTTCTATAGTCCCAGTTACCTGGGAGGCTGAGGCATGAAAATTGCTTGAACCTGGGAGGCAGAGGTGGCAGTGAGCTGAGATTGAGCCACTACACTCCAGCCTGGGTGACAGAGTGAGACCTTGCCTCAAAAAAAAAAAAAAAAAAAAAAAGAAGAAGAAGAAAAAAAAAGAAAAAAAAATCCTGCCTTTTGAGTGCATTTTCATGTATGTAAGACACAAAAATAATCTACACCAATAGAACAACATTAACCTGTATATACACAGTATTTAAGGACTTGGCATGAAAAATAATTGCAATTGAACAATAAACCTGTCCAGAATAATTACTGAGATATTTGTATAGTTCATTAGCCAGAGATCTATCCTTATATTTTGTCTCTATAAATGTAATTATTGCAAAGAAATGAAATTAAAATGAACTTTTCTTATTGAAAGATCAATAGTTTGACCATATCATAAATAGAGACTTTCCTAAGGTAATTGGTTTGTTACATCTGTTGTGTTTTGAAACCGTTCTTTAAATCTTGGTCTTTTTTAATTAGGAAGAAGAAACAGAGAAAAAGTAAAGAGAATATTGCTATCTCAACTATCTACTACTGTTTTAGAAACTTCAAGGACACAATTTTTTTTTTAATTTTGATGCGTAATGATCTATATGATGTAAGATAACTAATAATAGTGACTGAATTTTTTGTCACTCTAAATGTTTCCAAATATGCAGGATTTTGGTACAACTGTGTAAAATACTACACAACTGAAAATTATTTTAATTATTATGACTGATATAGAGTATACCTGTAAACAGCTACAAATTATATAAAATATTACATGGTTGAACTGTATGAAATTATTGGTAATTTTTAACCAGTTTCTACCTGTACTAAATATAATAATACATGGATCAAATTAATATTACTAGCTAACTCAAATTAAGATAACCCATATAACATTTAAAATGTAATAACATTTAAAATGTAATATCATTTAAAGGTTTGACAAATTTAAACATATTGCCTGAAAAATCTTGCTCCTTGATTTAGAGTCCTAAAAGGACAATTTTCTTAAGTCTTTATCATGCCAAATATATGTGATCATGTTCTGTGCAATTTAAGATTTACAGAAATGTGTTAGATATCACCAGAAAATTAAAATTTAAATAGTAGCTGGAAGAAACTTCCCTATCTTTTCAGTCATAAATTTAACACTGAAGAAGCGTAAGTCTACATATGCCTGTCATCCTCCAACTACTTGTGCACATATGCTATTTCAATAAAGGATAAATTTGTTCATAGAAGTGTAAATATTATTTTTCTGTAATAGATACAAGTTCCTCCATGTAGCATCTTTCCTTCAAAATCTTAATGAGAAGCAGTGCAGTGCAGTTCAGTGGGAAAGGATTGCCTCTGGAGTCACATAGATAAACCTGACTTTAAATCTCAGCCCTGCTTTTAATTAGCACTAGTCTAGAACTTTGTTATTCTTACATAACTTCTCAGAGGCCTAGCTTACACTTGTGTGTGAAGTGAGATAATAATGCCACCCTGCATATGGGTTATAAAGAATTATAGAGAATATATATATATATATATATATAGAGAGAGAGAGAGAGAGAGAGCACCTTGTTCTGTATAGTATACTTTCAATTAATACAGAACAATTTGTTTTATTGTGCTTCACTTTATTGTGCTTCACAGATATGCTTGTTTTACAGATTGAAGGTTTTTTTGGCCAACCATGGGTTGAGCAAATCTACTGGCACCATTTTCCCAGCAGCATGTGCCCACTGTGTCTCTGTGTTACATTTTTATATTTATTGCAATATTTCATATGTTTTGATTATTATATCTGTTATGGAGATCTGTAATCAGTGACCTTTGATATTACTATAATCGTTTTGGGGTGCCATGAACCACACCCATTTAAGGTGGTAAATGTCATTAATAAATGTTATGTGTGTTCTAACTCCTCCTCAGAATGACCTTTCCCCCATTTTTCTCCCAATCCTATGGCCTTAATATTACTTGAGACACACAATACTGAAATTAGGCCAATTAATGATCCCACAATGGCTTCTAAGTATTCAAGTGAAAAGAACAGTCCCGCATATCTCACTTTAAATTAAAAACTGGAAATGATCATACTTAGTGAGGAAGGCATATCAAAAGCTCACATAGGCCAAAAGTCTCTTGAACTGATGCCCAAGTTGCAAATGCAAAGGAAACGTTCTTAAAGGAAATTAGAAATGCTACTTCCGTGAACACACAAATGATAAGAAAATGAGGCTGCCTTATTGTTGATATGAGGAAAGTTTTAGTGGTCTGGATAGAAAAATCAGACCAGACACAACATTCCCTTAAGCCATTGCTTAATCTAGAAAAAGCCTCTAGCTCTCTTGAATACTATGAAGGCCAAGAGAGGTCAGAAAGCTGCAGAAAAAAAAGTTGGAGGCTAGTGGAGGCAGGTTGAAGAAGTTTAACGAAAGAAGGCATCTCCATAACATAAAAGTGCAAGGTGAAGCACCAAGTGCTGATGTAGAAGCTGCAGCAAGTTGTCTGGAATAGACGATCCAGCTAAGGTAATAAATGAAGGTGGCTACAGTAAACAACAGATTTTCAATGTAGATGAAACAGCCTTGTATTAAATGAAGATATCATCTAGGACTTTCATAGCTGGAGAGGAGATGTCAATGTCTGGTTTCAGAGTTTCAAAGGAGAGGCTGACTCTCTTGTTAGTGGCTAATGCAGCCAGTGACTTGAAGTTTAACCCAATGGTCATTTACCATTCCAAAAAACTTAATGTTGTTAAGAATTATGCCAAATCTACTCTGCCTAGGTTTTATAAATGGGACAACAATGCCAGCATGACAGCACATCTGTTTAGAGCATGGTTTACTGAATATTTTAAGCCCCACTATTGATAGTTACTATGCAAGAAACAAAGATTTCTTTCAAATATCACTGCTCATTGACAACGCATTTAGTCACCCAAGAGCTCCTAAGCAGATGTACAAAAAAACTAATGTTGTTTACATGCCTGCTAACAGAACGTCCACTCTGCAGCCCATGTAACAAAGAGTAATTCTAATTTTTAAATCCTATTTTATTTAAGAAATACATTTTCTAAGACTATAGTTGCCATAGATAATGATTCTCTTGATTAATCAGGGCAAAGTAAATTGAAAATTTTCTGAGAAGGATTCACCATTCTAGATGCTATTAAGAGCATTCGTGATTCATGGAAGGAGGTCAAAATATCACCACTAGCAAGTTTAGAAGAAGTCGATTACAATCTGAATGGATGACTTTGAGAGATTCAAGCCTTCAATGGAGAAAGCAACTGCAGATGTAGTAGAAATAGCAAAAGAACTAAAATTAGAAGAGGAACCTGAACATGCAACTGGGAATGATCACACTTTAACAATGAGGAGTTGCTTTTTATGGATGAGCAATGAAAGTAGTTTCTTCAGATGGAATCTATTCCTGGCAAAAATGCTGTGAACATTGTTGAAATGACAACAAAATGTTAAGAGTGTTACATAAACTTAGTTGATAAAGCAGTGACAGAGTTTCAGAGGATTGACTCCAATATCCATGAAACAGCAGTCAGTCAGTGTAGCAAACTTCATTGTTGTCTTATTTTAAGACATTGCTGCAGCCACCTCAGCCTTCTGGAGCCACTACTCGGAGCAGTCAGCAGCCGTCAAGGTTGAGGCAAGACCCTCCACCAGCAGAACAATTAACAACTGGTTGAAGGCTCAGATGAGCAGAGGCATTTGTTAGCAATAAAGTGTTTTTAATGAAGGCGTATATGTTGTTTTAATAGACATAGTGCTATTAAACACTAAATAGAATACAGTATAGTGCAAATATGTTTTATATGCATTAAGAAACCAAGAAATTAATCTGACTTGCATTATTGTGATATTAGATTTATTTCTGTGGATCGTACCTGAACCCACGATATTGCTGGGGTTTGTCTATTAATTAATTACTAATTTCTATTATTATTGCACATATTTTTATTTTGAAAGTCAATATGTATCAGATTATAATTATGTTTTCTACATTGTGCTTTATATTATACTTTTTTAGCTTCCAAGATTTATGAATTCTGATGACAAGGAGAAACTGAGGACAGTATTCTGAGGTTTGTCGATTTTAATTTATCTTATTATTCTCATTCTTGTTTTTCTCTTCTCTAGTTTTCTTTTCACTCTAAAATCTTCTTCTTCACTTTCCCCTACATAACATCACCCTTGATTAAAAATCTTTTAAAACTTAGAAAATGATTTTCTAATATCTTCAATGTATAGCTTTAAAAATAAAATATTTTATAGGAAGACACTGGAAAATAGATTTAGAAAAATCACCTTCACGTTGAAGTAGCCTTAGTTCCTGACTAAACCATAACTCAGTATTATGAGCACTTACGTCTGAAAAAAATAATGTGGCTTCTTTGAGTAGTACTTGGAAAAGACTTCCTCTGCCTTCACAATATCCAAGTAATTTTCAGTGTGTCTCAGATATGAGAGATAACTAAAATGAATTTAAATAAAATGCCATGTTCATTAATTCTATCTCTAAGGAAAATATGATACATAGTCTATACTCTTCTTATTGATTACTTATAGTCTGTAAAATAATCACTTTATAAAACTTGAAGGACAGAATCATAGATAGTTGTAGACTACAAGTAACCCCAAATAAAATATTTCAGCACAAATCTTTGGTGACTGGCTGTAGCAAGAAGGCAATATGAATTGATGGGCTCATTTATCTCTACCTCTTCAGAGACCACTTTGTATTTTTCACTGACTACATTAATACATTCTGCATGTTTGACTATGAATAGTCACTGCTATGAGATACCTTTCAACAGCCCAGAACAGTTTAATATTATCAAGGTTACAGCTGTACTTGTTCATAAATAATTCATTTAAAATGTGTTTTTTAATTAAAAAAATAGGTCATATGATTCATTTTGCAGTCCTATGGGTCGTCAGTAGATCATCTGGGGATGATTCATTAATACCTTCTCTAGAATCTGCAGTCTGCTAGCCCACATTTGTTCATAAATGAACTGAATAACACCGCCTACGACTCCCAGGCTTTCATTACAAAACTCACAGAGGCACCTTTGACTAGCACCTCCATGGATTTAAAAACAATATGGGATCATGATATTCCAATACACAGATATCAGCCATGTGCTGCTTGAGAAACCTTTGCCCATTTGTCAGGCTAAATTGTAGTTCAGACTTGGCAGCAAAGAAAATAGAGCATCATATTTTTACTTACATACAACATTACTGGTAACTGTAAACTGACAAAATAAAATAGAAAATAGTTTAGAATATCTGTGGTTACATATATCTTTCCCTGCCCTTGAGGTCTTTGGATTACATGATTTTAAAATAGATTACTTATTGCAAAGCCTATTTTCAGAGATGCTTTCAGCTCTGTCTTCAAAGATCACTAAATAATGGCCAATAACCTGACAGGTAAATAAGATTCTCCTGAGATTTGGCATACAAAGATGCACATAAACTATTTAGGAATGACTATAGCTTTACACAGTCTGCTATAGAACCCAGTGAAACTCTAGTAGCATCAATGGTCAATGCACTTTACAAGGCACAGATCATCTGAGTAATTAGTTCACCTGCCACAGGTACTGAGGCTACAGATTCAGTCTCTATACAATTCCCTTTTCTTTTTTTTACTTTTGTTTTAAATTCAGGGGTACAAGTGCGGGTTTGTACTTGTACACAAGGTAAACTTGTGTCAAGGGAGTTTGTTGTACAGATTCTTTTATCACCCATGTATTAAGTCTAGAACCCATTAGTTATTTTTCCTGATCCTCTCCTTCTTCCCACCCTTCATACTCTGAAAGGCCCCAGGGCGTGTTGCTCCCCTCTATGTGACCATGTGCTCTCATCATTTAGCTCCCATTTATTAGTGCACACATGCAGTATTTGGTTTTCTGTTATTGTGTCAGTTTGCTAAGGATAATGGCCCCCAGCTGCATCCATGTCCCTGCAAAGGACATGATCACACTTCAAAAGAAGACATACTTGCAGCCAACAATCATATGAAACAGTCTCAACATCACTGATCATTAGATAAATGCAAATCAAAACCACAATGAGATACCAACTAACACCAGTCAGAATGGTTACTATTAAAAAGTCAAAAAATAACAGATGCTGGTGAGGTTGTGGAGAAAAAAGGAATACTTTTACACTGTTGATGGGAGTGTAACTTGGATCAGTCACTGTGGAAAACATTGTGGTGATTTCTCAAAGACCCAAAGACAGAAATACCATTTGACACAGCAAATTCCATTACTTGGCATATACTCAAAGGAATATAAATCATTCCATTATAAAGACACATGCATGTATATGTTCATTGCAGCACTATCCACATTAGCAAACACATGAAATCAACTGAAATGTCCATCGATGATAAACTGGATAAAGAAAATGTGGTACATATACACCAAGGAATGCTATACAGCCATAATGAATTCTCTTTTCTTGGCAGAGAAAAATAAGTTCAGTTCACGTCCACAAATACACACCTACATTTATCTTGCAAGATAATCTGGCTTAGGCTATATGGCTTGTACCATCAGTTATGCCTTTTCTCCCATGTATTTTCAAACTCTCTCTCCCTTTACTGTTTGTTTATTTATTTTTTTATTTTTTTGGACATCTCTAAGACTTTCTCATCTTGAAAACTTAATTATAAAAATACAAATTCCATTTACTTTCTTCCTCTCTCTACTAAGTGTACTACTATGCTTATCCTTTATTTTTACGACAAGATCACCTCCACTTTTTTATTGCTCCACTTAATGCAGTAAAACACTCATACCAAATTACTCCAAATAATTTGTTCACTAAGGTCGTTAATCATACATTTCAAAACTCACTGAACACTTAGTAGTCCTTCTTTAATTCCCACTCTCCTAGCATTTGACGTGATGACTCATTACATCTTTCCTTGCTTAAATGACATCACTATTTCCTTCTACCAAGTTAATTAGCTCCTTTTAGCATGTCATATGAATTCTTCTGTTTTCCATAAACATGTATTTTCAATGCTTTCATTCCTTATACATTGTATGTCTTGGGCATACAATCTAAATGAATAAATCTAAATGACTGGGCATACAGTCATTTAGGTGACAGATTCAATGTTTTTCAGAAATAACTTAGATGTTGTTACATCCCAGTATACGTTTCCAAATCATTGACTGGTGAGATTTCAATTTATCTAATCACTTATTTAAGATCTCCACTTAGCAGTTTCAGATGCATCTCAAACTCTGTGCTTAATATAGACAGTATCATCATTTCCTCAATCTATTCTTTCTCCTTTCTCAGTAATGAAGTTATTGCTTGTGTTCACCAAAACTACAGATAAAATTGAGTTGCATTCAATTATTGTCCATGTACAGACTGCTTTCAGCCCTATCTAAAACCAGATGTGCCATCTCTCCCCCCATAACCATTCTGCTAGATAACTAGGATATAGCCATTTTCTTGAGGCTTATAGATACCCTATAATGTAAAATAGTGAAAATATTTCACAAGTGATAAACTGGACATAGACATGAAACAATATCATTTAATAAAGAGACATATATGTGGGCCTAACACTTGCTGGGTGGCATTAATCGGAATGTGAGCTCCTGGTCAAGGGGAGATTTCATCAGGCAACTATGGCAAGGGCAGCTGCTATATATTTAGGCACAGAGGTAAGAGTAGTAATGTTTCTACTTTCAAATAGCTCTTACAACAGAAAATAAGCCCTTCAAAGAAGCCATTTACCATAATATTTTCTAGAAGTCTTTAAACTCTAGCCCTCTCTCTAGAGATTTTTGAACATGCTCACCCCCTTTTCCTTCATCCTCCTCTTATTGTTATGGTGGAAAACCAAAACCAGGCAACCATCTGAGCTTCTATCTGTTATCCTTAACATTTCTCCACTGAAAATGAATAGGGAATAGTTGAGGTCTTCTGTTAGAATTGCAGAGAAGGGAAAAAACAGGAGGAAGAAAATCAATTTCACAAACAACTTTACTCCACACTAACAACAAGAATAATCATAACCTCTCTTCCCTCTTCGTAGGCAACTGCTGTTTTCGCCTTTTTTTGACCAGGAGTGACAATCTATAAACTTCCAAATTTTTTCCTCATCACTAAGCACATGAGCACACAGATGCCAGGGTTTACCTCTCTTCTCCCCAGCTCCATTTAGTCAGTCATCATTTGGTTGTATTACTCACGTATAGAAAATCCATATCCAAATCCATAGCACTTTTGATATTGATCAACATTTACATTCATATCGTCAACATATGTCCCTCACATTGGCCATGGACACTGTACTCTGGTACCTGCTCTCTTCCTCATCCCCATTCATAACAGTCACCACCACAACCTTGTCATTGAACTCTTTGACCCCTTCACATTATCAAGTGATCTGACGTTCCATCATAGCCTCCCTTTTGTTTCTCAGAATAGGTTGGCATTTTTTCAAACCTCTGCCAGTTTTCCTGTACTTGACTACAACCTTCACCCATAGAAGAATGAGCAATCACAGAATATATCAACCAGTTGTTTGAGAATCCCTCTGCAGCAATATCCATTCCTGCCAACAGAACTGATCGACCTCATCCATAAGAATTTACAACACACTACGTTTCTTCCTTTCACTACAACTAGTATCTAACTTTGCTATTTCTCTTTCAAAATAATACCTAGCAGACAGACAATATCTGAGGAAACTACCAGCTACCCAACTTTAAGTCACATTTCAGATAATCAAGGGCAAATCCATAGAGTGTATTGCTTTCCAGCTGAGAGAAATCCCATTAAAAAATTCTGGTTATACTCCACATTCATATAAATCATTCATGCATAATAAATGGAAGAAGACTTCAACTATTCTCAAGTGTAGAGGATACTGACCCTATAACATTATGACTTCAGCTTTCCTCCATCTTACACCATTCTCTGTCATATCTAAGCCAGTGATAACATGTAAATCCAATTGGAGATTAGACAATAAAAGTACAGTAAGCTAAGCACTTGCAATAAACAACATCATCTCCATCTTTGGTGTCTGATCTACTGATTGGAACATACAGATTATAACTGACCTTAATAATCCATATTTCAATCAAATATGTAGAGACCTACAAGCCTTAAGAGAATCAAAGATAGAAGAATACACATATAACATTAAGATGTGATAGCACGCTAAAGAAAACTTAATGTCAAGCCAAGGTTGTAATTTAAAGCACTCAAGGCATAGCCTTATCTATTGCTAAGGAATTATTTAAAAGGCTACCTCTGGAAATGGCACCAAGATTCACATCCCTCTCTCTGCTTTGAGCAGTCTTTGTCTCTGCTTTGATTTCTTCAGTCTCTGTAATGTTGCCTTCTTACCTAAATGTTTCCTGTTCTTTGTACTACTTTTGTTTGAAGAAATATTTGGAAATTCTGCCCAGGTTGTGGTTGTGCTGGTCCCCTGACATTGCTTCTTGATTCACAGCTAACCTGGCTCCTGAGCAGGATGTTCCATCTTCTCCCATTATTCCATGTACAAAACTGTACATTCAGTTCAAACAGGAAAAGTTTCCAAGATATAGTGTTAAAGTCATCCAAATTGTTGTAGTCCCTGAATAGATTTCAAAATTGAGTCTCTCAGAAGCTCAGTGATTTGTCCAGGATTACAATGTAAGATAGTGATAGAAAAGTTACAGCTAGTGTCATTTATGGATCACTCTAACCTAAGATGCATATGATATGATGATAGATTATAGATAGTTCACAAATCTATTCACTACTATACTGGATGTTAAAAACTTGAAGAGAAATTTGGGAAGGAGATAAGATGGAAATTAAGGTTGACAAATACTAAGTATTGAGTTTTAATTAAAACAGAACTAGGACAGATAAGAGCAAGAATAGGGGAAAGAGCATTCACTTTAAGAGCTCTGATAATTTGATTAATAAAACGAAATCTATGGCTAAAATGCTTCCAGAGTAAAATATATATTTTAAGTATAAATATATATTTATATTTAAGTATAAATCTATATAAATAAATATATATTTATATTTAAGTATAAATCTATATAAATATATATTTTTATATTTAAATATATATATACATATATTTATATTTAAGTATAAATATATATAAAGAAATATAATATATTTAAGTATATGTGTACTTAATATACACATATTTATATTTAAATACATATAT
Organism: Theropithecus gelada; assembly: GCF_003255815.1. Taxonomy (NCBI): domain Eukaryota; kingdom Metazoa; phylum Chordata; class Mammalia; order Primates; family Cercopithecidae; genus Theropithecus; species Theropithecus gelada. The sequence continues at coordinate 90,798,417 of NC_037671.1, read as the reverse complement.
TTATGCTTTATGTATATTTACTATATATATAAAGCTATAGCAATAACAGTTCAGAGAGGCAAAACTTGGTGGTATGTACTCGCTATTTCACAGAGGAGTGAAATCTTGAATCTGGAGGACATGTCCATCTTATTCAATGGGAGATACGCTCTGTTATTGAGCAAGGATTATTCATTAGCCTTCTCCTTGATTTGAATCAAATATCTGTCACTGTTTTCTTCCTCTCTGTGTTCTGAGTCCAAACTTATGAACTTACTATCTGATATCTAAGCCTCTGTTCTTAATATTAAAATATAAATAAAATAAGTGACTTAATTAGAACGTGAATATAATGTAGTCTCCTAGAGCTTTTACAAAAGTGTATTATTCATTGTACATGAAGAAATGATCTATAAAATGTTATATTAATCTTTGGCATGTAATAACTGAGTGCAAGCAACTTTAGCGTTAGAACTATTGTTTTCCTCAATATGCCAAGCTTAAAATAAAAAATCTTGAGCTGTGATCAATTTTCCTAAAAGTCACATGGCCTGGTTTAGTACAATTTGGGTAGCATTTCTTAGTAAATATGCCAATATTGGCATACACATTTTCAACAAAGTAGTAGATTTAGATTCAATGAAATTCATGTGAAAAAGATTCACCAAATTAGCCATGAAAATTTAATTAGTGAGTTCTAAAGTAATTAGAATATTAAAAGAAAAAGAAATAACAAACACAGGAAAGACTATATGTAGAGACTCGTACAGGATCCTAAACTTACTGGTGTAACATTTAAAACAGAAATAGAGTTATTGTGGTAGCTATTTTTGAATATGTGAAGGATTACCAATTGCTAAAGGGAGTTGATTTGTTTCATATGACTCTAAGGGGACAGAACCTCAAGATCCACGAGTGAAAGTAAAAGGGAAATAGATTTTACTTTTTTCAGTGAAAGAGATTGCTTTATAGGATGGTGAGTTTCCAAAATGTGAGCCAGGCTAAAGAGGCTTCTTCAGTGATGTTTTATAGAATTCTTATAATCATTAAAATTTGAACTCAGTAAGTTCTAAGGGACAGTCCATCTTGGAAGGTCCTATGATTAATACACATAGTGGAATATTAGATAGAGAACCTGTATATTCTGGCTTCTGGTCCAAGATTCACTTTCTTGCTTTCTCTTCTTGTCTTCAGATGTGATGGGTACTCAAAATATCCAGACTTGATTATTACACATTCTATGTGTGTAAAAAATTATCACCTGTACCCCACAAGTATGTAAAATATAATGTATGAGTAAATGGAAAAAAATAAAAAATAAAAAGACACAGGGAAGATATTTGTTTACCTGTTTGTTACATCTTCCTTTGCATAATTGTGTTCTGATTCCTGAAGGGGGGAAAAAAAAAGGAATACCTTCAAACAGCATCAAATTATTATTACCCACACAAAAACAGTCACTTGCAGGCTAGGTAAGGAAAATGCCTCCTGAGTATATCTTCTTTTCTTCGTTCTATGCAGTAGTGATCTGTGACTGGTAATTGCAAATGAAATATTAGACAGGCAATACTAACTAGTCACTCAAGGATTTTTAGTAATCTGCCACAACCAACTCCATTCCTGATATGGCAATTAGGGGATAAGGGAATAATTCATTAATCACATACTCAAGAGAAAATAGCTTATGTAGTCTATTTTTGTCTGGATCAAATAAAGCACCAAATGCAAAAATGTTTACTGTACAGTACTCTTCCCCATGAGAATAAAGAAAATGGGACATAAACGTAGCATTTTAATTTCTATAAAATCCTGTTGTATGTGAAACTGTCTTTTTATTGTCATTACTTCATGATACACAAATCTTGGGTTCCCAAATGGCAGACTAACAGAGAGGGAGCACTAATCATGGAGGCACAGGCTATTAAAGAGCAGAAGTCAAGACTGATGTGAACCAATTAACTGAATGTTAGACATGTCAGTACAATATATCCAATGAAATCTAAAGAGTTGAAAGCAAGAATCAAATAACCAAATGGTATATGTGATTTCTGCGTTTAACAAATCACATCAGAACGTACCTAATGCTTCTTTCTAAAAGCCACATATGACATTTAGTTTTTAGATACTCTCTAGGAATGAAGAAAATATTTGTTAGCTTCCAACATTCATATGTATGTTTTGCCATATAATTTAGTATCTTTTCACTATACCGTTCATATTTATTTTATTTCAATTTTACTGTGTTAATTTATATTAGTGTGATGTTACCTTTATTATTTTAACATTCAAGGAATAAAACATGTACTTGTTTATAATACTTTAACAAAATAATTTATTGAATTTCTTTGATTTTTTATTTAAAATATTCAATTATTTAGAAAAGCATTAATTCAATTAACATTTTTTCATATTCATGCCATTTTTAAAATTGAGAAGAAATAGATTACTTGACTTTAACCTCCCCAAACCTAGACATCTATTCATTTTGCTCTTGTTATTCAGAGGAACACACACACGCAGACACACACACACACACACACACATATTCACTGAAAGCACATAATAGAATCTGCTAAATGAGTAATAATGAAAATAGCCTCAATGCTACTGTCAAATTTAAAAAATAAGGTTCACAATTGTCTTCTCTACACTACAGTTTAAATATTGTTATTTGTTCTGCTTTGCTTCTTCTTTTGGCATTGTATTTTAAGCTTTGGAGAAGCCCACATTCCGAGTATTCAGTTTCAAGGATGGTCTTGACTACAAGTGCAAATGTCCAGCCCTGGAAGGCAACTGCCCCAGACTTCACTCCTATACCACTGAGGTCATTATCACAGGATGATGAGTCCCTGACCTGCAGATGTGAGCGTTACTCTGCCTACCCCTGACTCTATCCCTTCCCTTCCACTCATTCTAATCTTGAAGACTACCAAATGCACACAATTATTGTTGGTGCTTGGATAAAGAGCAATGATGTAACAAGGCTAAAAATGATAAATTAATGAAGTGCATAGTTTATCCTATCAGTTTTCAAGATCTACTGAAAGTTTTAAAGCAGATGAGTGGATGATGAGTGGTATTTGGGAAGGATAAATTTTTGATGAAGTGCAGAAAGTATTGGGCTTGGAAGGGAGAGTGTATAGGTAAACACACCAGCGCAAATAACTAATGCTGGATAGATAAGATATAGAAGGATTACAACCTTTACCCTGTAGTAGCTTATAATCTTTTTTTTTTTTTTTTTTTTTTGGCATAAAAGCATCTGAAACATGTTCTCTTTTCTCTAGAATTAGCTTGACAATGCTGCTATCAAATGCTGGCTTATGTCAAGATGTAACAACAAAAGATGGAACAATACACACATATGTTAATGATCTGAAGTGTATGGGTGAGACTATCCATGCCACTGTAAGTCAGTAAATGTAAAACACCGAAGAATGTTAGCTTACTGAGCTTGGATCCTTCTCAAAGATAACAAATGAAACACAAGACAGAAAAAGAAAAGGGAAAACAAAAACAAAAACAAAAGATAGTAAGGCCATAGAAAAATACTGAAACTCCATTCTGGAATATTAACCTTTTTACAAACTCAGACATTTCCCTGGCAACTTCACTCTGCATATATTTGTTTAGGAGAAAGGAATGGGAGAAAGAAATGGGAAGTAATTAGCATTTAGGGTTACAAAAACAAGGCAAGTGGTAGACACACAGGAGTGTTCGTGTTGGACAGCGCTTCTGCTGGCAGTGTTGTTTTCAGAATGTAAAGGGATAACAGAAAATCAGCATGAGAACAGTAGACTTGTCCACAATGCCTGCATAGAAGAATAGCCTTGGTTTATGAATAAATGGTCTTTGTGTTTCTGGCTCAGCTTTGCCTTGTCTGCCACCTGATTCAGTCCACATTTTACCTGCTGGCCGCCACCTTTTATATACATGCTAGCTCTCTTCCTTGGCAGTGTTCAGCTATGTGATATTACCTAAGGCCCCATTACGATGTCAGTTTAGCAGGAGAGAACAAAATTCTCTATAATCTAAAGGCACAGGGGGGTGGTTTAATCAAAATCTTTGGCTTTGTACACAAATCCTCTCCCCAAAGGGCCTGAGGCTGTCCTTACTCCTGCCCCTCAGGGACATGTGTTATTGTCCTGACACACCATCACTATCTGGAAAACCATTCAAAGAATCTTCTGTGACAAGGGGGCAATTTTAGAAGCATCATCCTGCAGGAAGGCCACATTGTTTTTTCACTAGCCATGTTGTTTGGTGGTTTGTTTTTCTTTACTTATAATACTTATAAGTAGCTCATGTCAATCTACAACTTGAACAGCTAGTTGGTTTATTAATTGTAATGCACCATGTTCAAACTGAGATGGCACTGAGAATCTTTGTAGCAGGTATGTAATCACACTGGGTCCCAGACTTGATTGGGTCCCAATATTTGAAGATAAGGTCAAAAGGTGATGTTCAAATGCCTCTCTACTGGTAGCCAGAAGCCCAATATGTGTTGCTCTATATCTGTTTCTCAGAGCCATATAGAATAAAAAGATTTGCTACCAATGCCCTTTGTAGACTTTTAGTTTGGTTTAAAACTTGATGCTGTACTGACATCATGTCTTGACTTGTACAGTATCACATTCAGGGACAGAGCTTTTCCTCTTCTTTATGTCTAAAGTAATTTCAATTTGCACCAATGTTGTCTGCTGACCCTGAAGCATATGGAAAAACTACTTTTTCATGAGAAATCAATGAGAAATTTTAATTGTTTATGTAGCATATTTCCATACTATATTTTGAAATTGACAACATTTTATAGATATATTAATAAATTTTATAAATGAATAAAACTACATTAGAGGCTCATAGAATTGTACTTATTTTATTGAAAAAGAAGCAGAGGCTCAAGTATATTTGAATGCAAGTATCATGGCAATACAAGGCAGAAAAATAAGGATTTGCTGTCTTTAAATCAGGTGCCATTGCATAAACACCATTTAATGTTAGAATAAAGTTGATAATCCCAATCAACAGAAAATTTAAAATCAAGGAAAATTGGGCTATGAATTATTATTCATTTTTATATTCAGAGAATATGACAGTGTCTAGCACATTGGAATACCATAATACAGAAGACTGCGTAGCTTGCAAATACTGAAATACGCAAGAAATATATTTTAAACTAACAATTAAACTTGCCAATTAGGGAATTCAACAGGAGCTAAACACTGAGATAGAACTCTGGAGGGGTAGGGAAAGATTGTTAGTGACAGTAACCTAGGGCTGTGGTTGTCACAAAAGCAGTAAAGGAGATGACACCTTGGGCAAGCAGAGTGTATTAGATCTAAGAGCCACAGGGAAAAAAAAAAAATCAAAGAGCGATAAAGGATTATTTACTCAGAAACCGATAAAATAGAAAAATAAAATAAAATAAAAGGTGACTTACAGTTTTGGTTGGGCCCTGCCCTCATTCATACCTACCCTCATTTCGAACTTCATTGGTAAAACATTTTTGTGGCTAGACTAAGAATGTTTCCCTTTAGAGGAGTTCTGTGTTCGTTTCTGTCCAGGAGCTAAATATATTCGTTCAACAACTCTGTACCGCTATTACTGTATATATATTATTTTCAGTTTTGGAACAATAAAATTAGAAAATACATGAGAAGCTGTAATCCCAGCACTTCGGGAGGCCGAGATGGGCTGATCACAAGGTCAGGAGATCGAGACCATCCTGGCTAACACGGTGAAATCCCATCTCTACTAAAAATACAAAAAATTAGCAGGGTGTGGCAGCTTGCGCCTGTAGTCCCAACTACTCAGGAGGTTGAGGCAGGAGAATGGCATAATCCAGGAGGAAGAGCTTGCAGTGAGCGGAGATAGCGCCACTGCACCATTGCACTCCAGCCTGAGGAAATGAGCCAGACTCCGTCAAAAAAAAAAAAGAAAGAAAGAAAGGAAAGAAAAGAAGAGAAAATACATGAGCAAACCATTTACCTTGAGCAAGTCAGTGGAAAAACTGCAATGATATAATGGAACTTCAGCTTAATAGAGCTTTCAAATAGAAACTATAAAACAAGACAAGATGAAATAAGCTTTGAAAAAAATATACAATGGATCTCCTAATATTTGAAAATACAGTCTTTTAAATTAAACACTCAATAGGTAAGTGAAACCACAGATTAGACACAGCTGAAGAGGGATTTAGAAAACACTGAAGAATTTGTTCAGAATGTGACAGAGAGAAATATAATGAGAACATATTTTTGAAACACAAATGTAAAACATGGAGGATAGGGTAATAAGCTACAATACAATTCTAATATGAACTCCAGGTGAAGCAAATGGAAAATGAGGAAGAGGTACTATTTTAGAGATAAGTTCCAGAATTGATGAAAGACATTGTTTTATGTCAGGCTGCCATAATAAGAATGGCAAGACCAGGTGGCTTAAACAACAAATGTTTATTTCTCACAGCTCCAGAGACTGAGGAGTCTGAGACTAGGGTCCCAACCTGGTTGGTTTCTGGTGAGGGCCCTCTTCCTAGGTTCTTCACATGTTGCAGAGAGAGAGAGAGGGAGAGAGAGAGAGAGAGAGACAGATAATGAGAGGGAAAGAGAGAGAGAGCGCTAGGTCTCTTCATACCATGGGAAGGGCACTAATCCCATTATGGAGGTTCCAACCCTATCATCTCATTCAAATCTAATTACCTGCCAAAGATTCTACCTCCAAATACTATCACATTGAAGATTAAACCTTTAACATGTATATTTTGAGGGAGCACAAACTATTATGAATTTGAAGATTCACATCTACAGTAGGCATGAATCTTCAAATTTGAGATAATTAAGTCCAAATCAGGGTAGAAACATGCAGACTCACTGTAATGATACTAGAGGAAATGCAAACAAAGAGAAAATTGTAGATGCAGCAAGCAAGAAAAAGATGGATTAGTTACAATATAATGCAACTATATTGATAGCAAATTTTTAAGCAGAAACAGTAAATGCCATAAACAATCAAATAATATATTCAAATAACATTCAAGCAAAGGTTTCAGGCAGATATGTGAGTTAGCTATTTGAATTTCAGGAAGAAGAGTGGGAGAATATTCAGAGTCAAGGCAATGGTAGTACAAAGTCTTTAAGAACAGAATATGACTTTTTGCTCATGGAGAAGGCCAGTGTTGCTACAATAAACTGAGAAAAAGGAGAGAAGAAACAAATTAGATCAAAGAAGAACAGGGGCCAATTTATGTGGGGCCTTATGACTATAAGTTAGAACATTCAACTCACTTTTAGTGAAGTGAAAAGCATTGCAGGGTTTTGAAAAAATGAGTGACATGATCTGATTACAATGAGTTTTCAAAACAATCTGTAGTGAAAAGCATTGCAGGGTTTTGAAAAAATGAGTGACATGATCTGATTACAATGAGTTTTCAAAACAATCTGTTAGGGAGCAAGGGTAATGTTAATAGAACCAAGTTAATATGCTCACTGCTCAGTAACATACCAATACACTGAGACAGTAGAGTTTGCATCAGAGAAAGAGTTTAACCATTGGTGGATGCTGAGTGAGGGGATGGGAGGAGGCCCTAAAATCCATCTCCCTGAGGAGATCTGGGACGGAATTTTTAAGGGGATTGTGGAGGGCAGTGGGATGAAAAATTGGAATTTTTGTTGATTGGTCAGGATGGGGGCATAAAATAATCAGAATTTGGAAACTGCATTATTTGGTGAATCAGCTCCTTATAAGGTCCTTCAGACCAGCTAGTGTTTCATGGTATGCAGCTAGTAGTTTCATGGTATGCAGGACTTGAAAAATATCTCAAAGGGAAAGCATAACCTTTCATAATCTTAAAATTGCTATTTATAGAGCTGTTAAGAGGAACTATAATGTTAAGACAGAGTCTGCATGATTCTAAGGTAATAGGCATCAAACAGCTCTAAGAGCATGAGTCCAAGTATTAGCTAACGTAATGCTTAATGCTGGATGTGCTGCAAGCTTGATTCATTTTTATTTCTCCCCTTTCTTCTTCCCTGATTAATTTTACAATGTCTGTAGAGATGTTTACATTATAATTAGGGAGTCCAGCTAAGAGGCTAACAGTAATCTGGGCTTGGAACCTGGTGTTATAACAGGACAAGTGATAAAAGATATTTTGATTCTGGGACTATTTTGAAAGTAAAGTCAATATAATTTTCTGATTGATTAGATTTAGAATGTGGAAAAAAAGAGATAAATCAAGGAAAATTGAATGATTGTTGCCTTCAGAAGTTTGGAGTATAAATTGTTTTCAACTGTGATGAAGGCTACAAGTGAAGCTAGTTTTGGAAAGGGGATACTTTTTGGTTTTAAACATCTCATGTTTTATAAGACAAAGTTTGAATAGAATGAGGTTGCTAGGACTGGTATTCTTCACTGACTTTTTTTAGTATCACTTAACCTGGCCCTCACCTTTGTAAATAAAACCTACATTAAAATCCACCAATTACCTTGAGATTTTTGTTTCCTGCTAGGACAATGAATAATTGATTAACGAATACAAACCCTTTCACTTTCTTGGATCCTTAATGCCAAGATTTTTTTAAGTGGAATAAATGGATTTTCAGAATTAAAAAAAATCACTAGATTTAATTAGTGGTATGCTATTGGAGTTTCATGTGTATCATCCATGTAACAATCTACTATTTTAGGAATAACTATGGATAAACCATGTGAGTATTTGAGGATTTTTGCTTTGCTTTGCTTTGTTTTGTTTTTTTTCCCAAGTTGAAATTCAACAATGGTATTTCCCCATAGGATCTAGTAATGTTATAGATCACATTCTTATACAGAGAGAAAAGGCTAATGTACATAAGAGTATGTCCAAAGTTACTGACAAACAAAGATTTTCATAATGTGAAACATTGCAGGACATTTTGTGAAAATGGATTTTCTGATGTAGAACTGGTCAATGAGCTCTATGAAACAGAGAAATAAAACATGCTTAAAGTTAATGGATGTCCAGGCTCTCCTGAAAGAGAAAGTATAGCATTTATCTTATTTTTAAAGTTTCAGCTGTGAATTATACACATCTTTGATCTCATATCTCTCTTCCCTTGCCTGTGGGAAGATGTACTATGGGGAAAGGAGAGAGCTTCGCAATACCACTATTCTCCAAAACAGATGCAGCTCATGTTTTAACACCTATTCAAACACTGCCCTTTGTAGGTTTCATCCTCAATAAAACATTTGCACTCTAAAACTCAGAATGAATTAAAGAGAGAGAGAAACAAATGCCATACATTTTAGAACTACGTTTATATTGAAATTTAAACACTCAAGTGAAAGAGATTTACATAAAAGAATATGACCTACATGATATAATGTACATGAGTGAAAATTGCTTCTCAGTTCTTCATAAAATTTTAGCTTCACTGGTAGGTACAACATAAAAACAATATGCATGCTCTGCTTTCATTTAGATTTTCACTCTCCCATGTCACATTGAATTATATATTTATTTAATATTTTACTACAGCAATAATCACTTCAAAGTATATTAGTGCTGTGCCCTTCTGTGATATATAAAAAAATACATGCCAGAGCATGACATTTTTGCTTTAATCCTTGGTCTAACATAGCCTTACATAATGGTTTTTTCTCCATTTATACAAAAAATATAAAATAGTGGTTTCATATACCATATGCTCATACATACACACCCCATCACATCACACTACATAACAGCTGCTATTTATATAGGCTAAGTCAACTAAATTTTATCAAATATTTCTGATACTGTAAGAATTGGAAACTAGTGTCTTCACTTAATATATATTTAATTCTAATATATGAGCTCATAAGTATTTATTAAACACCCAATACATGCCAGACAATGTAGAGTAAAGAAAATGAATACATTTTCCACAGTATATTGGGACAGAAAAATTAATAAATTATGAATAAAAAATTGCCGTATAATATGTGAACTGTTAACATAGATGGAGAAAGATTGGAACTTGTGGCAATAGCAATGCCTGCTTCACCAGACTCGAAAGTTCAAAGCAAGTTCAAAGCAAGCTTCCTGAGAAGAACGATTTGCTATTATTTGCCAAACTTTCACAAAATAAATACACTTAAGGTACTTTGGAATACACAAAAAAATAACATTTTCTATGCAAGAACATATTTCCCAGTTTTTTATATTTTAACAATTTATTAGACTTTTTAAAAAAAAATACCCTTGCTTGAATATGACAACCCTAGAGTCAATGTCCACAATTATTTTCACTGATTTATAAAATAAACTTTTATTTTTACAATACTTCAATAATGAGATACAATTTTCATGACTGACAAGGAGATGTAGGGCTACATGTAATATTGTGATATTGAAACTAGGTACTTCCAGCTAGGATTCTTGTAAGAGGCTACTAGAATAATGAAGGTGGGAAAAACAAAAACCCCTAAACTAGGGCAGTAAGCACACATGTTGAGCTTGGCTAAAGTTGGCAGGATTTGCTATATGGAGGGGTGAGGGGGTATGAGAAGAAAGCCCTGGAGTGACCCAGGATTCTGACTTGGCAGGGTAGGTATGGTCCTGACAAATGCAGATGGAAGAGCAGTGTTGGGCATATTGAAGTGAAGGCACATTGGAATATCTAAATATTGTGTATAATCTAAAGCTCAGAAAGATCAGAGATTGAGAAGTACTTAAAAGTCATATGCAGATAATAATGATGATAATTAAAATAATGAATATAGACGTGAACATCTAAATGGAATACATAGAAGCAATTCTAAAAGACAAAGAAGGAATCCAAAGTAATAGCAACAGTTAAAGAGTAGGAGGATGAAGGAATATCTTCACAGTGGGAGTGGGAAGGGGACAGAGGAAAATATTACAGAGTATTATGCAAAACATGGTGTATCAGTTTGTTTTCACACTGCTAACAAATACATACCCAAGACTGGGTAATTTATAAAGGAAAGAAGTTTAATGGACTCACATTTCCACAAGGATGGCAAGGCCTCATAATAATGCAGAAGCACAAATGATGAGCAAAGTCACATCTTAGATGGAGGCAGGCAAGAAATCTTGTATAGGATAACTCTCTTTTATAAAACCATCAGCTCTTATGAGACTTATTCACTATCACATGAAGAGCACAGGAAAGACCTGCCCCCATGATTCAATTATCTCCCACTAGGTCTCTCCCACAACATGTGGGGTTATTACAATTCAAGGTGAGATTTGGGTGGGAACACAGTCAAACAATATCATTTTGCCCCTGGCCTCTCCCAAATCTCATGTCCTCACATTTCAAAACCAATCATGCCTTCCCAACAGTCCCACAAAGTCTTAACTCATTTCAGCATTAACTCAGATCCACAGTCCAATGTCTCACGTGAGGCAAGGTAAGTTCCTTCTGTCTATGAGCCTGCAAAATCAAAAGTAAGTTAGTATTTACCCAATGCCTACACCCCTACATACAATGAGGGTATAGGTATTGGTTAAATACACCTATTCCAACTGGGAGAAATTGGCCAAAAGAGAGGGTTACAGGTCCACTGCAAGTCCAAAATCCAATAGGGCTGTCATTAAAAGTTAAAGTTCCAAAATGATCTCATTTGGCTTGATGGCTCACAACCAGGTCACACTGATGCAAGAGGTGGACTCCCACAGCTTTGGGCAGCTCAGCCTCTGTGTCTTTACAGGGTACAGCCCCCCTCCTGGCTGCTTTCATGGGCTGGTATTTTCCAGGTGCTTGGTATGAGCTGTTGGTGGAGCTACTATTCTGGGGGTCTGGAGGATGGTGGCCCTTTTCTCACAGCTCCACTAGGCAGTTTCCCATTGGGGACTCTGTGTAGTGCTCCCACCCTACATTTCCCTCTGCAATGCCCTAGTTAAAGCTCTCTGTAAGGGCTCCACCCCTGCAGCAAACTTCTGCCTGGATATCCAGATTTTTTTCAATATATCCTCTGAAATATAGACAGAGGTTCCAAAACATCAGTTTTTGACTTCTTTCCACCTGAAGGCCCATTACCAAGTGGAAGCTGCCAAGGCTTGGGGCTTGCACTGCTGAAGCCATGGTCTGAGCTGTACCTTGGCCCCTTTCAGCCATGGCTGGAGCAGCTGGGATGCAAGGCGCTAAGTCCCTTAGGCTGCACACAGCAGGGTCCCCCCAGACCTGGCCCAGGAAACCGGTTTTTCCTCCTAGGCCTCAGGGTCTGTGATGCGAGGGCTGGCCACAAAGGTCTCTGATATGCCCCAGAGACATTTTCTCCATTGTTTTGGTGATTAACATTTGGTGCCTCATTACTTATGCAAATTTCTGCAGGAGGCTGGATTTTTTTTCCCTAGAAAATGGGTTTTTCTTTTTTTTTGCATTGTAAAGCTGCCACTTTTCCAAACTTTTATGCTCTGCTTCCTCTTGAATGTTTTGCTACTTAGAAATTTCTTCTACCAGGTACCCTGAATCATCTCTCTCAAGTTCAAAGTTCCACAGATCTCTAGGGCAGGGGAAAATTGCTGCCAGTCTATTTGCATAGCAAGAGTGACCTTTACTCAATTTCCCAACAAATTACCCATCTCCATCTGAGACCACCTCAGCCTAGATTTTATTGTCCATATCACTAACAGCAGTTTGGTCAAAGCCATTCAACAAATCTCTAGGAAGTTGCCAGCTTTCCCATATCCTCCTGTCTTCTGAGCCCTCCAAGTCCTTAGGAAGTTACAAGCTGTTCCACATTTTCCTGTCTTCTATTTAGCCCTACAAACTGTTCCAATCTCTGCCTGTTACCCCCTTCCAAAGTTGCTTCCACATTTTCAGGTATATTTACAGCAGCACACCGTTACCCAGTACCAATTTACTGTATTATTCTGTTCTAATGTTGCTAATAAAGACATATCTGAGACTGGGTAATTTATAAAGGGAAGAGGTTTAACTGACTCACAGTTCCACATGGCTGGGGAGGTCTCACAGTCATGTAGGAAGGTGAATGAGGAGCAAAGTCACATCTTTCATGGTGGCAGGAAAGACGGCTTGTGTAGTGGAACTCCCCTTTATAAAACCATCATATTTTATGAAACTTATTCACTATTACAAGAACAATATGGAAAAGAATCACCCCCTTGATTCAATTACCTCCCACCAGGTCCCTCCCATGACACATGGGGATTATAACAATTCAAGGTGAGATTTGCCTGGTGACACGGTCAAACCATATTACATGGAGAAAATATTGCCATGGAATTCAAATTAATAGTTAGCTGTGAGAAGAAAATCAGCAGTATCCATCACAGCAGAGATACCCACCAATGTTAAGCACTAAAACAGGACTATCAACTTCCATTTACTGTTGAGGAAAACAAAAAAAAAGAAAATTTGGATTATGATACTGTGAATAGTACTCCAATTAACATACATGTACATGTGTATAAATGTTCCCTTTTCTCCACAACCTAGTCAGTATCTGTTATTCTTTTACTTTTTAATAGTAATCATTCCAATTGGTGTTAGATGGTATCTCATTGTCATTTTAAATTGCATTTCTCTAATGATCTGTGATGTTGAGCTTTATTTCATATGATTGTTTGTTGCATGTATGTCTTCTTTTGCAAAGTGTCTGTTAATGTCTTTTTCCCACTTTTTCATTTCTTTTTTGTAAATTTGTTTAAGTCCCTTATAGATGTTGGATATTAGATCTTTATAGGATGCACATTGCATAAAATTTTATCCCATCTGATAGGTTGTCTGTTTATCGAAGCACTATTCACAATAGTAAAGACATGGAATCAACCTAAATGTCCATCAATGATAGACTGGATAAAGAAATGTGCTATGTATACACTATAGAATACTATACAGCTATAAAAAATAATGAGATCATGTCCTTTTCAGGAATATGGATGGAGCTGGAGGCCATTTTCCTTAGCAAACTTATACTAGAAGAGAAAATGGAATATTGCATGCACACTAATAAGTGGGAGCTAAATGATGAGAACACATGGTTGCATAGAGAGGAACAACACACACTGGGGCCTTTCAGAGGGTGGTGAGTGGGAGGAGGGAGAGGATCAGGAAAAATAACTAATTTGAAGTAGACTTAATAACTGGGTGATAAAATAATCTGTACAACTCACCCCAATGACGCTAGTTTACCTGTGTAACAAACCTGTACTTGTGACCCTGAACTTAAAATAAGTTCAAAAAAAGGAAGAAAAGAAAAAAAAAAAAAAGGAAAAAAAGCGTTGTACCAAATGACACAAAATGAAGCTATCAGATACTTAACAATGTATTAAGGATGGTATAGGTGGTGAATAGAATAGTTAATTTTATTCATTAATTCTGCCTACTTTTAGTGATTAATAAGTGAACAGCTATAATTAACAGGATTTCTTCTAGAGAGAATAAATAACTTCTGATAAATCATGAGATAATTTAAGAATTAAAGAAAACATTGATAATTTGCCATAAAATTGTGAAGTATTGGCATGCTTCAGTGTACTTCTTGGGTGTTTTTCCATCCTTTCTTTTTCTGAAGATGAGATGAGTAGACTAGCTCTCACACTTTATAACTTGTCTGAGAAAATGTCTTCAAATCTAAACATCTGAAAGAGGAAGTTTCAGAAATACATCTTTTCAGGGAAGGAAAAATCCCATTGTTTATTTTCAGTGATCCTTTTCGACAGCGCAACACCTAAAATTGTTTCCAAAATGTTTTGGTCCTCTTTCCTGTTTTTGTGTATCAGAAGAATTATCTTTCCAAGCAGATTATTTAAAAGAGTTAATGTAAGAACAAAATAGAATATGTGCAGAAAGGCTAGTTCTGTGTAATATAGTGAAAGAGCAGGCTCCAGATGAAGCTGAGATTTTTCCATTCGATTTTTGAACATAAAATTCAGTCCTTGAATAAAATGTTATTTGTTTCTTTAAATGATATGGTTCCAGATGCCTTAATTGCTTTTCCAATTTAGTTTGTTTTAACAATATATAGAATTACTAGTTTAATAGCAATGAATATTAATATCCCTAAATGCTAGAATTTAAAAAGCATAGACATTTGTGATGCCATAATTTCCTTCTAATAGCTTGCATTAATGTATTTACATAAGAAACACATTTCACAAATGAACAAGAAAATTAACATTTTTCCAACCCCCAAACTTGACTTTTTGGAGGTGTATGAAGAGACGTGAAGGAGTATTGTTGTTAATATGATATCAAGTAACCAGTGTAAGCTACAGGAAGAAAAAAGCAGAGGGTAAAAAATGAGATGTAAAACTTCATTAATTATTCAGAAACTTTTTTATATACTTTGGCTGTTTGTTTCCTCCAGATCTCATGTTGAAATGTGATCCTCAATATTGGAAGTGGGACCTGGTGGGAGGTGTTTAGATCATGGGGATGGATCCCTCATAAATATCTTGGTGCCATACTCATAATAAGGAGTGAGTTTTTGCTCTGTGAAGTAACACAAGATCTGGTTGTTAAAAAGAATCTGGCATCTCCTCTTCTCATTCTCTTGTTCTCTTTCTCAACATGTGACCTGCCTTCCCTTTGTCTTTCCCCATGAGTAAAAGCTTCCTGAGGCCTCACCAGAAGCCAAGCAGATGCTGATGCCATGCTTACACAGCCTGCAGCTTATATAGCTTATACCATTCTGCATTGAACACACAAGTAAACAAAGATGAATACAACACGATTTATGCTTACCCTACAGTACAGAGAAACAGAACAATAAAAAAAATGAAGACACTAAGATGTTAATTGAGTTGTGATAGAATGGATGATGCAAATCAGAGACATAAATTCCCTGGAGAGAATATGTCCAGAAGCACTTCATAATAAAGAATGTCTTTCTTGGTCCAGTTATTCAAGAGACTTATCCCTTCCTCAAGTACTGGCACAATACTCTCTTCTTCACAACTAACTGAGCTTCCTATTTTAACATAGTAACTCAGAATAGTAACTTAGAATAGTTATGGTATTCTTAGAAGACTGTTTCATATAACCTGGTGAATCTTGAAAAAAAAAAAAATCTGTTTACAGTAAGTAGTATGGTGAGATCAGGAAATAGATACTCCATTTAACCTGTTGTGGAACTTTTATAAGAGTATATCCATTACTACTATTGGTAGTAGTAGTAATAGTCACATTACTATTATTATCCAGAATTAGAATTTTCTAAGGATAGAATTAAGCTCCTGTTTCTTAAATCACTGTAGAGTAATTTATTTTTACAAGGGAAATAATTGCCAATTTTTTTTATTGTGGTCAGAAATATGAAAATTATGTTGAAATAGGGAAAGGATGATCCACAAAGCAAACTAAACAGGATAAACAAGAACCAGTCTAAATGGATCAGGCACTAAGACAATATTGAGTCCATAAGATAATACATACAGATTGTCCAAGCCAAGATTTTAATATCTGAGATCAGTGTTAGGGGCCAGAGGGAAATCACTCCAGCTCAGAATCACAGGCTCAAAAGATGGCAAGTTCATTAAAGGAGAGAAAATTTCTCAGTGATTTGGCCCCTAACATTAAAACGAAGATTCAGTGTTAGGAAAAAAAGCGTTCACCTAACAATGAGATCTTGACAGATCTTGTTCCTGAAACCAAATCAGAAAACTGCTAGACATATTATGTCATAAAGTAGTTAGAAATTACTACACAAATTTCCATTTTTAAACATATAAAAGTAAAAATTTTGTATTACAGACCTAGATATTTGCGTTCATTTCAGTAATCCAGAATTTTGATTATTCATCCTTAGTGTTAATGTTTGATAATGTTTAACCTTGGAAAGTATCTTAGAGATTATTTAGATCCATTCCCTTATTTTACTCATGATAAAATTTAGATCCAGAGTAGTAAAGTGACATTACGGGGGACAAAAATATAGTTGGTGGTAAAACAAGAATTAAACTCTTTATATCCTAACTTCCAGTACGGTGTATTTTTCCAACATGCCACTCTACACATGGGTGTGAGAGTATGTGAACACAAGCACAGTACCTACAGAAATACACGAATAGCCCTGCACTAAGAAGTAATTATAACGATGATTAAAACTTTTATTTAATTAATTTGTGTAAAAACATATTAATGTGTCATTTCATATTTGTATATACCACAAAACCCTCGGAAAATATGTATGCAAAAATGTACATTCCAGAAATTATAATTTTACTGAATTCCATTTTAAATATTACTCTACACTATATATATGCTTTAGGCGGAGAAACTTTCCCTTGAGAAATTCCCTAAAACACCAAATAATTTTTACATGGTAGAAAAGTTTTTTTTTAAAGAATAAAAAATGATGGTGAAGAGAGATGTCAGGTTTCAAGATGTCAAAGAAAGCATTGTGTTGCTCAAGTGTTCCGAGTTTGAAGGGGAGAAATGAATAAGCACAGAGGCATTACAAACGAACCTCTTTGCTTGCTGTCATCTTGCACCTTCATAAGATATGCCCCCTACACACACAGCCATCAGCTGCAAGCAGCTCTCATGAATGCAGACAAAGAGGGCAAAAAGATCATCAGTGCAGACCTGCTCCACCCTGACAGGTGACTGTAAGTGGCACTTCTACTGCTGTTACTAATTTATTAAGTATTCCAAAGTTAGAATTTAATCGGAATATTTTTGTCATGTTATCCATCACACACGTAGAAGAGATGGAATTTTCTTAAACAGCCATGCAGCACAATGCCTTAGGCAGGCTTTTAGTCATTTCAGTTTGTCACAATGGACTAGTTCCATTTTAATGATTTAGTTAATTGTGTGACAAGCTATGAAAAATGGAGTGACCCAATGCCTCATCCAAAGAATATGCCAAGGAATGAGATCTCATGGCAAGTGACTGAGAACTACTCACACCTGCAAATGACAAACAAACCAAAAATTCCAACCTTTTCCTTCTTCCTTTTGAATTTCAGATTTCATATGTTAAGCAAAAGTCAAGTTAGAGAATAGCAGTTCATTTATATAAAGACAAGATGAACATAAAAAAGTCACATTAGCAGTTTTAATGATCAAGTTAAATAAGATACAATTTAGGTGAAAAGATAATTGTGTTGAAAATATAATGATCCATTTGACAGTGGAAGAATAAAAAACACAGAGAATTTCAAATACAACCTCCCTATCTAGAAGTTTCATTTAGTATTTCTTACAAGAGAACATATGTATTTAGTAGTACTGTTAGTTTATGGCTCATCCTATTATTTGATTAAGTAGCATTATATTATCTATATATGAAATCAGAGATAAGGATCATTTATAAACATTATTCATCACAGAAACATGAAGGAAAATCACAATAAGAGTGTCTTGTCTCTGCTTTGATTTTGTGCAAGAATGTATTGGTATTAACACAATCTGAGACTATCCTGATAATCTCTTCTAAAAAAGCATTAAAATTTTTACTATATCTTGACAGAAAAGTAACAAAAAATGAAAGAATGCAATAAATAACTCAGAAATAAAGTTAATAACACATCTTTAATAAAAAGACAATCAAATAAAAATATCATAACCTCTATGATATCTGAATCAGAAGATCTGGTTTCAAGTAACTGAGTAAAAAAGTTGGAATAATCTCTCTGAATTGTGGTTTCTGCAACTGTCAAGTTTGACTAATATTTATCTTACGTGATTGTGAAGAGAAAATGTTCGTTCATATTAAAGTAATAATTCAGGTTTATATTAGGAAGTTAAGAAAGCTAAAGGGTAATCTCTCTGGCACATGAAAGAAATCAATAGGCAATAGAAACCTTAAATATATTGCAACCCATTCCAGGTAGGAATCACTAACTAAAGTGTCCATTTCACAATACTTTGAGGGTACTATTGCACCATTCAGAAAAAATATATATATATGTAACAGCATCCATCTTATCAGACCTCAAAGTATTATATGTTCTAAATAAAAAACAAATTGTGAGATCCAATACTGAACAGGCAGATAAATGAAGTGGATGAAGCATCCCATCTTTTGTTTCTCTATTTTATAATGCTTAGACATTCCATGCTCCCAGCACTCTGTCACCATGCTCTAAAGAATTTTCAGTGGAATAAATGTGCATCAAAATTGAATGCTGAAATATAGCCAATGACCTGGTCATAACAAACCAAACACAGCAATTCTATGACTAGCAACATGTCATCAGTTTACAGTGTATATGATACTCATTGTGTTGTCTAAATGAATTTCCGAAACACAAAGTGGGCAGTATGCATGCTAACACTTTTTAACCAGATGATTTTTATGAAAATGAGAATAGATGATGACAATCATTTATAGTTAATTTAGTGTGTGTCTTCATAAAATTTGTAAAATTTTATATGCAATTTTTTTCTCTTAATAAAAACATGAAAATCACTATAAAAGAAAGGGTTTTCATTTAAGTAATGTGAGATTTGACTAAAAAGTGTTTTAAGCTATATTGAAAAATGAACTTTAAAAAATTAGATGTATAGGTATCATTTATATTTTTAGAGTTTACATGGTACTTCTAGAACAAATTTATCTATATATACATACAATTAATTAATTCATCAGAATACCCACATCTGCATAGAGAATTAGTTTTCCTGAGTACCTACAAAGTCTGCAATTCTACTGTTAAAATTATATTGAAATGCAATTCATTAATTACTTTAATATTGCATCATTCTCCTTAGAATCTGTTTACAGCTGACTTTTCTTCCAAATTAATTCAAATGGCCAATGTGATCCATTAATTATTATCAATCAATCAACTTACTGTATATCCATATCCTTCCAGATGTGCTTGTTTATGCCTCATTTATATCCACTGACCAGGAATCGTGTTTATGTACCAACTGGAGCATTACCATATAATTATTAATGATACCCCTGCTTACAATTGCTTAAACCTTGATACCTTCTGAAGGTTTCCATCACTTTTAATCCTAAAATTATGGAATTTTAAAAGAGAGTTTTCTCTAGAGAAGATTTTACATTTAAATTTACTCATTTAAGTTAAGATCAGTAGGCTATTGAGTAAGACATCTCCTTTACCATTTGTTTCTGGGAACCATATCTAAACTGTTCCCATAAGGTACTCAGTTGACCTACAAGCATCCCTTAAATGAAAGATCAGGTTAGTTGACCTCCAAGACTCAGGTCAAAATATTTGATACACAGCCTGAGAACAATCACTGAAAATTACTGGCCCAGAAACCCCTTCCCAAACTCTAAAAACGTTGACACCTCCTTTATTTCTCATCTCTCCTCTGATCCTTGTGATTACAAACACTGACAAGGTGTTTGAAATCCCCAAACACCCAGAGATGGTTTCTCACTTAATATCTCTGATGATATGGAGGATCTAATTCTTCCCCTAAGTGACACAGCATCAAGGAGAGAAAGATGGGAAAAGAGAGGGGCATAGGCCTTGGCCAACATCCTATTTCGCCACTCTCATATTTTTCTTTTAACTGATGTCTGCACATAATGTCTCAAATTTTCAGCCTCACAAAACAAAGGGAAAATGAAAACTAAAAATAATTATTTGAATTTTCATAATCTGAACACAGCTAGTATATGAAATCGGATATGCAGACTGTAAAAAAAAGTTCTAGCACAGAACATAAATTCTATTTTTCTGTGACAATAGGAAAAATCTGAAAACTATTAACAAGTTATTAATAGAAAACAAGCAAGCTGTGAATGCCATCTTTAGCAACTTAACCTTTTTCATATGATTGCATGGACCCTTAAATATTTTTTTGTGTCCTCCCTGTCCTCAGTTCTTATTTCTTTCCTCTTGCTGTAAGCCCCTTCTCCTTACACTTTTACCTAGAGATATGCATACATAAAATTCCCCCATCCCCACTCCCTCTCTCACATCACAGCCACTCTTTCTAACCACTTAGAGCTGATTTGTTGGCAGTATCCAACTCTTCTTAATTCACGTCTGTGAATGAGTGACCCCACCCTATCCTCATTCCATAAATACTAATTTCTCTCTTTCTTATAATTTCAGAATCTGTGCTTCTACTGTGCTAATGCGTCAAATAAGGTGAGTTTTTCTCTAAAATATTTACAGAAATATTTAGACTATTTCTCCCAAATATAGATCAATATTATCTCAGTTTTTTGTGTGTGTGCACATCATAGCCACCATCACCAACCAATGTGTGGTTGTTCCTTGCCTTCAAAAAATTTGTTTTTATCTCTTCAAAGCTTTAAATATTTACTAGAAAATCTTAGGCTATCTCAAAAGTGTCTCTTCCTATATATTTATATTTTAAAATATAGAAAGAAACTGTGTTACTGTTTTCTAGTTTACAATGTACCAAAGTGTTGAGAAACATTAATGGGAAGTGACAGTAGTTGTTAAAAACAGTTCTTGTAAGTAAAATTTTGAAAAATTAGAGTGAGAGAGAGAGAGACAGAGAGAGAGAGAGAGAGAGAGAGAGAGATCTTAAATTAGGAACCCAGTCCCACTGCTTCTGTAACCCACTACCATCCTTTTACCTTCACATCTCTTTCCCTTATTCTGCTAGCATTCCCCTAGATCAGGCTGCCACTTGCAGATTAGGAATAAATTAGTTCTTCTCTAAAGTCTTAGCGATTATATCGATTAAAGATGAGGACTGGGTAGTACTGAATAAGGAATTACTAAACTCTCTTTCCAGGACGTCAGCAGAGGGAATATTTTTCCAGAATCCTCAGCTGGTCTTTCTAATGCATAATTCCACAGAAATACTACAATACATACTGGATGGCCCAAGCATTTTCATTTATATAGATCTGTATCCTTCAGTTGTATAATGTGGAAACATATTCAGACTGCCCTGAGATCCAGTCTCCATGTTTTGCCTCTGGATTCCAAACAACCAACATCAAAATGACTTTTGAAAATCCAATTCATTGGCAAATTTGGGATTGTTTGGACCTGTATTCATTACACGATTATCAAGAAGACTAATGAAGTAGCATATTTGGAAGAACTTTGAGAACCTACTTACAAAAGCATTACATATGTGCAAAGTATTGTAAAGAGGCAATGGAGGAAAATGTATTGGCTGAGGAAACAATTGGCAACAGGGACAAGGCAACATTTCTAGCAGCTGGACAGAAAATGTGAAGCAATACTGAGCCAGGTGAACGGAAAAAGGATTTAGTTTTACTGGAGGAGGATGACAAGCGCCAGCAATATCTAAAGAAGTGGAAAGCAGACTTGACTGTTTGGAGAACATTCTTGGAGAGTATCTGATGAGAATTCCAGATTGTCAACGGGACACTCACCTTAAGTTTTCCAGGTGCCAACTCCTTGCCATGGAATTTCAATAGACATGTGTTTTTAAGGGTGTGCAGGTAGATATTTGTGTTCATATGCATGTATATAATCTTCTATAAAAGCTAAATTAAGAATTATTAAAATATCCACAAAAGACACACCATTCAAAAAGACTGCTCAGAGAGCCAAAGTATATTACCCTAAATAAAATTGAAAATTTTGATTAATTTAAAATAAATTTCCTTTCTAATTAAATTTATATTAATAAGTGGGCTTTTTTTCTTAGAGATTTTTCGAAGTTTTAATTTATTTAACACCGGTAACATTAAGTGCTAATTGAAGTTTTATCTGCACCTGTGCTACCTTACATTTAATTAATAGTGATGTATCAACTACCACAATACTCAAAGTATCAAAAGAGAATATTGTCAGTAGGTATAGATGAGAAGAGTTTGCTAAGAGGTTATAAAATACGATGTAAATGTGACTTTTTGGTTAAAGTGGAATGGTGAGAAAATATATTTATTTGTTAATTTAATTTGTTTGTGTATTAGGTAATACACTCGCGGAACTGAAACACTCCATTCAATAGTGTCACATTGAAAATATTAGTTCCAATATTTAAGGCAGTAGGGAATGGAAAGATTTCTCCTTGGGATCACTATCCTGTTGCACTCTTCTGCAGGGTGGCACAGCGGCCATCCTAAAATGACCATAAAATGGGAATTTCCTTTGTTTCTGTTCTGTGCTAGATGCCATCCCTTGATTTCGTATTTCCTCTGTTTTAATTGTTCCCCTCATACTGGCGAAACAAAACTTTTATGACTTCCTAAATATTTAAGTTTTAAGAGTTTTCATTCATGAAAATGATTTCTCACCATCACTCTTGGTTTCATTTCTTCTAGATTTCCATATTATATCTCATAAGTGTAATGCTAGTCTAATCGCCAAATCTTTGCCTGCCCCATTTTTGTGCTCTGGAAATGTTTGGCATCTTCTATTTGTTGCTGGGATTCTTAATTTTAATAAAGTAAGGTATTGTAGTGGGTGTTTTAAAATTTCCTTATGTTGTTTGTAATGTGTTTCCTTTCGATGTGTAAACTGCTGTACTACCAATACCATTTTAATCATTTTAAATGTACAGTTCAATGCTGTTAAATATATTTACGTTGTATAAGTATCACCATCATCCATCTCCAGAACTTTTATCATCATCCCAAACTGAAACTCTGTACCTATGAAACAATAATTCCTCATTTCCTCCTCCCCTGAATCCCTAATAATCACTATTCTAATTTTCTACAAATTTGACATTCTAGGTACCTCATATAAGTAGACTAATACAATTACACTTATCTTTATTCCACATATTCATTTATCTGTCCAAAGGCTTGTCAATTTTGATTTATTTCGCTTAGCATAATGTTTTCAATATTCATTCACGTTGTAGCGTGAATCACGATTTCATTCTTTTTGAAGATGAATAATATTATATTGTAATCTGTACACCACACTTTGTTTATCTATTTATCAATGGACATTTGGGTTTTTTTTTCACCTTTTAGCTGTTGTGAATAAGTTTCTATGAACATGAACTATGAACATAAACAACATATATTTTGGAGTCTCTGTTTTAAATTCTTTTGGTATATACCCAAAATTGGAGTTTATGGATTACAGGGCATTTCTACATTTAATTGTTTGTGGAGCCTCCATACTCTTTTCCTTGGTGGCTACACCATTTTACTAAATTTAAATTTATGCTGTTTCAAGCCATTAAGTGTGGTAATTTGTTGTGCAGTAATAGAAAACTAATACACTATCCTCACTACCAAGTGTCAGCATCTAGAGAATTTTTTGTTATTGGAGGTGATGGTTGGGGGATGTTAACCAAACGTTAGAGGACAATTAATTATTCCATTTTTGGAGAGCAAAAAGTTTGATAAATGAGTAGATAAAACAGATCAATTTCTTTATTTCTCCCACTTTTAGTTTGATTTTTCTCCACATTCAGACATGCCATATACTGCTTTTTCATTCCACTTCTCCAAAGAATACAACTTCAGTCTTTTTCCTTGGTAGGAGTAGTTGTATTTAGTGGAATATATATATATATTATATATATGGTGCTAATTGCAAAATTATGAAAATAATTTTTAAAAATCTAATGGATTCCCAGCACTTTGGAAGGCCAAAGCAAGTGGATCTTCTAAGGTCAGCAGTTCGAGACCAGCCTGGCCAACATGGTGAAACCTCATCTCTACTAAAAATACAAAAATTAGCTGGGCGTGGTAGTGGGCATCTGTTATCCCAGCTACTCGGGAGGCTGAGGCAGGAGAATCGTTTGAACCCTGGAGGCAGAGGTTGCAGTAAGCAGAGATCATACCACTTCACTCCAGCCTGGGACACAGAGCGAGACTCTGTTTCAAAAAAAAAAAAAAAAAAGTAATGGATGACTGGTGCATATAATTTTATTAATATTATTTCTTTGTTTATGAAACATATTAATCTATTAGCCATCTTATACCCATTTGTTATCTATTTAGTTTTAATAAATATACTTCAAGTTAAAAAAAAAAAGCTTTTGACAATAATTTATAACTAACTGTAGAGTCTTCCCCCACCCCATCTCTTGGTTTCCTCTCTTCTGAGACAACTACTTCCCTGACTCCTATGTTTATAGTCTCCTTTCTCCTCACAATTTTTATCTTGATAATTTCTTGATTTCTACGTATTTTTTGTTGTTTATAGATATTACAAATATATGCATTTTTAGTACATGTGTATATAAATATTTCTATAGGTTCATAAAATTATGCATTTATATATTTAAATATATGTATGTAATTATAAATGTATCTTTATATTTATGTGTTTACCTTACTTATTTAAAGTTTTATATGCTTATATGTGTATGTATATGAATGTACACATGTGTGTATATATATATATTATACATCAGAGGTTGGTAAAGTTTTCCTGTAAAAGACTAGATGCAGCTTTGTATGGCTTCTCTTCCAACTACTCTACTCTGCTGTTGCAGGGCCAAAGCAGCCACACATAATATGTAAACTAACAAGCCTGGCTATTTTCCAATAAATCTGTATTATAAACAGTGAGATGTGTTTTTTTATTATTTAAATGCATGGAAACCACTATTATCTCAGGGTCCAACCATACAAAAACGGATCAATTTGGTCCTTGAGCCACAGTTTACTAACACGTGATATACACATAATCACATGTATATTTTATTTTTTTAAATTATAAGAACTCTTGAGTTCTATATAATCTTTTGGTACTAATCTCTTTCAGCTCATATACTACTAAAATATATCTATATTTATCTGTTATTATAGTTACTTTATTTTGCTTGCTGCATATTTTATTGAGAGATTATATCAGAGTCCATTTATTCACTCTCCTGTTAATGGACAGTTGAATTCCAGGTACCTGACACCTCAAATTCCTGAGCCTCTTTTAGGTTCTGTAGTGACTTTAATTGCTTGTTAACGTTCTGTTCTGGCGTCTAACGTGCCCGTTTTTCTCACGTGCTAAGTCTATACAACTGCCGTATTTCATAGTTCTGTTGACATTACTTATCTGCTGACCTCCTCTTCTATTCTCTTTCTACTTGGTCTTTTAAGATAATTTTAATTCCTTTAACTTCATCTTGAGCAAAGAGGATACAGAGGTAACACATTTGTTCCAACAAGTGTATTGCAATTTACTTGAATCTAGTCTTTATTGATTATTTCAGGAGATGTATTTTAGGAAAGATAAACAATAACCCAGAGGATTCACTTCTGACATGATACAGTGAAGAGATCGACAAATTCTCTCTTCAAAGAGCAACTATAAAACTGGCCCAAACTGGCAAAAACAATCATTTAAGCACTCGGAAAAATCAATCAAAGGTAAACAACAAACTGGGGAGAGTTTATAAATGAAAACTACTAACCTTGGCATAGGAACATCAAGACTCTGAGGTACTCTTCCCTGAGGCTGCCTCCAGTGCCCATCCACTCAGCTCTGTTCATGTGGGAATGTAGCCAAAGCAGAGCAGCCCTTGAAAACCAGCAAACCAGCAGCTTCAACCTCATTGCAAGAGGGGGTCTCACTTTATTTGGAGTTTTATCATTTAAAGTGGAAAGCAAACAAGGTGAGCCAGCAATTCAGCTAGCTTTAGGTTGCAGCAGTACGAGGGCAAACAACAGACACAGGAACTATTGAGTAATTTAACTGGGAGTTCCAGAAGGTGAGACAACCATAGCGTACTTGATGGATTTCCTACCTGTCTCAGGTTGAACCTAGTATACACAGTGGACATCAGACTAGGTACAATTTACTGACACGTCTCTGGCTAAAGGTGCCCCCATACACATAAGCACAGGGGGTCCAGCGTTAAATAAAAATGATACAGAATCTAAAGTATCCTAACTTTGAATGCACTTTGTAGCTCATTTTTAAAAATTCTTTGTTTGCTTATTTATCTGACTGAATTAAATCTGTGAAGTGTATCTCCCTTACAATGTACAAACATTAATCGTTGCTCCATTTTTCCCCTCTTGGTTTAAGTTTTAAGCCTGTCTTCATAGGGGCTACCTCTGAGTCTTTCTAGCTTAGTTTTAAGCCAAAGAAAGGTCATAGATTGTGTTCAAACATCTTCAGCAAGTAAGATTCCATATTTCCACCTCTAAGTATTGGAGAAGATTTTGAGAAACTGGAATCCTCATACATTGGTAGTGGAAATGCAAAACTGTGTATCTATTTTGAAAAACAGTTGACAGTTTCTTTTTAAAAAGGTTAAAAATAAACTTAGCATTCAATCCAGCCATTCTACTCTGAGAAATATATCTAGGAGAAATGAAAATGTATGTACAAACAAAGATGTGTACCTGAATGTTCTTGGCAATATTATTCACAACAACTCAAAACTGGAAACAATTCAAATGTCTACTAAGTGGTGAATAAAACCAGATGTGGTATGTCCAAAAAATAGGGTACTATTCAGCAATAAAAATAAGTGCAATATAGATACACTTTACAACAATGGATAAATCCAAAGATAAAATGATATGTAAAATAAGCCAAGTGAAAAAGACTACATGCTACACGATTCAATTTATATTAAACATCCCCAAAAGTCACATTCATATGGAGAGAAAAACAGATCAGTGGTTGCCTGTCTGAGAAGGGTGGAGGAAGCAGTGAGTGGGAGGGAAGTGAAGACTGACTGCAATGGAGTGGAGGGAAATTTGGGGATTGATAAATATTTTGAAAACTGAATGGTGATGATAGTTTCATAGCTCTGTAAGTTTGGTAAAAATATTTGGACTGTACACATATAATAGGTGAATTTTATGATATGTGAATTATAACCTCATTAAAGCTACATAAATAATTGGAAAAGGAGAGCTCAGATGAGCAGTTTGTATATATAATAATTAACTGGCCAAATTTATCTGGGAAAATTTTTGGAGAGTTAATGGAATCTTATCTGAGAGATACCATCTCTGTAATTTTGGGCAAGTCACTTAATCCCTCTAGCCCCAAATATTCCTATTTACCTACAAGTTTCTATATTTCCGAACTTTCAATTTCTTAATCTCTTTCTTTTGCTAAAATTATATAATTTGAATTAGGAATAAATATTCAGTTGCTAATGTAGAGGCTAGTAGAAGTGTTGAGGGTTTTGAAAATCATGCAGGAAAGAAAGGGTAGAAGTTGACAATATGTAGTACTTCCTGCTTAATCAGAATATAACAGTTTACTATGTCATCTTCATTACCAGAAAAGTATGAAGGATCATAATGATAATATGAAAAATCGAATTCCTTAATTTTTGCTTCTTTTTAAGTATAAAAGACAGATAGTTATGGTAGAATAAAATATCACAATGAAGAAATACTGACATAAAATTGAACTCCTCTGTGTTGCTCAGATGTTAAACTATGTTAGAGAAGGTAATAGGGGCCATTTCCCTCACTGACCTAAGGCAGATTATACTTGTGAAGGAAATATAAGATTTAAGAAAAAAAATTTACACAAATTAGAGTACATTTTATTTCCAGAGAAATATTAAGCTGTGATGTTTAAGAAAAATAATAAAATGGGTTACACTGATATTGTCATACCTGGGAGCACATGGTGGACAAGAAAAAAAGTGAAGATGGAAAAGATCTAGAAGATAGTGTTAGGAAGGGGAAGCTAAGTTTTTGACACTTGGAGGATGGGTATCTATTTTAATTTTATAATAGCAGTAAAGGAAGTTACAAATTTAAAAATGAATGTGAAACTGGGAGGTTCTTTATTGTCTATGCTGCTTATTTATTAGACAAAATCATGATACATCAATGCATAATCTTTAAAACAAGGGACTACTGAATATTTCAAAACACGTTACATTGAAAGAATTCAACCCAGGAGAGATGATCTTTTAATCATACTGTATCTGTAAATATAAAAATAGGAAGACATCTGAGAACAAGGAGGATCAATTACACTATAAGTTATAATATCTTAGCCCTATTCACCAGTGTTCTGGAAGCTTGAAAGCATTTGTCAGCCATGTTTTCACTTCATTAAAGGCATAAACTCCAATTCCATTTCAGGGCTAATTTCAAGTACCTGTTTCTTCCTGTGAGGAAACAGATTGGTTCTCACGCCTGTGACACATGAGAGCTTAGTCATGCTCAAGGAGTCTGCTTGTGAAGACGGACCCACTCTACTCTTCAATACAGCAGGAGAGGCTTGTAGAATAGAAACACATGGCCTTCCAATGAGCTTTTTCTGATATGTAAACGCTATGCCAAGAAAACCGTACCCAGCTTAGCTACAGATATACAGTGAGTAAACCACACAAATTGGCTTTATTTTGCTCTCCAAAAATACCTCAGGTCCAAGAGGAAAGCCTTCTCTCTCTCTGTCTTTTTTAACTCTCTCATATCCATGACAAGTAGCATAAACCTAGTCATCAAGCAAAGGACCCTCCTTTCCATACATGTGTGAATGGTGTCAGGTTCTTTTTACAATTGCTGCTGTTAGTTTAAAAGTATTCCAGACTCTTGCCTGAGCATGTACCAGAGCCTCAATCTTCTCTACAGATTGTGCAGCCAGTTCTCCTTTGACAAATGGCATTAGCTTTCTGTTGGTCCTTTGACACAATCTTACTACTGTCACTGGGAAACCTTTCACTACTTCTGGAAGCACCTTTCTGAATATCTCTGCCTCATTGGCTCTCTCTCCCATTTCAAATGTCAAGCAAAAACATTCTATTTCTCATTCCCTGTGCTTCTTGGATTCTTTTTGCTTCTGCTATTCTGTTTTTCTCTATGTATCTATGTAACTTTAACTGTAAGGACTGTGGACACTCAGTTTTTATAGTAAATGCTTTAAATAAATTGATTTTAAAAAAGCAAAATTGTAATTTCAGCCTTCAGCTACTACTTAAACCTTTATGCAGCTAGATGGAAATGTAAAATTCTGGAAACGTTTTACTCAAGACTTAAGTGGAAATTCACCTAGCTAAGTAACTAATGTGAGGTTAGTACTTAGGAAAAAAATGAATGTTTAAGTATGCCATAAATAATTGAGATGTCCTTGATCCTTTACAGTGAGATGAGTTTTGTAATGAACGGCAGGGCATGCACAATTGCATACCT
Source organism: Theropithecus gelada (assembly GCF_003255815.1). NCBI lineage: Eukaryota > Metazoa > Chordata > Mammalia > Primates > Cercopithecidae > Theropithecus > Theropithecus gelada. Next base: position 90,768,516 of record NC_037671.1, on the reverse strand, counting down.
GTATACCTCATAAACCTGTACGATTAGTCATTCTAATAACTAGAAGGAAGTCAGACAAGCTTGGAATGTAAGCACCCTGACCACATGTGTGGATGTACTGAAACAATATTTAAATGATTGTACCAAGAGGAACTAAAGATATAATTTATTAGATATAATTATAAGATATAATATATATCATATATTATAATACATAAGATAAGAATAAGATAATATATAAGATATTATAAGATATAATTTATAATTTTCTTCCTGATAAAAATATTTTGCTGTATATGTAAGACATCTTAGAGACAATATGCATTTAGTGTAGAATATTCTTTTAAATAGAGATTTAAAGAGATGAAACAGCAGTGCAAAAATGTGTGTATTGATAATCCCAGAGACTATCAATGTCCAGCCTTTTTAGAGTCCTTACTCTATGACTTTTGGTACGTCTCTTAAATTACAAATCTCAGTTTTCTCTTCTGCAAAAAAAAAAAAAAAAGAAAAAAAGAAAAAGAGAATGGCTTTACATTCCAATTTTATATTTCAAAGTAATGTTAGTTCAGAGAGCAGTTCTCCAGAAGGTAACTACCATTGCAGAGGTATGATATTGCTGCTTTAATTTATTTTTCAAGATATCTCAGTGTTCCTCAACAGACATTCATGTACCTTGCTAATTACTGCTCCACAAACATGTGTTGTATACTTTGACAATTATAAGAGAAGTACAAATATTTACTTATCTCAAATGATATAACCTCAGAGGAGGGTGAAAAATAAGTTCTGGCATGAAGAATGAGTAGGCGTTGATGGTGGTGAAGAGAGGTAGAAAATTGCTAACAAGACATGGAGTGTAATTCCAATTAAGTACATCAAATGCATTGTTTCTTCTATACTACTGTCCCAAGCATACAAATGCCTTAATCTCTTCCAAAATCATGTATAAATATATTGTAATCTATTACAGGAAGTTTCCTTTCATGGAAATTATTTTTATTTTTTAAATGAAAGTTCACAGACAAGATTCATGATAAAGAGTTAACATTACTGGACACGTTCACTCCTTTACTCAAAGGATGCCTATCATCCCAGTCATTATGAAATGAATAAAAGACTAAATAACACAATCTGCTCATTCTAAACATAAAACGGTTTTAAACTTAAGTAGGTTTACTTGGTTATATGACATTACTAATGAAAACATATCAAAATGCCAAATATCAGTATATACAGAAGATATATCTTTTAACGAAACAGGGAATATCATCATGTTGTCACATTAACCATGATTCAAAGAAGAATACTCGAAATATAGGAAATGCAATAATGACAATCTGTGTATTGCTTTTTGAAGTTCCTCAAATAAATGTTACCAGAGAAAGTTATTTGGGAAACATACGATATTACATTGTATATTTGCCAGTATTTAAGAAAAGAACACATTGAGAATATTTTCTCACTCTTTTAAATTCCAGGGTCCTCACTGCATTCAAAACATCATTTTCATGGAGTTGCACTTATCTAAATGAAATGCACATTTATTTTAACTAACTGTATATTAACCAGTGCATTTCTTCAAAATAATGCATGTTAATTAACACAAGCATTTCCAATATAGAGATAGCACAAGCACTATTTTTTAAAAGTGTTTTCTATTATAGGTGCAATGATGGTAAAATTTGATATCAGTGAAGAACTTACTGCTTTTAGGAGCCTTTTAAAGCTACATGAATATATTCAATATTAAGCAATCTCCCATTAATGAAGCAATTACTGGGACAGGATTTAGCTGGGGTGTAGAGTAAAGCACACTGCTTGCAGAAGAACTTCTAACCAATATGGAAGGCCAGGAAATGAAAACAGGATCTGCTTTGAAAATGACATTTGAACAATGCTTATTGAGTGGCTCTTAGTCAAACTCGGAACACAATTAACTATCATGGTAGAAACTGTGACTGAAGCCTCGACTGGCACCATCTGTGTCCTACATGTGTTTTTATTTGATTAGTATTTTAAGAACTAAGAACGTGGGAAGTGTACAGACTTATTATTTCCTATGTGTTAAAGTAGTTATACAGGAATACAGGACAAGAGCCTGATGATTACTCAAAAATTGAAACACTTCCATAATGCAAGGTTTGAATAAATGAAAGCTGTCAGAATCACCATTACGTGTTACTTGAGAAGAATATGCAAGCAATAAATGATATTTGTCTCATGCTTCATAGTTTGTCATGTGCTCTCCCATATATTATTTGCTCTGTATATGCACTGAGATTCATGATCCTTTGAGAGTTAAATAAGTTGGAATCAACCCCATTCAGGGCAGCCTGAGGTCCTCACCAATATCTCTGCAAATTTCCTAGGGAGAGGAAAGACCTTAAGTTTTCTTGGTCATTTCTTGTTCTAAGTGCCAGTTCTCCTTCCTTAACTTTTTCTCAAACTACCCACATTGAGCCTTTGTTTGTAGGTTTGCTGGGGTGGGGAACTGTATGGTAAATGCACCTGACAACAATAACTTAAATCATATCCTGAGAATGACCCTGTGTGGCAGACAAATATGTTTGGAATTCTGAGCTAAAGAATCCAGCAGTGGCCAACCCGGAGACTCATTCCTTATCTATGTGGAACATCTGAAGCCTGAACCCCTGGCTCCTGGAATACAGAGCATACAGCATACTGAACATACTGAGTCCCTTCGTTGTGGATTAAATGAAGGTTGCCAGGTGGAGGTTCTTCGGGGGAGGATGGTAAGTGAAAATGCTATATAAACTGCATGATTTTTGCAAGCGATTCAGGTTCTTCTGCCCAGCCCCCTGCCACTGGACTCTCTTCCCTGTATGAAACCCCCAGTAAAGCCATATGTCTCTTTTGCTGGCTCCACTTCTCTTCTTTGGCCTCTTGAACCTGGTGCCATCCCTATAGAAGTTAAAAGGGACCGGAATGACAAGGGCAAAGCAAAAAATCTTAAATCAGATGGATTTCCCTCCTCTGAAGTCTCCTGCTACTTCACCACTGGTTTTTCCTTCAGTCATTTCTCTGCCACAGCTTTCTCCCATGTTGCTGATCTCCTGGGGTCCTTCAACACCCTCCTGTCATCTTATTTAGCTTGATAACCCCAGTGGCTCTGAGGCTACTTTTGTATATTCCAAATCTCATTAACTTGCTCGGATACCTACTCTGTTCTCATAGAAAGGCTGGCAGAGGCAATAAACGTGATTATTTGTCCACTGAGAAAATTTACTGCGTGCTGTGTGTGGGGGGGGGCGGGGGGGAGAGAGAGAGAGAGAGACAGACAGACAGACAGCTTCTTGCTCTGTCACCCAGTTTGGAGTACAGTGGCAAGATCTCAGCTTGCTGCAGCCTCCAACTCCTAGGCTCAAGCCGTCTTCCCCCCTCAGCCTCTTAAGTAGCAGGCATCACAAGCTCCAGCCACCACTCCTAGCTAATTTTTGTATTTTTTGTAAAGATGCAGTTTTGCTATGTTGCCTAGGCTGGTATCAAACTTCTGGCCTCAAACAATCCACCCACCTTGGCCTCCCAGGGTGCTGGGATTACAGACGTGAGCCACTGTGCCCAGCCATCACGGCCTTGTTTTTAAAACAAAAGTAACACTGCACACCTGTCGAGTTGATGTGACTATTAACTAACAGGGCATCCTTGTAAGGAATTACTATTATTCCTGGTCCACATATGAGGAGATTGAGGTCCAATGCTATTTTCTGGCTGCCAGTGTTCATACAAGAAGGGAAGAACAAAACCAGGACTTGAATCTGGGCAACTGTATATTGCTGCATGTTTCTGGTGCTCTGTGGAGTGCCTCTATTTTTAGTAATACATTACCATCATACAATTTCATCATATGCGGAATTCTTTTGCAATTAAATATAAGTATTGTTCTTTTTTCTTTTCATCATGGAATATTTATAGGGCTTTGACCTTCCTCCATCAAACTTTTTTCTGTGCCTGGATTTTGTCTTCCATCATGGTTTATGTGTGAGTGCAAACAATGCACAGCTGCCATGGACAGTAGCATTCCCGTGGGATATGCACCCTTCATTGTTTCCTTCTCCCCAAGCAAAGTGCTGTGGTCATGCTGACACAGATCTGCATCAGGACTGTGAGGATTGGAAGAGGAAATAAGCTGAATGATTCAAAAGCAGTCTGACAGCTGTGCAAGTTTGGACCTCTTCTCATTAAATGCAGACAGCACATGTTCTTTCAACACGTCCTGAATCCCTTTGGTTCTGCTCAGAAAATGGAAAACACGCTAGATTTTCCAAGTAAAGATAATTTCATACGGGTAAATTTGTCTAAATTTGATACACAGGTGAAGAAAGAACTGAGAATTCAGTTAGACAATTTGAAGCAATTAGACAATTCAGATTAGCAACAATAGGAAGCTAGGAAAACCCAAGGGTTAAAGGAAGAGTGGAGGGAAATAGAATGGACAGAATTTGGAAGCCAGGACATATGGCTGGGCTGCCTGGTAGGATCTGGAACCATATGGGAGGTACATCCTCTTCGATATACTGTGAGGCAGAACAAGAAAGAAAAATACTTCCCACACTCCAGTATTCCTGCAGTGCTCCCACTTCAAAACTAGTCAAAACCCAGATGGCAAAGAAGCTTGAAAAAAATATTCTCCTAAAATACTTAGCAAAGTGAAAGGTGGGAAATGAAGCAATGAGCAAATGAAAGGCATACTTGTCCCCCAAAATCCAAAGCTATTAAATGCCTCACCTGCCGTCAGCTATAAATACAGTTAATGAATGGCTCTAATAAGTAAGGCCTCTACAACTTTATCTCAAAATCATTTTCTAGGATACAGTATTCATCTACTTTTGTATCAATATTAATGATAATATTTTTATTTTATTAATATAAGTAATTAATAATTACTTTTTATTTTAAGTAAAATGATGAGGAGAAATTACAAAGTGCTTCACAACCAGTGTCTTGATTTTTCTCTTTAATACATTCTTCTCTCTTAAGACTTGTCAGCTATGATCTAGTTTTTAATACCATGATTTCAAGGACAATTTTTCAAGATATGCGGTGATTCATTTGATGTAGTTCACCAATGTGTTTTTCTCTAGTCTGAGAAATTTTATCATCCTACAACATGTCAGTTTCTTAAATGCAGGAGCTAAAGGAGGAAGGAGTTCTCCAGATGGAGGAAGGCTGAGAAAGGGCAGGGAACTGCCAAGGAACTCGGAATGCTTCCTCTGAAATGTTGGCTGTTGCAGGTCCTTCCTTCCAAGAACCAAATTTAAAAAGAAAAAAATAAAATAAAATAAAATAAAAAGAAAAAACTAGCCTGTTTTCTGAAGGTCTCAGTGAGACTGAGGGTCATGGAGGACCTCTGTTTATAAACTGCAGCCTACATGCCCATAGCAGTACTTGGCCTGAAAGGTCTATGAAGTCGTTCACCATCTGATGTGTGATATGAGCTGCCATATTCCGAAAGATACAGCTCTCTGAACTGGGGACCCAGGGATATTATAATCCAACTTCCTTCCCTCTTTCTCTAAGCTTGTTTTGAGAAACTCTTCTTAGAAAATACATTTTTCTGGCTTAGGAGTCATTGGGCTTATGTTTAACAAATACGTGTTTATGGAGTGTTTTGTCCAAGTATGGCTATAAGCATATTTCTAAGAGTTAACCAGTTAAAATAATTTTCAGGATGAAACTAGAAAAATAAGTATTTATTAGATTTCACAGAATTATTATTATTTTTTTTTTTAGTGTGGTGGTGCAATCATGGCTCACTGCAGCCTCCACTTCAGCCTCTCAAGTAGCTGGGACCCTGTGTGCGGCACCATGCCTGGCTAATTCTTGTATTTATTTCTTTATTTTTTTTGCAGAGTTGAGATTTCTCCATTTTGCCCAGGCTGACCTTGAACTCTTGGGCTCAAGTGATCTGCCCACTTCAGCTTCTGAAGTGCTAGGATTACCGGCATGACCCACTGGGCCTGGCAGAATGATTTTTAAATATGTAGTATTTTCTACATGAAGGCAGTTTTTGTTCATTAAAACTGTTCAAAAGATAGCATATTTTATTTTTAATTTTGATATAAAATATTAAGTTGGAAGTTGTTATATAAACATTTTACTGAATGGAGGAGCTATGTTTGGGATCATTTGTGTCTTAAGTGATGCAAGTAGGTGGAAAACATTTAGATGAATATTAGTGCTATTTAACACACATAATCACCCTCAGCTTTTCTGCACTACTATGACATTTAAAGGGGTACATTTTCATCCTCTGATTCTTTTCTACTGTTTCCCTTGGATTTGTATTTATCTCAGTTTTTCTGATGTAAACAAATCCAGCAGTTTTGGTTACCTGGCTATGGTTTTATTTGGGTAACAGGATATATTAAGGTTGTTAGTGTTATGGCTCACAAGGCATTTCTATTATGATTTCCTATAAAGAGCTTAAGATACTTTATTAAATCTGGAGATAATTCTCATAACATTCAGTGAAGATAGGTTAAATATATTTTTAAAAATCTTAATAGCTTATCTATCTATATTTCATTTTAATCTCTTTTACCAGCAGCTATCCCAGTGAGCTTTCCCAAATTTTAAAAATAAAATTAATGAATAATCATTTCAATTAAAGGAATAAACAAAATTGAAAGTACAAAGTAATTCAACATTAACACAAGTATTAGGGTCATGCCATATCTCTCAAACCAACTTAGACTCTTAGAACAAAATAGATTATTAAGGAGAACTTACTCAAGAATTTGCTAATAAAAGGATTATCTTACTCTATGATTTGATCTCAAATTCCAGAATTTATTAAAGCAATTTAACCTGTTTCCTCTATCTATCTTTGGCTCCAAAATTTGTTTTGTTTTGTCTGATTTGCTTTTTAATAATTCTTACTGTTAAATAATAAATATAGAAAGCTTCATAAAATAAATGTGTAGGTTACTAAATTACCAAAAAGTATACATTCTTGTAAGTCTCACTTATGTCAGGAAGTAAACCTCTCCAGCTTCCTCAGGAGAGTGCTGTCTGCTTCTTCAATCACAGTTCTTTTCTTTCCACTAAGAGGTGCTCTCCTGACTTTTAACTACCTCCTTATTTTATTGTCCAAATGTGCTTCCATAGACACTGATGTTTAGTTTTGCTTGTTATTTTTTAAAGTATATTTAAATTTATAAGATCGCTCTGTATCACCTGTCTTTTCTGAAATCTGTTTGTGAAAGAGCCAGAGTCATTTGTCCTGTCATTTTTCGCAGGCTGAATCTTGCTGATTGCGTTCCTATACAGTTTAACACGTACCTCTGCATTTTATGATAATTAGGAGTTATATCTAGAGACTTAATCAAACCCAGGCTAGCTTTATTTTGTATTTATGTTATTTTTTAGGTAAATTTACTTCCTACTTGATGTGTGTCCCTCATGACAAGTCATAGGAGGGATTCAATAACAAATTGTCATTTTTGATAAAGTTAGAAGACCTTAAAGTTCAGTACTTGGATCTTTTGGATTCCTTAGGATTTGCAAAATGTTGATACTATATTCTGTCTGTCATTCTTTTCTTATCTGTTCATTGAAATATTTCTGTAAGAAGCCACATTCCTTCATCTACTCTTTGGCCACCCAATTCTACAGATCATATAAGAAAAGCAGAATAAGTGCTTGATTTTTTCCTTTTATTTATATCCAGATTATGTTTTGAAGCTGTGTTGGCTGTAATTCTCATATACTTTGGAACACAAGATCTATAACTCATCTTTAAATACCACAGCTGTGCCTTTCAAAGGAGAAATATGCTTATTTTAATTTTGGCCACATATCTGAGTTATTCAAAATTTGCATTTGAGATATTACACTCTGAGCTATATAATGAGCCAATGCTGTGTAAACTCCACTTCTTTCAAAATTCCACCTTCACCAGATGTGTAGTCAGATTGCCACTCACTTTAATTCGTTTTCCTTATAGATATTCTACTGTGCTTTGTACTTTCCTTCATGCTACCAGTATTAGAGTTTAATTTTCTACTTACATCCCTGGATATATTATATCAGGCACTTTAAAAATAAATATTTCACTATTTTATTTTTTCTGAAAGTTTTCTCATTTTCATTTTATATCTAGAAATGGAGATGATTCAATATTAAATAATTATGTGGGTAACGCTGAATCCTTGATCAAGCTGTTTAGATCTTTGTAGTTCTATCTTGTATATTTAATTTGTCTAAGAGGCCTCAATGTCACAGCGAGAAAAAAAAAAAAAGAAAACCAAAGATGATCTGAGTGTCCTCAGAGACCGTGCCTGACTTCTTGGGAATGAAGATCTATTGGAAATATGATTAAGTTGTTCTAATTAAACGTGGGCTCAGAAATAAGCAATGTTCATTTGGTGCACAAAACCCTTGGGACTGGGAGGCATAGAGTACATATCCTTTAAGGTGAAGGAACATATTATATAAAGAAAGAAAACAGAAGCAGTGGAGTAGGGACCAAATAATACAGAGACTTTATGTTAGTGAGTGTTTTGTACTCTTAAAAAATGCATTTTAAGCTGGGGAAATGACATATTTCCATTTTGAGATCACTGCAGATATAGAGAAGGACTTAGAAGGACTAAGAATGGGTATGGAGGAATTTGTTAAGGAGATAATAAGATAATCCAAGTGATAAAGTATGGTAGATTGCACAAACATAGTCAAAGAAGATAGCAAATAAAATGCATGTATAAGATAAATATTTAGAGTTTCCCTTTGCATTAGCAAATTTAAAGGTCAAATTTGCTGTGTAACTAAAAGCACGGCACTTTTCTTCTAAAGGAGGGCATCTTCACATGAGCTTATTCAGAATCTCCCTGTCTTTTTCCCTTTAGGTTCTTGACTGACTTCCATCTTCACATCTCATGCCTCTGTCTATATCTTGGTGTAATTTTAAACCTGGAGTTCACAATGAAAATAACATATAACACAAAACATTATTTTTGTCTTTTGTTTGGTATATAAAATCATATATGTTGCAAAATTACCTGTCGTAGGTTAATGTTGGAAAATTTTTCTATTAAGGATTGAATATGAAGAAGTTGCACTTATTCTTTTACTCCATCTCATGAAAATTAGAACAACAAAATGTCTAAGAGCTTATCCTAAACGAAGGATGTATATCCTATATGTTTTATCTTCCTTAATCTTCATGACAATCCTAAAGATCTACTTTCATGGATGGAAAGAAGATGTAAAAAAAAAAACCAAAGCAACTTGTACAAGATCTCTTAGCAAATAAGTGAGAGTTGGATTTCAGGATAGTTATATATAGCTCTCCAGTTCAAATGCTGAAAAACACAAGACAACTTATTGTCATACACTGTTATTTTATATATCAAAGTGACACGTTTTGTTTTTTACTTACAGATAGGCATGATGTGCCCATTTTTTCCTTGTATTGGTATCGGGTTATAAAGAGTCACCCACATTCTCTTGCCTTGTTCATTTTATGATGGCATATATTTGCAATATTTTCTTGGGGGACTTTCCCGGCACTCATCGCCCTGGCCCACAGTATGGTAAATGAGCATTACCAATGGTACTAGACTCTTATAAATATGCAAAGTCATTAGCAAAATATTTTGTTATTTTTTTTCAGAGCATAAAAGACACAAAATGATTTAGAATATGATAAATCAAAAAATTGCTTTAGAAAATAAAGAAGGAATTAAGAATGACTTTTGTCTTATTACATAGGGATAGCCTATTTTATTGTTTCCTTTCATTTTTAACTTTTTATTACTGAAGTCTCGAAACACATATGCAAATATCAGATCTCATATACTATGCAAAAAAGGCATATGACTTACAAATTTATAAAGGCCAGGAACATTTTATAATAACATAATCAACACTCTGGCTGTAAAACCCAGAAACTCATTCAACTAGCATAAGCTAAAGAAAAATAATACTAGATAACAAGGGGATCTATTATTTTACCAAAATAAAGTCAGAAGGGGATCACTGTCCATCAGGTCTGGAATCAAAAAGCCAAAGGCCTTTTGAAAACCAGACTTATCTACCTGTTTTTCTCTCCTCTCTCTCTCTCTCTCTCTCTCTCTCTCTCTCTGTTTTGGTATCTCTTATTTATTAGTCTCTTTTTATAGCATCATACTTTCCCTCTATTTCTTTCTTCTATCTTTCTTCAAAGCTAGTGTGAAGTACTTTTTAATCAGCCTAGCAATTTTGGAAAAACCATCCTGCTCCACTCTTAGTCCATATGGTTCAATACTGCTGACCTCACCACTGAGGTGGACATTTGAACCAAGTCTGGTCAACAGATTACAGTAATTGTTTGAAACATAAGTATATGGAATATTGGTTAAAATCACTAAATTTAGAGTAAATTTAAGCATGTGTTCAAATCTCAGCACCAACACTCACTAGCAATACAGGCCTGTATTATGGTCTCTAAGACTTAGAACTGTATCAAGCAAATAGTAAATAATTAATACATGTTAGCTGTTATTTCTACCAAGTCAAGAAGAGGCAGTGTTGAGAATATTTATAGAACTACTGGATTATTAAGGAACTACTGCAATTTAGGGCTGCTTAGTGGTTGAACAAAAGTTTGAAGTTGTTGACCATTTTGCCACCATAAGGACACATCCTGCTTGAGAATAAAAATGTATACTAAGATAAGCTGAGTCAGTGTATTAGTCCATGTTCACTCTGCTATAAGGACATACCAGAGACTGGGTAGTATATAAAGAAAGAGGTTTAATTGACTCACAGTTCCACATGGCTGGGAGGCCTCAGGAAACTTACAGTCATTGTGATCAAGGCACCTCTTTACAGGGTGGCAGGAGAGAGAATGAGGCAGGAGAGAGAATGAGTTCTGAGCAAAGGAGAAAGTCCCTGCCCATAGCAGAAGTTCTCTACCCAACCCAGGGAACCATTTTTCCTTCCTAGTCCTCCAGGCCTGTGATGGAAGGGGCTGCCATGAAGGTCTCTGACAAGCTTTGGAGACATTTTCTGCATTTTCTTGATGATAAACATTTGGCTCCTTGTTACTTATGCAAATTTTTGCAGTAGGCTTTAATTTCTTCTGTTTCTCCTCAGAAAACGGGTTTTTCTTTTCTATTGCATCATCAGGCTACAAATTTTCCAAAGTACTATGCTCTGCTTCCTCTTGAATGCTTCACTACTTAGACACTTTTTTCTGCCAGATACTTTAAATCATCCCTCTGAAGTTCAAAGTTCCACAGATCTCTAGGGCAGGAGCAAAATGCTGCCAGTCTCTTTGCTAAAACATTGCCAGTCTCTTTGCATAGCAAGAGTGACCTTTTCTTCAGTTTCCAACAAATTCCACAGCTCCATCTGACCACCTCTGCCTGGACTTCATTGTCCATTATCACAATCAGCAATTTGGTCAAAGTCATTCAATAAGTCTCTGGGAAGTTCCAAACTCTCCCACAGCATCCTGTCTTCTTCTGAGCCCTCCAAACTGTTCAAACTTCTGCCTGTTGCCCAGTTCCGAAGTGGCTTCCACATTTTCAGGTACCTTTGTAGCAGCACCACACTGTCTGAAGTACTGATTTACTGTATTAGTCCATTCTCATGCTGCTATAAGGACATACCAGAGACTGGGTAATTTATAAAGAAACGTTTAATTGACTCACAGTTCCACATGCCTAGGGAGGCCTCAGGAAACTATAATCTATATCCTTAAACTTTGCTCTTCAAAGGGGAATTTTCAGAGCATCAATGTCAGGTGCATGATCCTTTTGATTTTTCAAAATATTTTGTTTTCTACTAAGATCATAGCTGGTTTTGTTATTGTTTTATTTTTCTTAGATTTAATTTGCAATTTTGCCTTTTTCATTGTTGAAGGAAATGATGCAAGAAGAGCTGGACTCCTGACTTTACTTCATTTTCTCATTAAAGGTATTTATTATTCATGGAAACTTCCAACTTCCTGTTGTAGTTTAAACAAGATTATATTCTCAGACCATTCACAGCTGTCCTCTTCAGATGTCTCTTCATTGAAATAATGAGTTAAGATTGTTGTTTCAAATACTTCGTATATTTTTCTCTTAGGCTATTTGTTCAATATGCTGTAGTATATATTGGAGTATGTTTTCCTTAAATAATATATAGATGCCAACATTTATTTTCTGTGTATATTAAAATGTATTATTTCGTTCTCATTATTCATTAATGAGTTAAATAGGTCTACAAATCTATCTTCACAATCATTTTCTCCAAGCCTTTGAATGCCTTGATTCAACCTGTTTTGATATCTTGCATTCCTAAAGCCAACTTAAAGCTCATAGTTATCTTTATTTTGGGGATGACCTGTTTGAGTGTATATTCTTTAGTTTATTTTTGTTTTCCACTTCCGGCAAATTTTTAACTAGATTTTTACAATTGTTAAATTTTAACAACTTAATGACTAAGTGTGAGCTTTTTATTCATTCATCTCACTCTGTAAGTGTTGAGCTTTTCATTCTAGTAATAAACATTTTTGTAGGGATGGGGTCAATTAATTTTCCTGGAGTCCATAATAAGTGGATGTTGCATATTTATAATTGTTTCTTCCCTGATCCATTTCCTTTCATTTTTTTTATCACTTAAGAAATTACTATAAATTTGTCTTTTTCTCTATTCTAAGATAATCTCTACAATTTTTTCTTCCAGATTACATATTTGTTCTTCTGAAATTCCGTTATATTTTTCAGCCTCCCACTGACTTAAAAAATTTTAGCAGTCACATTTTAAATTTCTATCACCATCTCCTTATCTGTTCTGCAGTTTGTTCCTTTTTCATAGACGCATCTATTCATTCTATGGATAAAACATTCTCTTGAATTTTTCTGATAATTCAGGAAAATTTTATTTTCATTTTGTTCTTCTTACATTAAATAATCATTTCTCTGTGGGATCATTCATTGGATCTATTTCTTTTCATTTTTATCTTTCGTGTCTGTGTGTTTTTCCCCCCACTTAATAGCTAATGATTCTTACTTAGTCATTTATATCTGAAAAAAAGACTAGGCTTGGTGCTCCTGAAAAGTTTGAGGTTGATTTGCTAATAATTTTCTTCCCTATAAAAAAAGATTAAAGTGATTTGCAGTTTGTTAAGGGGGTATTGTCTGCATAATTCAGTTTTAGAAAATGCAGTCAGTGAGAGTGAAAGGCAGACTGGCAGGCTTGGACTTGTCCCTCCTCCAGTCTCACAAATGGTAAGCAACACAGAGCAGGAGTTAAGTGTTTCTGTTCCGGAACCAAGTCTGTCTGGTTCAAATTCTGACTCTGTCACTGGTAAGTTATAGGACTTGGTGAAAGTTACTTGATCTTTTGGTGTCAATTATGTGTTAAACACAAATAATAGACCCTTCCATACAGGATTGTTACAAGTTACATATACAACATTTAGACCAATATCTGGCATATAGAAAACACTCAATAATTATTTGCTTAAAAATAAAAGCATAACAAAGAACTTTATGCTAGTATTTTTTTTTTCCCTTGGGGACAATTACTTTTGTTTTGTTTTGTTTTTCTTTGTTGCAGAGTTCTAAAACTACATCAATCTTTTACAGGTTCTCTTTAAGGCACCCTAATTCTAAACCTCTGTAGGCAGATCTGCTATTATTTCCAAAGATTTGTTCTCCAGGTCTAGCTTTAAATACCACTGTTGTCTGTTTCTATGTATTGGTTGTGAAAAGTGAGTAAGAGAATAGAAAGAACAAAGAATGGCTCATCCAGCGGTTTATTTTAGTAGAGATAATAATTATGAAGAGCCAACATTATTCCCAATAATCAAGATGATTGTCATTCACTCACTCTGAACTTTGGGTTCAGAGTTTGAGTTCACCTATTCTGAACTTTGAGTATTTCTACGGATTGTGCTAGAAGAATGTCTCCCACTTTTGCTAAAATTCTCAAATTGTGTTATATTTTATGTCGAGCAATCAATGCAAATCCATCTGCTTTTCTCATTCTACATATTAGACACACTATCCAATTAAGTAATACCACTGTTTCCCCCATTCCAGGCATTAATTTGTCTTGTAAATCTTTACTACCATCTTGAATTGGAAGCAGCACTCAATTTTTTTTTGTGCTGGGATTTTCATATTGACTTCTGAATCAATTAAATTCCTTAGCTCATCTTTATGTATCATATTTATGCATATCTACATCTAATCTTTGATCCTACTTTCCCGAATGTTTGTAATTTGCATTATTATATTGTAAACCAATATTAGCTTTTGAATTTTTTAGAAGTAAGTTATATTATTAAATATAACAGATAAATATTCATTTAATATATATGTAGCTAAATAAATATATATGGCTAAATATTTTAATATTATTCAGTATATTAACATAATTATTTGTGTTATTAAAAAATTCTGAATGGAGTACACTTTCACCAGGAAAAAGTTAACTTAATACACATTCCTATTAGTTGTTATTAACATTTAAAAGCATTTTTTCTGTATAAAACCTCACAGACATTAAGGATTTAAATTGGTTCTCTTTCTCTTAAAAATAAAATCTGTCTACTTTGAGAACAATGAATTCATTCATGGACCATATTAACCAGTCAATAATTTATGGTCCTTGTTTATACATAAGATATTAGACATATGCAATGTAAACTTTTAACTATGAACAAAAAAATGATTATCTTGTGATTAAAATAGACCGGAGAAATTTGACTAATGGAAGAGTTTCATCATTAAGGTCAAGATTATGGCTTAAGTAAGGGGATAGATTTGCCTGCAAACAAACAAACAAACAAACAAAACTATTCAGATGATCTAAAGCATGTACCTTTTTAGCCTTCTACCTCACTGTGTGGTTGGCAAGTGAAAAGTTCACTGTCAATGAGTTCGGAATAAAGAAAAATCAAGGTTTTATCCTGTGGCAGAGATCCTGGCTGCTGTAAATAATGGCAGTGCTCGAATTTTTGAAATTCTTTTATTCTAAAACTAAACATTGGATTCCCACCCAATGTAATATGATTCTCAGCCTCTTTTGATTCAATTTGAAGGAAACATTTATGGCACTTAAATTGTTCCTGAGAAGTCTATGTTCTGTAACATTTTAAACAAATGCATTTTATAGCAAACTTTCCCACAAAGAGTGAAGATAAATCTAAGAATGTATAATCACATCCCATTCTTGGACTGCTTTCACTTTTTGGGTAGGTTCAGTTGTTGTGCTCTCTTACTGAAAGGATAGTCAAAACTTATGAAAGTGATATTTAAATGCACAGCTGGTTGTGTCTCTAATAAAATCTCCAATAAAACTCATATCTAAAATAAAATAAAATAAAATAAAATAGGAGAAAACGAAGCTCAGATCCTGAGGCTGGCACCTACATTTCACTTTCTCTTTCCTTAATCTAAATACAATGTCAGTTTGAAAAGTCATGATGTGGATCATCATCTGCTTTTGTTTGTCCTTTTGATTTCCTGTATGGGACTAAATGTAATAAAATTAAGCAGTCATGTCCTAGCAAGTGGACACTGGTACATTTTTAAGTTATATGGATTATTCTTAACCTGGGATTCAACTCGTTTTGTTGATTAGGAAATTTACTTCTGTTATTTCTTTATTTATTTTGAAAATCCCACTTCTAAGCTTTACAGTATACCTATAGGTGTCATTGCATGTGGATGATGAATGTGTTTGTATTTCAATCTACTTGTTTGGAGATTTTAAGTGTTTTGTGTATTTTGTGAGCTCCAAATTTGACACTAAAAGGTATTCATAAAGGTTATTTTGTGGATATTTGGTAATTTCTGTGGTGATTTTCATTTCCTCCAGGACCCTCGAGGAAGTCATCTCTTCCAGTTGAGGACCTTCAGAGGCCTTCACATCCAGTCCTAATATCCAGTGATTGGCAGGACCTCCAATTAACAGAGGTTTCACGAGTCAAGTGAAGAATTAGTTACCTTTTATTATTACACTTTATAAGCTGACTGAATTAAGTTAAACCTGTACATCATTTTTCTTTCTGGAAATTAAAAAGATTTACACTCACTATTTTGAACAAGTACATTTTTGCTTGCAGCTGTCAAAATACACTGTCATTTCAATTATCTAGAGTGCCTATTAGTCAATTTTTAATAAAGTTCCAACTACTTTTTCCTGGTGTGTAATGAATGGTGTCCCTTGCACACCTTTTAAATGTGTGTTCCTGGCTTCTATAGATTTCTACAATTAGGTAGAAAATATTAAATAATTTAATAATAAAATGCTTTGCATTCTTCCATGTTGCCACGAGTGAACTCCTTTCCAGAAATTGTATTTTTTTTTCTTTTATAACAACTCCTTCAACCAGGAAATATATTTTAATTTAAATTCACCATTCTTAGCAATCATAACAGCAACAATAGATGTTATAATATTGATGAATTTGAGACAATTATTTTCTTTTTCACTGGAGCTATATATACTGTTCATTTCATATACACATATGATGTTTATCTTTTCAGTTCATTTTAAGGTACTTTCTCTTCCAATATGATTTTAAACTCCTGAAAAAGACTAACCATGTTCATTCTTCTCTCCATTCTTCTCAGTATTTAGCCAATTTTTATGCATGTAATTTCCTTTCATTAAATTCTTAATTAAGAGTAACTCAATAAACCTATACATTCAGGTCCTTAAGGTCATCAGTCATGCATCATTCCCACCTCAGAGATAAGGAAGCTGACTCCCAATGCATTTGGCCAGCTGATGATAAGAAGGCTAACTTCTAATGCCCAGAGCACTATTGCAAGGTCTATTTCACCTCTCCATCTTGACTCTTTTTGCTAGGATGTGCTTACTCCTAGAAAGCTGTCCTTACTCTTACTGTACTCTTGTCAAAACAATCCTCTGAGGGCCTCAATTTTCTGCAGTTGTCATGTTGTTATCTCTAAGCCAGTAATGGACACCCAATAACTCTTTAAAACATTGAAATTTTTCCCCTATTGGCAAAAGTTTAATCACTGCTTTGTTCATCCTTAGTATTTCCTAACTCTCTTTTACCACATTTCACATTCTTCATTTCAATATAGACCTTTTCATAAATTCTACCTTCTCCAGTAGATAACAAGCAAGCCCCTGGGAGTTTTAGGCCAAATTTGGATCATCTGGGTATTTATTGCAACATTTAGTATACTTAAAGACTAAATCATATTATTTAAGACTATGGTTTCTCTAATTACATAGACTTGGCTTAAATTCAGTGAGACATTGGCCAGGTTATGTAACAACTCTATGCTTTCTTTTTCTGATAGGTAATTGGGATAACTGTAGTACTCTCCTTTAGGTTTGTCAAAAATAATAAATTATTTTATATATGGAAAACATTTAGAACAGTAGCACTCACAGATTGGTGCTATACACACACACACACACACACACGTATATAATTTATTATTTTGACAACACAAAAGCATTTTAGGAATTCTATTCATGAGGTCTCTTTAAAAATAATATAAATATGTATGTTAATAAGCATTATGTTTCCCTAAGGAAATTATTCATAACTTTTTATCAGAGTTGCAAATGTACCCATGAATTTAAAAATGGTTAAGAACCAATGTTCTCAGTAGCCATAATATGCAAGACTAGGCAGAACAAAAATTGTCAAAGATTAGTGTATTGGCAGCAGAGTTCCAGCTTCTAGTGCAGCTGTTGAGGTCACAGCCAGTTGGTTGAAGGCTAGAAAAAGAGACAAGGAATAATGTCGGCCTTCTACATGGACCCACTATCTGCCAGGCACTTTGATAATTTGTAGGGGAGTCCAATTCTGAGCATTCGTTGGAATTAATATATGATGGTTTTTCTACCTGACAATCATCATACCAGCCCTACATCCATTCCACTCCCATACCAACTGAAAACCCTTATTATTATTATTTTTCTTAACTTTTGCCCCCTCTCCATTGGAAACTTTGCCAGAGATTGTAATCAAGGTGCACTTTTTTCTTTCAATTAAGAGTCGGGTGTTTAACCCTCTTAGCCACTTAAAAATTATTTTTCCAATGCACATATTGACTAGAATATTGAAAAATCAAAAATGTTGGAATTTTCTATTGCATCACTCACATCCTGAAATTAACTCCTACTAATTTCTTTCATTTGTGCTCTGAATGTCTTTAATTTTTTGTCCAATCCCCTCTCCAGCTATGTTTTACCAGTCTGGCTCTGTAACTGCACTCTTTGTCCTTCCAAAAATTCGAATACTGGTCATTGGGTGCAAGCAAGATGGCCGAATAGGAACAGCTCCAGGCTCCAGCTCCCAGCGCGAGCGACATGGAAGACATGTGATTTCTGCATTTTCAACTGAGGTACCGGGTTTATCTCACTGGGAAGTGCTGGACAATCAGTGCTGGTAAACTAGTGCAGCCGGACCAGTGAGAGCTGAAGCAGGGCGAGGCATTGCCTCACCTGGGAAGCACAAGGGGGAAGGGAATCCCTTTAGAAACTGAGACATACAACACCTGGAAAATCGGGTAACTCCCACCCTAATACTGAGCTTTACCAAGGGTCTTAGCAAACGGCACACCAGGAGATTATATCCCACACCTGGCTGGGAGGGTCCCTTGCCCACGGAGCCTCCCTCATTGCTAGTACAGCTGTCTGAGATATAACTGCAAGGCAGCAGCAAGGCTAGGGGCGAGGCACCCACCATTGCTGAGACTTAAGTAGGTAAACAAAGCCTCCAGGAAGCTCGAACTGGGTGGAACGCACCGCAGCTCAAGGAGGCCTGCCTGTCTCTGTAGACTCCACCTCTGGGGACAGGGCAGAGCAAAAAAAAAAAAAAAAAAAAAAGGCAGCAGAAACCTCTGCAGATGTTAATGACCCTGTCTGACAGCTTTGAAGAGAGCAGTGGATCTCCCAACACGGAGGGTGAGATCTGAGAACGGACAGTCTGCCTGCTAAAGTGGGTCCCTGACCCCTGAGTAGCCTAACTGGGGGACATCCCCCACTAGGTACAGACCGACACCTCACACCTCACACGGCAGGGTACACCACTGAGATGAAGCTTCCAGAGCAAGAATCAGAAAGCAGCACTCACTGTTCAGCAATATTCTATCTTCTGCAGCCTCTGCTGCTGATACCCAGGCAAACAGGGTCTGGAGTGGACCTCAAGCAATCTCCAGCAGACCTACAGCAGAGGGTCCTGACTATTAGAAGGAAAACTAACAAACAGAAAGGACACCCACACCAAAACCCTATCAGTATGTCACCAGCATCAAAGACCAAAGGCAGATAAAACCACTAAGATGGGGAAAAAGCAGGGCAGAAAAGCTGGAAATTCAAAAAATTCAAAAAATTAGAGCACAACTCCCCCGGCAAAGGAACGCAGCTCATCGCCAGGAACGGATCAAAGCTAGGCGGAGAATGACTTTGACAAGTTGAGAGAAGAAGGCTTCAGTCAATCAAACTTCTCAGAGCTAAAGGAGGAATTACGTACCCAGTGCAAAGAAACTAAAAATCTTGAAAAAAGAATGGAAGAATGTATAACTAGAATAATCAATGCAGAGAAGGCCATAAACAAACTGGCAGAGATAAAAACCATGACACAAGAAATACGTGACAAATACACAAGCTTCAGTAACCAACTCGATCAACTGGAAGAAAGAGTATCAATGATTGAAGATCAAATGAATGAAATGAAGTGAGAAAAAAAGTCTAGAGAAAAAAAGGAAAAAGAAAGGAACAAAGCCTTCAAAGAAATAAGGGATTATGTGAAAAGATCAAATCTACGTCTGATTGGTGTGCCTGAAAGTGAGGGGGAAAATGAAACCAAGTTGGAAAACACTATGCAGGATATCATCCAGGAGATATTCCCCAACCTAGTAAGGCAGGCCAACATTCAAATTCAGGAAATACAGAGAACGTCACAAAGATACTCCTTGAGAAGAGCAACTCCAAGACACATAATTGTCAGATTCACCAAAGTTGAAATGAAGGAAAAAATGTTAAGGGCAGCCAGAGAGAAAGGTCGGGTTACCCACAAAGGGAAGCCCCTCAGACTAACAGCAGATCTCTCGGCAGAAACTCTCCAAGCCAGAAGAGAGTGGGGGCCAATATTCAACATTCTTAAAGAAAAGAATTTTCAACCCAGAATTTCATATCAAGCCAAACTAAGTTTCATCAGTGAAGGAGAAATAACATTTCTTTACAGACAAGCAAATGCTTAAAGATTTTGTCACCACCAGGCCTGCCCTACAAGAGATGCTGAAGGAAGCACTAAACATGGAAAGGAACAACTGGTACCAGATATTGCAAAAACATGCCAAAATGTAAAGACCATCGAGGCGAGGAAGAAACTGTATCAACTAACGAGCAAAATAACCAGCTAATATCACAATGACAGGATCATGTTCACACATAACAATATTAACCTTAAATGTAAATGGACTAAATGATCCAATTAACAGACACAGACTGGCAAATTGGATAAAGAATCAAGACCCATCAGTTTGCTGTATTCAGGAGACCCATCTCACATGCAGAGACATACATAGACTCAAAATAAAGGGATGGAGGAAGATCTACCAAGCAAATGGAGAACAAAAAAAAGCAGGGGTTGCAACCCTAATCTCTGATAAAACAGATTTTAAACCATCAAAGATCAAAAGAGACAAAGAAGGCCATTACATAATGGTAATGGGATCAACTCAACAGGAAGAGCTAACTATCCTAAATATATATGCACCCAATACATGAGCACCCAGATTCATAAAGCAAGTCCTTAGAGACTTACAAAGAGACTTAGACTTCCATACAATAATAATGGGAGACTTCAACATCCCATTGTCAACATTAGACAGATCAACAAGACAGAAAGTTAACAAGGATATCCAGGAATTGAACTCAACTCTGCACCAAGCGGGCCTAATAGACATCTACAGAACTCTCCACCCCAAATCAACAGAATATACATTCTTCTCAGCATCACATCACACTTATTCCAAAATTGACCACATATTTGGAAGTAAAGCACTCCTCAGCAAATGTACAAGAACAGAAATTATAACAAACTGTCTCTCAGACCACAGTGCAATCAAACTAGAACTCAGGACTAAGAAACTCAATCAAAACCACTCAACTACATGGAAACTGAACAACCTGCTCCTGAATGACTACTAGGTACATAACGAAATGAAGGCAGAAATAAAGATATTCTTTGAAACCAATGAGAACAAAGATACAACAGACCAGAATCTCTGGGACACATTTAAAGCAGTGTGCAGAGGGAAATTTATAGCACTAAATGCCCACAAGAGAAAGCAGGAAAGATCTAAAATTGACACTCTAACATCACAATTAAAAGAACTAGAGAAGCAAGAGCAAACACATTCAAAAGCTAGCAGAAGGCAAGAAATAACTAAGATCAGAGCAGAACTGAAGGAGATAGAGACACAAATACCCTCCAAAATATCAATGAATCCAGGAGCTGGTTTTTTGAAAAGATCAACAAAATTGATAGACCACTAGCAAGACTAATAAAGAAGAAAAGAGAGAAGAATCAAATAGACGCAATAAAAAATGATAAAGGGGATATCACCACCGACCCCACAGAAATACAAACTACCATTAGAGAATACTGTAAACACCACTATGCAAATAAACTAGAAAACCTGGAAGAAATGGATAATTTCCTGGACACTTATACTTTCCCAAGACTAAACCAGGAAGAAGTTGAATCGCTGAATAGACCAATAGTAGGCTCTGAAATTGAGGCAATAATTAATAGCCTACCAACGAAAAAAAGTCCAGGACCAGACGGATTCACAGCTGAATTCTACTGGAGGTACAGGGAAGAGCTGGTACCATTCCTTCTGAAACTTAATCAATAGAAAAAGAGGGAATCAATAGAAAAAGAGGTTAAAACCTCCAGTAGCATTTTGAATAGAAGTGGTGAGTGAGAAGATGCTTTCTGTTTTCCTGATTGTAGGAGGAAAGCATTCTTTCTTTAGTTATTGAGCATGATGTTAGGTGTAGATTTTTCATGAATACCTTTTATCAGATTCAGGAACTTTTCCTACATTCCTAGATTTTTAAAATCTTTTTTATCAAGAAAAGGTGTTTGATTTCATTATAGAAAATATATCTTTTGTGTCTATTGGGAAGATTTGTTTTTTATTTTATTGATGTGGCATATTATGGTGATTAATTTTTGTATGTTAAATAAACCTTACATCCTCAAGATAGATCCTACTTAGTGTGTAATTCTTTGTATATGTTGCTAGTATTTTGTTGAGACATTTTGCATATATATATATATATATATAAAGAAATACTGTTTTTTAGTTTTCTTTTCATATGATGTCTTTACTTGGTTTTGATATAAGAATAATGTTGGCCTCACTGAATAAGTTGAAAAGTTCTATCTTTTTGGAAGGATTTATAAAGATTTGATATTAAATCTTCTATAAATGCTTGTAAATTCATCTACGAAGTTTTTTGTTTTTTTTTTTTTGGAGAAAGTTTTGTAAGATACAAATTCAATCTTTTTTAATATATTAATATTTTATTCAGGATTTCTATGTTTACATTCTCTCATTTTATTTTTGTTTTTGTTTTATATATGTATCATCAACAGACTACAGCTAGATGGAGATATCAAATCTATTCTGATTTTCTGGAATTTAACCTTTAATAGACTTATTCAATTATTAATATTTTTATTAGGAATAGCAATATTTAGAATATTGGTTATATTTTGTATATTTGGGTATATTTTTTCTTTCTTCATTTTTATCATTTTTTGCTTTCTGTTGGATTAAAAAAGTTTTCTTTATCCCTTTTATTTTTTTCTCAGTCATTATTTAATATGTATATTTCCTTCACCACAATCACTTCCATTATACTCCACAGAAGTGGTCATTGTTAACAGTTTGTGGACATTCTTCCTGAAACTTTCTATGCACATATAAACATACATTGTTTTATACAAATTGAATTATATAAAACATACTGTTATGCAGCCAGCTGTTTTCTTTAAAAAAATAAATCCAGACATCTGTCATAGTTAATAGAGAGTTATCTTATTCTTTTCTTAAACTGCTACATAATAGTTCATGGTTTGGGAGTTCCATAATTTATTCTTACTAGATTTTTGTATTATTTTAAAGTAAGATATATACTTACAAACTAATCAACCAGTATCACAGAATAAAATGATAATTGAAGGCTACAACAAAAAGGCACATTCTTATTAACATTAAGAAAGTCCTTTATAATGTGGCTTTTGTTTGTTTGTCTAACCTAAGTGAATGACAATCCATCATTATAACTCTATGATCCAGTCAAGTCACCCAGTTCATAGATCCAGGACATGTCCCAATCTCTTTCACCTCATAAACTTTGCACATTGTCCTCAGACTACTCCAGCTCTAATGAGCCTAATTTAACTAGCTTAATCTTGATCTTCCTTTAATTGTCAGGGCAGATGTCATTTTCTCTAGAGATACATTTCTGCCTTTCTAGATACTCTCCAAATCTGGATTTGATGCTCCTTCTAAGTCCACATATAGAAACTTGAATTTCATTGTGACACTTAAAAGCATATTAAAATAATGATTTTAAGACAAAAATGCCCACTGTCACCACTCCTATTTAACATAGTATTGGAAGTCCTATCTGGAGAAATCAGGTAAGAGAAAGAAATAAAAGGCACCCAAATTTGAAAAGAGGAAGTCAAATTATCTCTATTTGCTGATGATATGATATTATACCTAGAAAAGCATAAAATCTCTTCCAAAAGACATCTAGACTTGGTAAACAAGTTTAGCAAAACTTCAGGATACAAAATCAACATGCAAACATTAGTAACATTTCTATATGTGAATAACATTCAAGTTCGGAACAAAATCAAGAGCTCAATTCCATTTAAAATAGCCATAAAAAATACCTAGGAATATATTTAACCAAGGAGATGAAATATATATACACAGAGAAGTATAAAACACTGATGAAATAAATCATCCGTAACACAAACAAATAGAAAAATATCCCATGCTCGTGGATTGGAACAATCAATATCAATAAATAACCATACTTCCCAAAGCAATCTGCAGATTCAATTCCTACCAAATTACCAACATATTTTTCACAGCATTACAAAAATTTCCTAAAATTCATACAAAAACAAAAAAGAGCCTGACTAACCACAGCAATCTGGAGAAAAAGAACAAAGCTGGAGGCATCACATTACCTGAATATAAAATATACTACAAGGCTATAACAAACAAAACATCATGGTACTGGTACAAAAATAGACACATAGATTAATGGAACAGAATAGAGAACCCAGAAATAAAGCCACATACCTGTGACCAGCTGATTGTCAACAAAGTCAACAAAAATATATAATGGGTGAAAGGACAACCTATTCAACAAATGGTGCTGTGGAAACTGGATAACTGTATGCAAAAGAATGAAGCTGAACCCTTATTGCTCACCATATACAATTAGCTCAAGATAGGTTAAAGACATAAATGTAAGACTTGAATCTATAAAAATCCTAGAAGAAAATTTAGAGACATTTCTTCTGACATTGGCATAGGCAAAGAATTTATGACTAACTAAGAACTGAAAAGAAAATGCAACAAAACCAAAAATATCCAAATGGGACTTAATTAAACTTAAAAGTTTCTGCACAGCAAAAGAAATAATAGATAAAGTAAACAGACAGTCTACAGAATGGGAGAAAATATTTGCAAACTATGCATACAACAAATGACTAATATCCAGAATCTATAAGAAACTCAACTCAACATGAAAAAAAAAAATCAAACAATCCAATTAAAAAGTAAGCATAAACTAAGATCATGCCACTGCACTTCAACTTACTTAGGCAACAGAGAGAGAGAGACTCTATCCAAAAAAAAAAAAAAAAAAAAAAGGAAATTAAGCAAGGGACATGAACTGATAGTTCTCAAAAGAAGACACACAGCCAGTTACAGTTACTCACACTAGTAACCTCAGCATTTTGGGAGGCTGAGATGGGTGGATCACTTGAGGTCAGGAGTTTGAGACCAGACTGGTGAACAGAGTGAAATCCCATCTCTACTAAAAATACAAAAATTAACCAAGGATAGTGATGCACCTCTGTAACTCCAGCTACTTGGGAATCTGAGGCAGGAGAATCACTTGACCTGGGAGGTGGAAGTTGTAGTGAGCTGAGACCACACCACTGCACTCCAGCCTGCGTGACAGAAAGAAGCTGAAGGCATCAGAAAAAAAGCCTGTCAAAAGAAAAAAGGAAAATAAAATAAAATAAATTTTTAAGAAAGGAAGACATACCATGCAATTGGCCAAACAAACATATGAAAAAATGTCCAACATCACTAATCATCAAGGAAATGCAAATGAAAGCCACAGTGAGACACCATTTCACAGCAGTCAGAATAGCTATGATTAAAAAGTTAAAAAACAACATATGTTGATGAGGTTGTAAAGAAAAGAAAACATTTATACACTTTTGGTGGAAATGTTAATTAGTACAACCTCTATAGAAAAGAGTTTGTACAGAGATTTCTCAAAGAACTAAAACTAGAACTACCATTTGATCCAGCAATCCCACTACTGGGTATCTACCCAAAGGAAAATGAATCATTATGTCAAAAGGACACCTGCACTTGTATGTTTATCACAGCACTAGTCATAATAGCCAAGTCATGGAATCAACTTAATGTTCATCAAAGGATGACTGGGTAAAGCGAATGTGGTATATGTATACTGTGGAATACTACACAGTCATGTAAAAGAATAAAATCATGACTTTTGCAGCAACATGAATGGAGCTGGAGGGCATTATTGTAAGTTAAGTAACTCGGAAACAGTCAAATACTACATGTTCTCACTTATAAGTGGGAGTTAAACCATGGGTATACATGGACATACAGAATGAAACAATAGACACTGAGGACTTCAAAAGTGGTGAGGATTGGGAGGGTGATAAGAGTTAAAAAGTAAAACCTATTGGGTACAATGTTCACTGTTTGGGTGATGGGCATATTAGAAGCCCAAATCTCACCATTATTATGTACCATGTCCACATTACAAATCTGTACATATATCCCCTGAATCTATAAAAAATAAAATGTAAAAGGTTGGTTTTCTTCTCAAGTTTAAACTATCAACTGCATGAGACAGAATAAGGCTGTCCAATTGACTATGGTAATCCAAAAGCTTAGCACCTATGGTAGGTACTCAACAAATATTGGTTGAATAAATAAAAGACAATAAATATTATTTCTTTCAGCATTGCACTTTGAGTTAGCTTGGTTTCCAACATGGCACTTGCGCCAATCAATCAATATATTAATGTGAGAAATCATAAATTATAAAATTAATAATTCTATAGAAGCAAATTGCAATTATTTAGACTTTTGACTTACAGAAGTAGCCATTTTTGAATACTTTTTTCTCTCTTCAAATGCCAATCATGTTAGTTGAAATTATTTATATTACAGGACTGCGTGCCTCCGTTACAATGCTGCAACTCTAACAATATAATTAAATTTGGTTAGCTTATATATGACTCTTATTTATTCTATAAAAGGAAGAAACACTTTTTGCTTTGGGGAAAATTCTCTGCTTTACAAATTTCTCCCCAGAAGCTTGTTTTGGGAAGAAGAAACTCATTAGATGGATTGCTAAATTTTTTCACCCCATTTAAGAATCTAAATTGCAGTGAACTATTGAAAGCTATTGCAAAACAGTTGGATTTTAGTTGACTAATTGCTAGTAATCATCCCAAGTCAGTTCCTGTGTTCCCTTTGAGAATATAAGAAATGTGTTCTTTGTCTTTTGCCCTTCAATTAAAGACATTACTATATTACATCTATTCCGATACTTGAGGTACTATGTTTAGTTCCCACAATTTTCTCAACCCAAATATGTAACTCGTTTCTAATCCTAAATCTAAGCTATGTCCTGAATCTATTATCTTTCTTCCAAGCCACAGATACAGTTTGTTTTCTTTTCATCTTTTGTTTGGACACTTGCAAAACTCAAGTAATTGACTTCTTGTTTCTGTTCTCTCCATAATCCAATTTAGGTTTCTAACTATGACCATATGTCAATAACACCGATCTTATCATGTCCCCCTCACCAAAATACATACTTAATGTCTGTGCACGATTCTGCATAATCTCACATTGGAAGCCACTAGGATACACTGTACAATAGAAGTAAAATAAGACACATATGTTTAAGACACACTGTAATTTTAAACTTTCTAGCGATTACATTAAAAGTAAAAAAAAAATGTGTAATTAGTTTTAGTAATATATTTTATTTAACCAAACATATCAAAATATTTTATTTTACTATTTAGTCAATATTGAAGACTTATTAATGGTTTATTTTATCACTTTTGTTCTTAATAAATCTCTGAAAGCTGGAGTAGTTTACACTAACTTTCAATTAGTCATATTGCTACCTAAATAAATACTAGTAGTACACAGAGCTAGTGATTCTGTTACAAGTGTTGAATAGGACAGCTAAAATTCAGGCTGGGTTCAATAACGGCAATATTTTCAAGACAGAGGATTCCCAGCAAAACTGACAGCTCTGGGGTATCCTTTGTTCTAAATAAGGTGTCAGTAATTTTTCTGGAGATTAGAGACAGAGGTTGATGCAAAGTAGGGAGGATTATATCACCTTATTATTCTCCCTACTAAAAGTGGCAATAAATTAATACAAATTTTTATGGGTGTCTGGAGATGATCTTGTATAATTGTATGTGTAAGAAGAAAAAAGTGTACCACTTTTCCTGGAACTTGCTGAAACTCACAATAAGATGGACAGTTTTGATTGTTAGATGTGGGGCCTTGTTTGTGTATTTGTCAGGACTTAAATGCAGTAATGTAAACCTGTAGCTCTTTCTCCCATTTGGCTACTTTCAGGCAGGTTTAACTTTCTCCAGTATTGTTTAGATTGGAGTAGACGTTAGGTCTTTCCAGTGTAGAATGACCCCCAAAACTGTACTGAATATACTTATTCCTATAATCAAAAGGTATGTGTCAGGTTGCCAACAAAACAAGGATCTATAAGATATAATGCTTTGGGAGGCAAGAAAAATTCCATTAACTGGCAGAGAACAGGAACAGGGGATCCTCATTTTCTTGGTGTATACATAAAGAAGCAGAGAGTATACAATACTTAGTGCCTATCAGTGTAGCATTATTCTGTCATCAGCAGCTTCAATTTTGTTTTTTGGTTTTTTTGAAACATAGTACAGAAATCTTAGCATATCTCTCATTTAAGAGCATTAGCAATTTCTTTGTTTAGCTTTTCTTTGTAACTAATCCATATTAACTCTCATTAACTCCTTTAAGTTTTGTGAGTGCCTGGGTAAATTACTACTCTGTACGCAGAAGAGTAATTTACCCATCTTTCTTCCTCTCTGTCACAACCACTCTCTTCTTCCTTCCAGCACAAGGGAAATGGCAACCGACTGTTGCAGGTTCACACTTAAATGACCACTTCTACCTGAGCTTGACTTACCTTCTTCTTCATTCTACACACACAAAAAATCCCAGCAAATGTTTTTTATTAGACCAGAGAAGTGAAGTTTGTAAAAATATAGTATCTTTTGGACTGAAGGGGAAACATTTTCTAAATAAAAGAAAGATGCTTTCACATAAGAAGAATGGGATAGAAGCTAAACAATAAAGGGCTCTGCTTCCACAAAAAGCAGAAAATAGAATTTACTTCTGTCCCTACAGGCAGTTTAGATCACTGCTGCATTAAATGGCCTAGAGCAGCTTGTTCAGATCATGACTCTGATGTTTTACAGGCACTCTAACATGCCGTATTCTCCTCTCCTTCGACATGCCATTTTTAGTAAGTGGTAAAACAGTACCCCTTGTTCATGCCAAATATTTGAGAATTATTCTAAAGGTTCCCTCCGTTTCATCTGCCACATATAATGGGTCACCAGTCTTCTAAACTCTAATTCTTACTTGTCTCTTGAAACCACATGTTGCTACCCTCATTCCCACTACTTTTGTCCAAGCCATTATCTCTCTCCTGGGGACTGCAGTACCCTCATTATTGTTTGCCCAGATTCTCTAGGCTCCCTCTGACTCATACTCTACACTGTTCCTTGAGGGATATTTTAGAAGTGCACATCTGGTCATTTTACTCCTCATTGGTTCAATGGCTTCCCACTGCTTATACAGATTAAGGTTTTAAGGATTAAGGATTTAAGGATTAAGACCTATATTCTTAACAAGTTCTCAAGATTTTGTGCAGTTGGACACCTGCTCACCTATTTAGCTTCCTTTCTCAAACTTCTCCTTTTAAAAATATATTGAAGCCAAATAGAATATCTTTCAGTTCTACGAGTTTGTACTCTTTTAACTCAGGTCTTTTACATGATTTTTTTGTATGTGGAATACTCTTTCAGAATTTTTACTCCTATTTATTCTTCTGTCTCAATATAGGCAGTCCGTTTCCCAGGTAACTTCACCCAGGCACCATGACGAGGTTGCTTCACATGTTAAATACTTCTACAGCATGCAGCATTTCCTTTTAGTTGTATAGAACACTTGCAATTATTTGTTTAATGTCTATAAATTCCATGAGGGCATGGACCATGCATTTTTCAGCCCTGTATTCTCAAAACCTAGTACAAATGCCTGACCCACAGAAGGTGTTAATGAGCATTTGTGGAATACATGCATGAATGCATGAATGAATGATCACACTGCTATAATTTGCTGTTCACAATTCTGTCACACATCACACCTCCTTTAGCAGCAAGTCCCAGAGGCTTTGTATCCCCATGTTTACTGTATTATATGCTTTATAGAAAGCCCAAAAAATAGGTTGATTGAAAGATTAACAAAAGTAGATGATACTTGCCCATGTCAAATAATTTTGGTTCATTCTATTTAATTCACCTTTTTTCTTTCTGAGGAGTTTTCTTTGTGGATATGAAATTACTAGGTTTCCTATATTTCATTTATCAGCATAAAATCAGATTACAAAACTTAATGCCTTAGTCAAGTGCCTAAACAGAAACTTTGAATTAATCTATGAAGTAACTGATAGGCGTGGAGCTACTGAGTTCTGCTGTACATCTGTATTGCACAACCCCTTTCATGACATACTTTTTTTTTTAAGTAAGGAACCATATTTTCCCTTTTCTAACTTCTGCCATTCTTTTAGCTGTTAGGTGATTAAGTCTTTCTCTAAACAAACTTTAAAAATTTTTGTGTTTTTGCTCAGCCAAAAATATTCATAACTGTTTCAGACAATAACCAATGTCTATACAACTCTTTAGCATGGTATGTTTTGTTTTCTGGGGGCTGCCATAACAAAGTACCACAAGTTGAGTGGCTTAAAATAAACATACTCTCTCACAGTTCTAGAGCCCGGGAGTCTGAAATTAAAATGCTGCCAAGGTCATGATCCCTTGGAAGGGTCTACGAAGGAATCATTCCTTGCCTCTTTCAGCTTCTGGTGGCCCCAGGCATTCCTTGGTCTGTGACAACTCAACTCCTATCTCTGCCTGCTTCTCCTTTGGCCATTTTCTTTCTGGTTAGGACTTACTCCATTGCAGAAGGATTTCATCTTAACTATTTACTTCTGCAAAACTCTTATTTCCAAATAAGGTCACATTCTGAGGCTCTGGTGGACATGATTTGGGGAAATACTATTCAACCGACTACACATGGCATAAAATCCCCTAAAAAATCTAATGTGGTTGAACACAGTGGCACACAGCTATAATCCCAGGACTTCGGGAGGCCAAGCTGGGAGGATTGCTTGAGCCAAGTGTGTGTGTGTGTGTGTGTGTGTGTGTGTATATATATGTACATGCTCACAATTGGTACTCAGTACTTGTTCTATTATGTTACTCTTATAATTTCCAAAAATCCTTTGTTTATTAGTCATGAAAAAGTTTACTTCTGAATTTCCATTAAAAAGAGTTTAAAGGATAGGTGGGAATAAAAATAGTAGAGGCTCTCTTTCTTTTAAAGAGCTTGCCATTTGAAGAAACCATCGTTCTCCTCCATATCATATATATGTGTGTGTGTGTGTGTGTATGTGTCTGTGTGTGTGTATCTGGGTGTAGTGATGCACACCTGTAGTCCGAGCTACTCAGGAAGCTGAAATGGGAGGATTACTGGAACCTGGAAGGCAGAGGTTGCAGTAAGCCATAATCATGCCACTGTACTCCAGCCTGGGCAATAGAGGAAGACCGCATCTCAAAAACAATTAAAAAATAAAATAAAATCCAATCCTAGCACACTTCATTTTTAGACCATCCTTTAAATTACTACTAATTGCCTTTAATTAGCTAGAATGACAAAAATGATTCAAGGAAGATACCAACAATTATGGAGCTTATTTCGTGATACAGTGCCTTCCAAGGAAAGCTGCATACATTTGAAAAAAAGCTCATCTTTACTTAGGGATGACCAATGCAATTTTGAGTAGTTTGTTTTCCATATAAAGAAATTATGTTCCAAATAATCACAGAGTAGGTGTAATTATAAAATTAATAAAGTACATTTTATGTAGGTTAATAATCTACACAATAAAGCTATGTTTCTATTTCTATGAAATGGCTTTAAAGTAACACAATGTAGAATAAAATATGCATACAGTATGTAAAATAGGGTATTATATTTTTTCCTCAATAATTTACATGAGTTTTGTTTTTTACTCAGCATTTGCAAGGACTTTCAGGAGATAGTAAACAGCTTAGGATTAACCAAAAACCTTATTTTGTTTTGGATAGGTTTCTCTGTAGCAAACATGAAAATATGAAATGTATTGAACTTAGGCATTTTTCCCAAATATTACATTCAGTGCTTAGTAAATGTGCTCGTTATCAGTGATGATAATGACAAGAAGGAGGAAGAGGAGGAGGATATGGGGAGAACGATGGTTTCTTCAAATGAGAAGTTCTTTAAAAGTAAGAGCCTCCACTATTTTTATTCCCACCTACCCTTTAAACTCTTTTTAATGCAAATTCAGAAGTAAACTTTTCATGACTACTGAATAAACGCTTTTTGGAAATTATAAGAACAACATAATAGAACAAGTACTGAGTACCAATTGTGAGCATGTACAAAGCACCAGGAGGGTAAAGATGAACTAGACTATGAGATTCGACTTTATTCTAGCTGGAGACCAGGAACAGTAAGTGGTAATGAAATCACCATCACATACTATGACAGCACTGGCCTAGGGAGCCTTGGAATGCATGACAATGTGCTTCCTATATCAAAGTCAGGTGGTCGGAGAGGGGCTTCGGAGGGAAGAGGACACCTCAACTGAGATCTAAGGGTTGAAGATGGAATTACTATATAGAGAATTACAGGAGAGGAATGGGAGACAGGCAAAGCAGGAAGAGTCAGAAACAAAAGGAAAGAGGTTAAAAGAGTCTGGTGATTCCTGTCACCTTTTGACATGCATTTGACTGTTCCTATGGCATTTCAAATGAGGAAGAGTAATTCTATAGTTTTCTATACTGTTTTATGGCTTTCCTAGTACCCCCGGATATATTACCATAATGTTCCCTCATAACTACTTTCATCGTAGGTAGCTGTGATAAGTATTATCACCCTCATTTTACAGATGAAAACATTAATTTGTACTTAAATTTAAAATAAACTGCTTTAAATATGACATTGAAGAAAAGCTTTTTTATTTGGTTCCTTCCTTCTCTTTATTTTCATCTTGCATGTACTTATGGTCCTCTTTGTGGGAAAAACACAACTTAAAATTAAATGAAATAGACTTCAAAAATCAAAATCATCTCACCCAGAATTGCTACTGTAGCATAAGATAATTACACAAGCACTCGCTATTACCTTAGAACTTGAACAATGGGAGGAAACAATTTAAAAAGCAACACTGTTAGGTGACTATTAATGTCACCCAGTTACAGAAAGCAGTATGAGACCCAAACAGCATTCAATCCACAAGTAGGTTTGGGACAATTACTGCACAGGGCTCAGCTTTATTGTTTCCTTAAAACCTGTGTGCCTGACATTGTGTAGACACATATTATATTTAAAAAAATATATTTATTAAATGAACAACTGAGGAGGATTGCACAGATCAGACACCGTTTCAGAACTTTCAAAAGTATCTAAAAGAAGTGTCAAGGGAAGGGAAACCAGAATAGGGGTGCAAATTTCTTGTGGTAGTTACCTTTTATTTTGAAGCCAATAATTTTATTATTTCCTCTCCCAGAAAACTGTTTGGAAGACAAAAAGCCATAAATTTCAACAATCCTTGCAGCAGTGTAGAAGAGCTTTCTATAAGCATTATTCTTTTCTTCTTTAAGACTTCAGTATTGTGATAAAGTTACATTTTTCAGAAAGTCACGACAATTCTGGTAACATTTATTTCTTCCCAGTTGTAGACTAGTGTCATCGTGGAGATGACTAAGCATACTTTCTACTTTTCCCATCATTGCTTTGGTGTTGAACATTCTATCATAGTTTCTCATGTCAGAAGGGCACGACTTCTCTCATTATACAATATCCAAATGCTCAGCTTCCAGTTAAGCTATAAGCTTCTGTGATAGCTGAACAACCTAAGATCTCCCCCTACTTTGAATTGACAGGAAACTCAGTTTAAAGCTAGAACATACAGCATGAAAGAAGAATTCTGTACAAACCAAGCAGTAATTTGGATGGCCTCAGGAAAAGCAAATTGTATTTGTCCCATTGGTTCTGCTAACATCATCGCTGCTGCCTCCATTAAGGCCATCATGTCTTACCTCATGTAGCAAACTTATTAGCATAAACTGTAACTCTTGTATCAAAAAAGCACAGTAAGTTTCAGTTAAAATTGATACCATTTAATACACAGTGATAAAAATATTTGATAATTTTCTCCTCACGAGTGGTGGGAATGGTTATTTTGAGAATTGTATGTAAACTGAATGTGTATACTTCAGACAAGAAAATGGTAAACAACAGCGCTAAATCTAATAAACTCAGGCAGAATCTATATTAGATCCACCACCAGTAACCATGTTTGCATGTCAACCTGAGCCTGTTCTTGGGATACTCACTTTCATTATCCACACTTTTCTTGGGATTTCTCTAGAGCAAGACAAAGTGTTTGTCCAAAAGCAACAGAAGTAATGTCTTATAAATTAAGTCTTGGTGCCTAAGCAAAATGTAGACTCTGTCCCCTGGGTGCACCGCTAGCTGGTCCAATGCATGTAGTCCATCAGGTCTTAGAACCATTCTAGACCATTGTAAATTACCACCAAGTCTATCTTATCTGCTGCTGGGTTTTCAGTGCTTGCACAGGATCTGGCATATATTAGGGATTTCATAAATATTAGTTGAATAACTAAATTAATGTTCAAGTTTAATAAGTACTCAAAAGAGAATGGGGTGTTTTACTATCTGCCTTCCTGTTTGAAGAGTAAAGCTATGCCATGAAAATCTCACTTCTGTCTCAGTGAATCAATTGCATTCCTTCTCTCTGTATAGGGAAATTTGCCCATCTGGATAGAGCCTTTTCTTATTTGTAGCACTGCCCAGTATATTTGCTTTTATCTTAGAATATTTTGTACTCCTCTCTTTCAGATGGAAAATAGTTACTTAGGACTGAAATCTTTACCTTCTTTAGGCAATGTAAAATCTATGTAAGTTTACTGCTTGCCATTCCTTTGATGTTTTGATATTGTGTGTAGGAAGGACTCACATTGCTTTTAGGATTATATCCCAGGACAAAATGTAGGGAGGATGTTCTTCCAGATGGTGACCTTTTAAGGGATGATTGCTAGTGCCAAATATTTTAGCACATCAATAAAATAAAAGGAAGCACTCTGGATGCGACCTCATGGATAAACAGGGAAAGCTCACCCTATGCACCTCCTTCTATAATAGCCTTACTGCTTATGATGGGACGTGAGTTCTTATAATTATGAGAAAGGAGTGTGTAAAGTTGAAGAAATCATAAGTAATGTTTCAGTGGAAGGGGAGTTTGGGAAATATATTTTGAAATAGTTAATTGTTATGATTGAGACCTGGAAAAATGTTATCATTGAGATTGGCATGCATCAATGGTCAATAAGGTGTATAAAACTTTCGCAAATCTGACCTCTCTGTTTTTATTGTGATATCCTGTTGACTCTAGGGAAGGAATATGACTATGGGAGTATGGAGTTATTGAAGCTTGGGACTGGAGCAACATGCATAGTTGTTGAAAGCAGCTTTGAGGTGACTGCATTTTTGAAAGCTGATCAAATAGAGCCAAGTTTTATATACTTAACTTCCACAAAATCAACTATTTATGCTCAGGAGATAGAGAAATAGCTATTCACATTGATAGAATTCCCACTTGAAGTGAATCTGTTCTGAATGTTTAAGGTAGTGTAGGATGCATGGTGTTTAACTGTATCTTTCCAGTCTCTATTTTCATGGCCCTCCTAGACTGTGAACATTTTGCTGAACTGAGTAGTATGTAAAGTTGAAAATATGTGCATCTTGATTTCAAAATATCCACTATATGAAAGTCAGCTACTTCATCTCTTACTCAACTGAACCAATTGTTTCAGTGTCAGGGGAAAACTCTCTTTGTTGGAGATTTTAAGACACAATACTTTGGTCTTTAATCTGGTAGATTTTCTTAGCTAGTTGTGAATCTACTTACTTTTGGTTTACACACTAACTTCAAGATTTTACCACCACATAAAAATCATACCACCTGGACATTTTTAGATAATTAGGTTTTCACAAGACCTACTGCTTGTACAGTCCAGAAGGTATGTTTCACATTATGTTCAATGAAATGAAGTGGCCTGGAGGGTGCAGATGGCTGTACAAAGAACATGATAAATCTGCTTGTCTTAATTAGGGGAGGTGATATCTGAAATACGATTTTAGAATTTGTGTAGTTACTCATGTGTTAACCATCTATTATGTATCAGGCAGTGTTCTGAACATTGAGACATTAAACATTTGTTGACAAGAACCTAGCAGCCATCTAACCAAGTTCCTAACTTATACTTGAATACCTCGTATGAATTTTCTAGTGATAGGAAAGTCACTTCCACAAGGAATGTGACACTTCCATTGAATTGAAGCAAAACTTTTTTTTTGGATTATCATTCTAATTTTGCCCTTAGAAACATAAATACTTGTAAATTCCTTTACATTCTTATAATCCTAAAATATTTGAAGAACTTTTATTATTTCTCCTCCTCTCCATTTGACCCCAAAATCTTGTCATTTTTAAGAAAAATATATTCTGCCAGAAATATTTTATGTGTTAGTATTTCTGGTCTATTCCTATCTTGAACAATGTCTCTCTTACAGTTTCTCATCATTCTTGCCCTGAATTTTGGGCCCAGAGCTAAACCCATTACAACTGAGGTAAACTGAGCCAGTTGAGTGAGATTCTCATATGACATATTTGAGAGGTTTTGGTCAAAATCTACCATAAACTCAGATTACTTTACTTACACAGAATTTTACTCTCATTTTACTTACACAGAATTTAAAAGTAGCCACAGGACCTTCTGGGGAATATTTATTACATTTTGATCAGCTGCCTTTAGTCTTCCCCTTTTTTGGGGGAATGTTTACTTATTATATAGCATATAATCTCCATATAATGAACAGCATGAAGACTTTTGAAGCAAATTTAATTAAAGCTATTAGTTCCCATAGTCGTCTGGAGTAGTATCTTTCTTGTTTGTGTTTTTTTCCAGAACAATAATACCGGATGTACATATATATGTGTACTAAAATCATGAAGATAAATATCTATGTTGAAGATCTGATCAGGTGATTATTAAAAATACATACTGGTATTCGAATGATTTTAAAACAGATTTTTGTTGAAAATATGATTTAACTTTTCTTATTCTGAGTTTAAAAGACTTCGAAAATATTACTTCTAAACTGAGATTTTCATAGGTTATTATAATTACAGTTAGTAGGTTAATTGTAACTATAAATTTAAAAATTTCTTAAATTACAGATATTTTTCTATTACAAATTATTAAAAAAATTTAATATGAAATGTTAAAATATTGGAAATTTCCTTTGAATTTAATAAATCATTTTACACATATTTGTACACATAGTATACAAGTCATATATCATTTATATAATTTTCCTTTTTTGTTTACATATGAAATTTAATGTGTTAAAACAGAGAAAGAAGAATATATCCTGCCATGATAGTATTACTAAGAAAATATTGTTGAGATTTTTAGATGGGAAAATGTTTTTCCTTTAATTGCTTAGATAGCGTTATTTATTTTTATATAATTACATTTTATAGACAATGCCACATGCTTTGTCCACACAATGCCAAAACATCTGGTTGAAAAGTGGAAAGTATAGTAACAAACCCAGATGGTTTGTAAGTACAAGGCCAAATATCCAGATGGAGTCTAGAAGGCAGAGCATCTGGATAGCAAATCTCAAATCTTTCATTCAGATGTCATGGATTCATGTAGACACAGCGTAGCAATAAACTCTTTTTAGTGAAGAGGGAGTGTGTGAAATCAGCCAGAGGTCAAAAAGACGGAGGATAAATTTATGAATAAAGGATATAGTTAACATTAAATCGATTTTGAGCTTTCAGTAAAAGTAATATAGAATTCTTTGATTTAAACAGAATCTAAGCAAAAAAGATTCAGCTCGTAAGATTCACTTTTTAATTGCAATTACGATTGCTGCGTGTTTTTGATTTGGGAGAATTTTCAATACAGCTCACGTGTGCAAGAAATAGGCTCAATTAAAAATTGTATTTGATTCCTATTAAAAGTTCCTTGATCTTTAATATTACAATATGCTGCAATCCAGAATTGCATCTAGCATGTCACATTCAATAAACAGACTTCTTTGCTATCCCCAAATAATTAACTTTATCTTTGTCACAGGGAACAAAAGTAATGAAAGCAGCATAGACATTATTCGTTTATTCTTAGTATGAGGATCTTACATTTGAGCCTGTCTCCCCACAGTAACCTCTTGTGTGGTGTCTCCTACACTTTACATGAAGTTATTTCTGGCAGAAGGCTTCACAGTTTCAATATGATTCCATCTCAAGCCCTGAAAGACATATTATTTAAATAATCATTTACTGTGTGTGTATTCTTTCGAAAGCACGGAGACAAATAAAGTATAGAACAAATTTTCTATGTCTCAAAAAGTTTCTGTAAAATGTGAACTTGTTCATCCCCCCAGAAATCCTGTTTCTATCACAGTAACCCATTTGCAGGGTGACAGCCTTTATATCTACGGAGGAAAGAGCTTAATATCTTAGAGCTCCTTTATTGGTTTTAACTTTAGAGCTTTATATACTCCATTGGAAAATCAGCTCAATTGCCTTATAAGTGACCTAAATTGAATTGTGTCCCCCCAAAGAGATATGTTAAAGTTCCTACCTTTAGTACCTCAGAGTGTGACTTTATTTGGAAACAGAGTTGTTGTTTTGCAACAGGATCAGGGATCAGACTACCTTATGTGTCAGTTAATAAAAGATTGAGCAAATTCAGGTGATTGAGTACTTACCATCACTTAGTAAGTCACAATCAATATGAAAGAAGCATAAAACATGAACCTTGCCACAGAGTTGCTTTCTTTTTAATATTGAATAAGATTACAGTCATATTGGTAAGAAATTGAAATCACCTAGAAACTTTTATACAGAGAACAGAGAGAAGATGGGATTTGATGAAGGCCAAGGGTTAACAGGTTCTTAGTTAAGTGGAGGAAGGATGAAGGAGGAAGGGTGTTTCTGGCAAGAGAAAACATTCACAAAAGCTTTGAGGAGTCAGGGAGAGAAGAAAGAGATGTTCACCTTTTAGGTATTGAGTAATGATAAGACTATCCATGGTGAAGACATCGTCTATTGGGGAATAATAGGAGACACAAAACCTATTGGTAAAATTATGAAGAAAATGGGAGGGTCTAGGGCTGGGCAGAATGAATGATGCAGAAAGAGTGTGAAATGAAGAAAGTATAAAATCAAACTGCTATTAGAAATATTAATCATCCACTCTCACACAGCCTTTTGTGAAAGAATTTATTGAGATAAGAAATGGAAGACAGATTAATTAATTACACTCTTTACTTATAACTGAGTGGTGAAGCAAATGTGAAAAATATCCTGAAGGAAACTGACATTGAGGAAGGCAGAGATGAGGGCCCCCTCTTCTGGAGAGAAAATAAGAGCAACTAAGTTTCTGTGGGCCACATGTCAGGCTTTAGGAAGCTCTGAGTTTCCCTGGAAGATAGCACATACTCTGACAGGTTGCAGACTGCTGGATATTTGCCCTGGAAAATAATCTGGTCTAGGAAAAGATGGGCTGATCTCACTTCTATCAGTTAAGTGTTCTGTTGGTGTCGGTGAGTTAGAGCTGGAAGATAAATGTGTGATTTGCACAAGAGGCTTTGCACCTGGGCAGAAATGCATTAGTAGAGCTCAGATGCAAGCAAGACTCAAAATTAGGGCTAGATAATTCTTGCCATTATTGTTCCAGATCCTTCATTCACTTAATCTCTGAGGATCAGGAACTCTAAGAGGCTTGAGAAGCCACAGTGTCATTCTTTTTTATTCGTTGTCTTTTATTTTATTTTACTTTATGTTCTGGGATACACGTACTGAACGTGCAGCTGTGTTACATAAGTATACATGTGCCATGGTGGTTTGCTGTACCTATCAACCCATCATCTAGGTTTTAAGTCCTGCATGCATTAAGTATTTATCCTAATGCTATCTCTCCCCTTTCCCCCAACCCCTGACAGACCCTGGTGTGTGATGTTCCCCTTCCTGTGTCCATGTGTTCTCACTGTTCAACTCCCACTTATGAGTGAGAACATGTGGAGTTTGGTTTTCTGTTCCTGTGTTAGTTCCTGAGGATGATCGTTTCCAGCTTCATCCATGTCCCTGCAAAGGACATGAACTCATTCATTCATGACTTCTATGAATACTATGGCTGCATAGTATTCCATGGTGTGTATGCGCCACATTTTCTTTATCCAGTCTATCACTGATGGGTATTTGGGTTGGTTCCGAGTCTTTGCTATTGTGAATAGTGCTTCAACGTGTTTTTATAGTAGAATGATTTATAATCCATTGGGTATGTAAACAGTAATGAGATTGCTGGGTCAAATGGTATTTCTGGTTCTAGATTCTTCAGGAATTGCCACACTATCTTCCACAATGGGTGAACTAATTTACACTCCCACCAACAGTGTAAAAGTACTTCTATTTCTCCACATCCTCACCAGGATCTGTTGTTTCCAGACTTTTTAATGATTGCCATTCTAACTGGCATGAGATGGTATCTCATTGTGGTTTTGATTTGCATTTCTCTAATGACCAATGATAATGAGCTTTTTTTCATGTATTTCCTGACCACATAAATGTCCTCTTTTGAGAAATGTCTGTTCATATTCTTTAGCCACTTTTTGATGAGGTTGTTTGATTTTTTCTTGTAAATTTGTGTAAGTTCCTTGTAGATTCTGGATATTAGCCCTTTGTCAGATGGATAGATTGCAAAAATTTTCTCCCATTCTGTAGGTTGCCGGTTCACCCTGATGATAGTTTCTTTTGCTGAGCAGAAGCAGTACCATTCTTAAAATGGTCATACACCATGGGAATTCTTCAAGTGTAACATGTATAAGCTGAAGCCGAAAAGGAAGATCACGGTGATTATTGTCTGAGAATAAAAATGAACTAGATTCAGAAGGTCTGAGATACACACCTTTGGGGATATCTAGAAATATATATGGAGGAAGAGTGGTTTGGCAGGAATGATCTCACCTATGTGATAGTGAGAATGTTCAGAAATAGAATTCAGGGATTATTGTGGTCAGGACTATATATAGAAGTAGTGGAAATAGGACACTTAGGTTACATAATCAATTATTCAAGGAGGACTGTGGTAACATGCCTGGTAAAAAACACACAAGAATGCAAAGTGTGGCTTTGCCTGCAGCAATCAGGAAGACATCAAGGAGAACATAACATTTAATCTGAAATTTGAAGGACATGAATAACTGAATGATGAATGTTTGATGTGGGCACATGTAACAGAAAACAAAAGCCAAAAAAATAAGGCATCGGGGAGTTATATAATATTGGCATTTATTTAATTTTATCTTTACTATGTTTATTTCTATACAAGGGTGTAATTTACTATCATGGAAAATATTTTAATTCACCATTAATTCATTTTGGTTATATTTATTGATTAGTCTACTATGTGCAAGTACTAAGTTTTGGATAAGATATATTAAGATATATAAATTTAGAACTGTTAAGAAAAACCCAATTGAATTGAGTATTTATTGATCAGAATTATGATCCAGAAATATTAATCTGACAGCATAACATAAAATTGATTAAGCAAAGAGAAACCAATGTTGTGGATGCTAATTTGGAGAAATAATTATGTAGTCAAAAATAAGAGAAACTAAAACAAAGGAGAAGAAACAATTAAAATAGAGAGTACTTGGTGGAGGAAATGCTTGGAGAGATGCATTAGAGATGAATTTGGTAAATCCTAGAAACATTTAGATGTTCTGAGGGAGAGAAGGCCAATGATTTTCAGCTTTCAGGTCTTAGAGAATGAGAGCACAAGGGTGTATGAAACAAACAATGAAAGTAGGAGAAATTGCTTCCGATGTAGGAGAGGGTACTATTATGACTTTGCATATGATGAGTTTAAGGTCCAATTTTTATAAGAAAGTTTAAGTTATACATAATAAAAATATAACCAATAATTAATGATTGGTGTGCACACATGGAATAGAGAACTAAATAGTTAAACTATAAAAATTGGCGAGTTACCCATTGCAAGAATTACATTTTTACCTTAAAGTAGAATGAAACAAAGCATATACCAAACCTAATCTATTGTTTTTACATATTAAAATGAATACATGCTCAATTATAGAGAATGTAGACAAATATAAGTAGTTATATTTAGTTTATACTCCTGAAGTAAAACTATTCCTTTTTCTTACTTTAGTTGATCCCATAAATATTTAACAACTTTCTATTCACCTTAATAATTTCATCTTGTTTAAAGAAAATATGCTGTTATTCAATTACCTAAGCAGTCTCATTAATTAATCTTTCTATATATGAATTATTGGTGTTTGCATAAAAATGTATGAAGATTGCAAATATTATAGAATATTGCCCTGGTATATAATAAAAGCATATGGTAGGAAATATAAAAATAACTAATGGGTACTAGGTTTGATACCTGGGTGATGAAATAATCTGTACAACAAATCCCCCTGAAACTATGTAACAAACCTCACCACGTATCACTGAATTTAAAATTAAAGAAATGAAATCTGAAAAAGAGAAAGAAAAATAAATTTCATTTCAATAATTCTATTTTTTTTTTTCAAATTTAGGAGTATTGTAGAATTCTACAATGCCAAAATCATTGATCTGGTTTGGCTGTCTAGTTAATGTAACACCTAAGTAAATGACTATGTTCTTTCATATAAATCAACCTGACAGTCTGAAATGTAGCATGTCCCTCTGGACTTAACTAAGTCCAATGAGATGAATCACTGGAAGGCAGTCTACTCTTTGATTTGTGCCAATCCATTAAAGTAATATGAAAGGATATATAGCAAAATGATAACAAAAACCCTAAAAGTTTTAGAGATGACTCAGATTGAATAAGTCAAAGTTCAAAGTTGCCTAGAATCATAATAAAGGATTTCTGACTCTATTCTTTTCAGAAGATATTTGAGAAAGCAATAGATGCTTTACTTAATATAAAAATATACCCTTGTTTTAAATTATTAGGGGTAAGTTTTAGCATTATTTTTAAATATATTATTCATTTATCTATTACAATTTCTAGTTGAGAAAACCTTAATTTCCTTTTTAATTCAAAGAAGACTATGAAACAGAAAAAGGGCAAAAGGTATCAGAAGAGTTTTCTTTATTTAAATATCCATAATGATAAGCAGAATATTAAAGACTTGAAAAGTATAATTAGGCCAAATGTCAGGTTCTATTTTATGTCAGAATAATGTGACTTTTGTAATGAAGTTCACCATGAGCTCCTTGCTCTCAAAGATCTAGATTAATTTCTGTGTTCAAGTAAAAACTTTGGTGGCTTTTGTGTGCATGTCTGTGTGTATGTATGTGTGTGTGTGTGTGTGTGTGTATACTTGTTCATAAATTGTTAACAGAAACTTAATTTTATACTTTTGTGGAAAAGTCAATTGTATAATTCCTTAAATAATGTAACCAGTTTTCCTAGTACAGTGATTCCTTTGTTCATTGGAAATGACATTGAAACATGATATCAGAAGCAAACATATTGAAACAGGCATGACTTCCTATACCAGAGACCATGAGGATAGAAAGGGCATACAGCTAAAAAAAATATTTTGCAGCATCTGATTTCCAAAATTCTCAACTGTTATGTACTAATTAGATTAATAAATATTTATTATAGTCAGAAAAAGAAAGCCATACACTTTATTTATAGTGCTATAATCCTAAATGAATGAGACTATTTGGTATAGCCATCACTATCAAGACAAGGCCAAACATTTTAGACCATAACGAGAAATGTTAAAGAAATAATGTAGAATAGACACAGGAGATAATTGTTACTTGTTAAAGCTATCAAAAAAACAAAAACAAAAACTAAATGAGTCTTCTATTTTGAAGTGAATGTTACTCAAGACTTTCCCATTTTGAAACTGCATGAATATTTTGGCAAGAAAAGAGAAAAGGAGGATTGTCAAATCCAATAATAGAAGCTATTCTTTCAATAAGTGGAGCTACAGAACTGGGAAATCAAAAAAAGTGCATTACCACATCCCCATCTGATACAATATGGAGACTGATTGTCCAACAGTGGATTACTCAGACACTTAACTTTTTTTCTGCCTCTTACCCCATTTCACTACTTGGTACCATCCTGGGGCAGGAGAAACGCATTGGAAGGGATTTAGTCAATTAATCCTTTGTTCAAAAGTTTTGTAAAAGATTTGGTGAAACTCCAAGACTTTATCACATTGTGACTGTAAACGCCAGATAAGGAGCTTCTAACCACTGGCAGTGTCAGTTGAGACCTGGAAATATCAGTCATAGCATGTCTCCTGCTAGATAGAAGTGCTGTGGGGTAGGGATGGGAGAGAGCGTCCACTGTGAACTATCATCCCACCAACTGGAAATTTTATTCAGGACAATAGGCTCATTTATTTTATAAAATAATATTATGAAAAAAATCCATTTTTAGTTTTATATTTCTGTATTAGTAATAGGTACTTTATAAGTGTTAAATTAATATCTATCGACTTAATAAATGGATTAATGAAATTATATAATGTTTATTCATATTATTTTAAAGTGATTTATAAACTAGTACAGAAAATAATAACTCATAATTCATTAAGTACATTCCTTCCTGAGGGGTTGTGCAGAAATTTTCCTGAGAAGAAACTGGGAGCCTGGTAGATTAGATATTATATGTTGGTGGCAGACAAGAAGGAATAGTACAAATGTAGAATTCCAAACTGTATGTGTTTAGGGCAAATAGATACATATGTAAAGAGAATTACACTGGTTAGAAAGGAGACACAGGAAGGGTTTGGGATGAGAGAGTTAAGTCTTGACAGTGTACTTCAATCCATGTTGGAGACTAAAATCAACTGAATCCCAGCATTATCCCTCGGATGATGAAGTATGAAAAAGGAATTTAAAATTTGTGAGTTGCTTTCCCAAAAATGTTTACCTTGCTAGGCCACAAAGTTATGCAAAAGTATGAGACAGTAGCTTTACTAGAGAGTTTCATTAGCTGTCCCAAACAGAAAGATACCCAGAGCCCAGGAAAGACACAGCCATAGCATGGGGTCCTGAGACAGTTGGATAGA
Source organism: Theropithecus gelada (assembly GCF_003255815.1). NCBI lineage: Eukaryota > Metazoa > Chordata > Mammalia > Primates > Cercopithecidae > Theropithecus > Theropithecus gelada. Next base: position 90,723,652 of record NC_037671.1, on the reverse strand, counting down.
GCACCTTTGCCATCCTGTTAAGGAGAGGTAAGGTGTATGTCTAACCAGGGCTCATGGTGCCACACCAGTTTGGGAATTGACACACAAATAAAGGTGTCAATAAAAGCAGCAGTATGATAGCACAAATGGTGCAGTGGCATCAGGACAGTTGAGATGTGGAAACCTTTAAGGGAAAAGAAATAATAAAATAATGCCTATGAGATAACTGGGATTACTGGGACATTGTCTCAAGCTAAGACATTTGGACATATTTATATCCATTCTGATAAATAATAATGACGGATAAGGTAGGGGTGTCTGTTTCTCTACCACGACACCAAATACGTAAGTTTAGTATTCTGGAAAACAGAGCTATGTAGAGTTACAGTTTGCAACCTGGGCAGTTGTGGGTTCTAATGTTACTCTGTTGGATACTTGGTCAGATTTGTTTCTATTGTTGTATTACCAAAATTTCACTGAAGATCTATATCCAGAATGATGGCCAGGGAAACCCTTTGGCTAATTCACAACTCTGGCTTTTAATCACAAAGGGACTAACTCTGTCCATCCTAAGTTTTTGGAAGCAAAGATATATTTAATTCATTATGCATTTTATCTAGTAATCTAAAGAGTTTAGTATTTTGGGAATACTACCAGTGTTCCTGTTTATGTGAAATTTAGATATTGAAAACAACTTAAAATAAAAATATATAACTTTATAAATTATTTCCACCAAGAAAATCCTGCTAATTCATAGCCTTTAATGATAACTATCTTCAAAGAGAAAAAATATAAATACCTTTATGCTACTCAACATATAAAAGATATAAAGCTGGAAAGGAGTCTCTAAACTTAGCTTGTTTTTGCTGTTGCTTCTAGATTTTCTGCATTGAACCATCTCAAACAGATGGTGATTTATAATATGTTTGGTGACCTCCAAAGAAAGGGATTCCAAAGCTTCTGAAGGTTAGCTTGTATAATGTGATCTTTGTGTTTATTATCTTTGTAGAAGACTAAAAATTTTATTCCATATATTGTCCTTCCATTATGCAAAATTTGTAACTGTGAATTTATTTTATAGTTTATAAGAAATAATAACTTATTAACTTATAAAATATAATCCTACAAATTATATTATTCCCATGTTATATAAGAAAAAAATGAAAATTTGAATGCTTTTCCCATGATCCCATAGAGAGTAAGGGGCAAAGCCAGAATTCCAGTTGAGGCCATCTGATTTTAAATCTGGTGTTCTCCACTATTGTAAACTTATTCTGCTTCTCTATGGACATGAACACAATTTACAGCTTGACTTCATTGATTCCTGGATTTGGGGTTATTTAAAATTGGAAGGTAGTAACTTAATTTGCCAAAAATGGAGGTCCCCATGGGCCGTTAATATAAAAAATAAATGCATCAAAACAGAATCAGAAAATTTAAGTGGCAAAGCTCCCCAAATCTTCTGCAAGAGAGACAATTTCAAAACAATTTTGGTTTTCTCTTTTATTTAATATATGCTTTCTGACTCTATTTTCTGCATGTATACATAACTTCAGTCATCAATGTCTTTATAGTCCACCATGCTTCTTGTGCTAGGTGAATTGTCCACTAGGCTTAATTTCTTGGCCTTCAGTAATTTTCTTGACTTTCTTCAAAATTCCTGGTTTTCTTGGCTACTTTATGATTGTGGAGTCTGAAAAATAGATAAAGTACAAATAAAAGCTGAACAGGTCACCATCTAAATGCCTGGTTTATTTTCAGGGTATCTGCAAGTTCTATGCATTTCATGGTCAGGTTGGCCACCAAGACCCATACTGTTTATAATATGAGTGACATTTGAGTAAACAACAAACATTGAGTAATTATTTTGAATTAGAAAATATTCAACTAAAATGTATTGTTAGTAGTATTAAAGAAAATATAAGATAAATTCTGAGTACAAACATATGTACAAGTATACCCACAGAAAAACACTAGGCTCAATGCCAAAAAAAAGCTAAATATTTTCCAACAGAAGGTAACAGAAGTACAGACTGAATGGTAGAAAGTGGGTTGTGGGGGGTTAATTTGGTGGGAAGAAAAAATAGATCTTAGATACAATAATCACTCAGCTCTTACCCTTGTAGCTCAATTTAAAAGGAGAGTTTGTGTGGTGGCTCTGCTGACTTAATTCTGTTTGAACTAGCGTAGTGGGAGTCAGAGTTAGGGCTTCATACCCAATCAGAGACTCAGCAGCTGTTACAATATCTAAAGGAAGTCCAAGAGAAGATATTCTTACTGGGACACATGGTACGAAATACTCTACAAGGAACAAGCCCTTTTCTCTTTAACATCTGTACCTCCACATGATTAGCATAAATGCCACATTGTCATTTTCTTTGCCAGAATTAAATGTTCCTAATAAGACCTGTTTTCAATTTAATAGTAAACTTTCAATCTACTTAACTACAATATAATGTTTATAATTAAAAGTGGCTTCTGATACTATTACCTCACTCCAACTGAACTTACAAGTTAATTACAATGTGAATTAAAAACGAAAGATAATCTAATCAACCAATTTTTGTGATTAATGAATTGAACACACAGTTTCAGATGTCCCCTATATATACCAAATATGATAACACCACCTATGTGCAAATATATATCTATATATACACACACACATATATATACACACACATATATACACACACTAGTATACCTATGCTGCCTTTTAAATGTTTGCTTATAATTACAGTAATGACCTAGGAGTGAGACATGGCTTGAGGGTTAATGACTGGCAGGGAAAATACATCTGGCCATTAACCCCAAATAAATATGCTTTCATAATTATTTCAAAAACTTCACAAGCATATATAGAGTGTAATGAAACCTTCAATGTTATCTAGGTCAGTGTCTGTTCCTCTCTTGAATGTTACAACATTTATTAATTATGTGAAATAGTTGTCAGAGATGTATTGTGGAACTTTGTAACTAAAATGTTTCGGAGATATGATAAATGCTGAAGATATATTATAAATATTCTTTCAAAAATGAATAAAACTATAGCCATTGCAAAATAGTGAAGTAGATAAATATCAAGCTGATTAATAAATTGGGAAAGAGTTCTTAGAAAATCACTTAGAATAAAGCATCATAAATATAAAGTTATAGAAAATATGAAAAGTGATTCAAGATAAATGTATCATAGATTAAAAAATTAAGGTATAAGTGTAAGAGAGAAAGACGGCAGAAAGATATTTGATGAGAAAATTTCTGATAGTTTTCTAGAGGTGAACATTTAAAAACAAGATCAAAGATGAAAGGTGAAAAACAATCTGAAGAGGATAACTAGAAACAAATTCACAAATACTTGTGAAGTTGCAGAACACCAAAGAAAGAAAAAAAAATATCTCAGAGGAAACAAGTCAGATGTACTAGATAGGCAAGAGAATTAGAACGTTACACTTTTCAACATCAATAATAAATGCCAGAAGACAATGAAAATACCTTTAATATGTTGAAGCCTTAAAGGTCAACTAAAATCTTAAACCCAGATAAACTAGCGTTCTAAAATAAAGATAAAACAAATTCATTTCCAAACATTAAAAAAACAAAATGATATCTTACCACTCACAGACCCTACCTGAAAGAAATAGTAAGGGAGGATGAAGAAACGAGCACGAGTAAAACTGAAACCAGAAGAAAAGAGTACAAGAAACACACTTGAACAAAGACACAGATGAACAAACACACAGATAAACGTGTTTTTCAATAGGACTACCAAAGATAAAAAGAGAAAGAATCACCACCTGTAAGAGTTTTCAAATCAGGTGGAGGCCGCCCGCCCTGGGTGGCTCGCGCTCCCTTCCTGCGTCCTCCATCGGTTCTCTCGTGAGTCCGTGGTCTCCTGTTCAGCTACCAGCCCTGCTTTCCCAGCTTGCGACTCGCGTCCTGGGCACGAAGAGACTGGACTCCGATTCGTCGCCTGAGCCTGTCCTCTGAGAAGTTCAAGGTACTTTGCACAATGTCAGCCACCCAGGCCAGTGTCCTCCAGCAATGGCTCCCATCCAGAAGAAGCTGGTAATTGTCGGTGACGGAGTCTGTGGCAAGACGTGCTTGCTCATTGTCTTCAGCAAGGAGCAGTTCCCAGAGGGGTACGCACCCTCAGGGTTTCAGGACTATGTGGCCCGTATCGAGGTGGATGGGAAACGGGTAGAGCTGACTTTGTGGGACACAGCCAGGCAGAAAGATGATGATCACCTGAGGTCCCTCTTTCAGTCAGACACTGGTGTTATACTTACGTGTTTCTTCATTGGCAACCCTGATAGTTTAGAAAACATCCCAGAGAAATGGACACAAAAAGTCAAGCATTTCTGTCCCAATGTGCCCATCATCCTGGTGGGGACCAAGAACGATCTTAGGAATGATGTGCACACAAGACAGGAGCTAGCCAAGATGAAGCAGAAGCGGGTGAGACGCGAAGAGGGCAGAGATATGGTCAAGGGGACCTGCCTTTGGGGTACATGGAGTGTTCAGCAAAGACCAAAGATGGAGTGAGAGAGGTTTTTGAAGTGGCTGCGAAAGCTGCTCTGCAAGCCAGACGTGGGAAGAAAAACTCTGGGTGACTTGTCTTGTGAAACCTTGCTGCAGGCACAGCGCTTAAGAGGTGAATTTTGAAGTGCTGTTGATTAATCTTAGTGGATGAACACTGGCTTTTTTCATTTATATGCAGTTTACCTAAGATTACAAATTTAAGGCACGTCATCTTGTTACCAGTATTTAGAAACCAACCCTGATTCTTAATGATGTTAAACCTGTCAGGCCTACCAGGATCCTTTTGCCACTACTCTAACAACCCTCCTCTACACTTCTGCCTGACACACCATGGCAAATTCAAAGAATTTCTTAACTTCTTGCTTGTGTCTAGAGAGAGAAACAGTTGGTAACTTTGCAAATTAGGCTGCAGCTACTTTATAACTAACCTTCGCTGCCTATCATCTGTCAACAGCAAGGTACTCTCATGAGACACAACTTCAGTACTTTACTCTTTAACAGGTTTCATTGGCATAGCTCTGGCGTGGGTATCTGGTTTTTTGAAAATGGGTTCTACAAGAAAGGCCCAAGGCCATACAGCTGTGGCACAGTTACAGTTCTGTGGTTTCATGTTAGTTACCTTAGAGTTATTGTGTAATTAGTGCCACTTAATGTATGTTACCAAAATGACTATATCTACCCCAGACTACATGTTGTATTTTTTTATAATTGAATTTCCTAGTATTGACATTTGTTATCCCCAAAGACAGTGTATTGCTTGTTAAAAAGTAAAGTGCATTTGGAAATGTCAAATGGAAAATTCATTTTTAAATAAATAAATACAAAAATAAAATAAGACAAAAGAAAAATACTAATGGAAATATAAGAACAAACATGGATTTTTCAGGTAATGTAGTCTAAGTTTCTTATATAGCTCAAAAATATTAGAGATAAACCAATAAAATAATAAAAATAAAAAAATAAAAATTTCAAAACAATAAAAAGAGAAAAATGATTAATAAAAATGTGATTATTCCAATAAACATTAGAAAATAAGTAAGGGAAAAAGATTATATTCAGTAAAAACAAAAGAAAGTAACAGAAGGAAGTAAAATATAATAATTACAATAAGTTGCAAACAGGTTAAAGTCTCCATAACATGGTAAGTGGTATAAAGAGATGTTTAGGCTATAAAGGTTATGACATAAAAAGGTTATCAAAGCCAGGTGATGGGGTTGTTTCCTGCTACCTGAAATGAGCAACTATTACCAACAGTCAGAATATTTAGGGATATCAAACTTGGTCATGATAAGGAATAATTTTGTAACAGTTAGGATTTTCTAAAGAAGGGAGTTTCTATTGAGGGAAGTTCTTCAAGCCTAGGCTAGATAAATGTTAAGTAAGAGGTGAGAGTTTTATATGTTGGACTTTTTAATACTAAGATCCTCTCACGCCAGGGTTTTTCACTTGTACAAAATAAAAAAAAAAAATAAAAAAAACAAACAAACTTCTGAATGCAGAATACTTTATTTTACTTTGAAGCATAATCAAGAAAAATATTTTAAGAATTTATTCTACTCATCACGGTATCCTACAGCCTTAGTACAGTGTGTGACACTTAACACAACTTCAATAAATAGTTCTTGAATTGAATTGAAAACCCTGGTAGATTTAATATAGTTTCAGGAAAATAATAGAAAGCTAAAGAGGATAAAAGTATAGACAATGATAGAAATAAACACAAAATTATTAAACTTTATAAAATCCCATACAGTGGGAAATATGAAGTGCATCTAGAAAATCATGAGAATTTTTCAAAATATACAAAAAAAGAAATAATTTTATCTGATGCATTTGGGTATGACCAACTATGAGAGAATGTAATTCTAAACTGATAGTATTATGTCTAGACAAGTATTAGCCTTTTTAAAGAAAAGAATTATTAAAAGTAATATTTTCCATTTTAAGAAATACATATTTTATAAGCAAACTACACCCAGATTAGCAAACCTATTGATTTCTCTATCCAGAGAGTGGACTGGGACTTTGGTTTTATTCTTCCATCCAGACAGGACCAAATACCTTCATTAAGAGGGGATTCACTGTAACTACATTTATTGCAATAAGTGTAGTTTCTTGGCAGGACTTGGCTCTGTGACAAGGGGTTTCCTCCATACGCATCTTACGAAGTCAGTTTCTAAAAGCTATAAATTATTTTTGAGTTTTACTAAAATAAAGTAGTGCGCTGTTTGCCAGACATGACTTTATTTCATCCAGCCCACAGGAGCAAAGGAGATGAATTTTAGGTTTTATTTCAACATACTCGAATTAATTTCTGTTTCTTTGAATACATAGGGGATTTCCTCTCACAACCACATACCCATTCACTATTTAGTGGTCACAGGATAAAAGACAGTTTCATATACTGGTTCTTGTGAAAATATAATGATTGTTGTTTACCTATTTTATAGAAAATATGAAAGACATATAGACTTTACCTTAGTTTTAAGCTGCTAAAATTCTACTGGGATCATTAAGTCCTTACCTGATCCTTCAGGTCTGAGGTCCATCAGCTCTACCCAGCTTTAAAAGTTTATTTATAAACTGCGTTTTCCCTAGAAAATATTTATCAGTCTCCTTTGTACTATAGTGTTTCACAAACATGTCTGATCGAAAGAATCATATGGGGAGCTTGCAAAAAATCTGAATTGTGGATGTGTCCCCTGGAGATTATGATTTGGTAGTTTAGGGAGACCTAAGAATCTGTGTTTTTAAGTCTCCCCAAGTGACTCCTAAAATCAGACAAGGTTGAGAAACACTGACTGACTACATGTTGCTCCTTCAGCACTTCCTCTGCACACCATATGGTATTCTGCGCCCCTAAAGGAGGTACACACTCTGAACGATGAGCTCATACCAGGAAGATAAACCCCAGAGCACTGTGACCCTTGCCCAAAAGTTCAGAAGAGATCAATGGCAGGATTTGTTTTGGCTGCATTTAGACAACATTTATCCAATAATGGTATTAAAAACATCTGCTTTTTTTGAAGCAAATGTGGATGTAATAAAATAAGTGCTTTATTGCAGATGAAAAACTATGTGGAGATGTGAGAAAGGAAACTTGTAACTAAAAGAATAACTCTTAAAGCCACAGGCAAACTCTTGTGATTTAAGTCAGCCAGCTCAGGAAGAGGAGCACCAGTCTCAGGCCCTTTGCTATGCAGTTTCATGGAGAATGCAGGTCACTTTTGCCTTGGTTTCATATTGCTTTTGGATTAATATCTTGTTTGTTCGATATGCAAATTGCTGGCTAATATTGTACCTGTTATACAGTACACACTTTCAATGAATGATTATTGAACAAAAGAGGGGTGTGAAATAGATGTTTTGGGAGATAGACTAAAAGTAATAGTTTGCATTAAACATATTTTTAATTTACCTATTGATTTTAATTAAGGTCTTGCTGAGTTTGCAATTCAAAGAGATTTTTAAGAGGAAATATACTTTAAATCTTTCCCATATGCTTTTCATATTCTTAATGTATAAAATAAGAGTCTTAAAGATTACAACGCACACACTTAAATGATGGCTTGTTAAATCAGTCTGCATCTAAATGAGATGAAAAAAAGCTTATGAGATAGAAATAATGGATTGAGTTTTTGACATAAAAAGCAGAGACAATAGCTCTTCTAGTTAAGAATACAGAATTTTTCTTATGAAAGAAACGTTTTTATGATAGAAAAATATTTATTGAGCTTATGTCTCTCTTAGATCAATTTATGTCTTCCATGCAGTGTTGAAAACCTTTTTCTCTTTTTCTTTAAAATACATTTTTTTTTTCCCAAGAAAGTCTCTTATTTACCTCAGGGAAAGAAAATCAATACTATTACAGAGAAAAAGAGACATTCCTGTTTTCCATTTGGTTCCTTGAAATTACAGACATTATAATTAACATAAATCCATTACATGCTACTTTTCATAATAGAAATCATGATGACCAAATTAGTACATTTTATAACCTCGAACTCAGAAAATTGCTAACGTAGATATGTAGTTGGTTTTTTTAAATTGGTATTTCACCAAAAGTAATTAATTATAGAATGTGTCATTTTCAGTAGCATTTTTTTTTTTTTTTTGCAAAATATCAGAATTCCACAAAAGATTTAGTAGAAACCCAGCAGAACACATTATTCTGTCTTTATATACAAAATTAACGCTTCAACATTAGGAACTGTGCAGATTTCATAATTTTTTGCTTAAGAGTATTATAATAACACTGATAAAATACGATTATGTTAAATTAAACTACTCTGTTAAATAAGAGATGAATGGAGGAGATAATTGTAGATAGACAGACACTAATGACTAGGACACAAGGGCATAGAAGAAAATATACTTAATAATACATATGAAAAGCTAAATAAGCTCATAGCTGTCCAATCCCAAAATACTAGATTTAGGTTCTGTATCTTTAAGCTGGAAAGAAATCTGGGGGCATAGAATTTAAAAAATAGGAAAGACTTAGGAACAATATAAAGAAAAATTAAAACAGTACTTTTCTGCTAAGTTGTAAATGAATGTAACTCAATACCTCCAGGAAGTGGTATAGTTTAGGAATAGATTATTAGGAGATTTAAAAAAACTGAAGAATTCATAATGGGTCCTTGCTGCAATTAATACACTTGAGATACCTTTGGAGCGAGTATTGACAAGCAGGCCCTGCTACTGACCGTTTGCTGACACTGACATGCTGGGTGGATTGAAGGACCGGCCTCTTATGATCCTCTTCATCTCGTTCCTGCTCATTTATTCTTTCTTCAAGCAGCAAAAACAGATGTAAGCCTTGCCAATCATACTTAAACAGTTAACATCTAACATTCATGCTAACCAAAAATCTCAGGGAAAGTGAACAGCTTAGAATCTATGTACAATTTTTTGGATTTTTGTGAAAACATTTAAATAGCAAAACTAGGGAAAGTTTGTTTCTTCTTAGTGGGTTATGTTGCTTGTGGTGGGTCTTCTTAGACTAGAGTAGAAAAAAAATGAAGCTACGTGCAGAAGTTGTATTTTCAGAAGGTACAGCAGTTAGCTCAAGCTCTTGGTTAGCATAGTTCACTGAAAAAGAAACATAGGGAATTACCTGGCCACCTGGGTGCCTTTTTTCTGTGCTTGTCTGGGGGTATGCTTTCCTTTGATAATAGACACTCATAAATACAAGTCATTGAAATGGTGGGAAGGGGAATACTATGACTCCACATGCTTTGCGAGGCTTTGAAATTCAATGTGGTATCTTTATGTTGGAGAGTGGCTGAAGATCAAGGGCAATCAATCCTGATGCTTTTAAATTTATAGACATTTTGGCTGGAGGAGGGAATGGAAAAGATTTATCCTTCTGGAATATTTCATGTCTGCTCTGTCTCTTCTACTTCATCTTTGGATCCACATCCTAGTGGAATAGCAGAGAGGCTGTCTGCAGGTGAATATCAGCTGCTGAGTCTAATTATAGCTACTCAATAACAAAAATTCCAAACAAACAAACAAAACAAAAATAAATTCTTCATTTTTGGTCTACTCATATTTCTTTTTATTATAACCTTTGCTATTTTAGCACTTGGAGTAAGTAATATATATTTCACCTCTATCTTATTATAAAATCACACCACTGAGAATCTAGGTCATATTTGTTATTATTAATACACTGTAAAAATGCCAAGCATTTTCTATTTGACCTTTTGCAACTCTCTCTCCCCCATGCTTCCTACCTCTGTTCTATCTCCTTCACGTTGTCTCAAATGTGGGAAATAAATATCTTTCTCTGTCTTGTTAAAATTAATTCTTTCTTCTTTTCTAATTCTTAATGACCTTGGACAGTCTTTTCTCATTTAAGAAGAATAATACACACCTGTTTCAGGCTGTCACAGTCTCTCAGGCCTTTTTGTTAATTGCTGCTGCTACTTCATCTTATAAATTACTTCCTTCTCCCCAGAAAGCGGCATCTCCTCTGAATGAGCTTTCTCTCACCTACATCTTCCTTCTCCTTTTCCTCCCTCCATTGATCTTTTTCTCTTTGTATCCATGATTTCTTCCTTTCATAAATCTTTCTTTATACAAATGTGATTTTATAATCTAAACTGAAATTCAATTTACCTTCACATTTTTTTTAAATGGAAATTGATACATTTCCAAATTGTCTAGAACTAAAAATTTTCTAACAATAGAACAATAAACATAATAAGCTTAATAAATATTAACATATGAAATGACAAGCTCCTCAACTTCATACTAGCGCTTTGTAATAATTCATACTAGCGCTTTGTAATAATTCATACTAGCGCTTTGTAATAATAAGTCCATAATAACAACCTAATAAATCACTTTTTTAATTTATATGTATCTAAAAACTCCACTGTATCAGGAGATGTTACATAATTTCATTGGTTTATTGGTCTCTGGTAATATGTAAGAGATTTCCTAATTATAAGAAATGATAAATTAGATGGAATCCAACACAAAATTTATAAACAACTAAACAAATAACCCAGGCAAAGAAAAAAGTAGCAATACCAATTTGTATTATCTTTGCACTTATTGATAGCTAGTATATTTTGGAGGCAAAGCAAATTTTCCATGAAAGCTGAAGATTTAGCTTGGTAAGTGATAATGGATTCATTAATGCTGGAGGAAAGAATGTATATAATTAAATAACATTTTATTTACTCAAAGGAAACTAGTAAAACAAATCACATAGAATAAGTGGGTGTTCTGTCTTGGTCACTGTTTATTAAGATTTTGCATCAAATTACACAAAATATGCTTCCAAATATCCATTGATAAATGAATGAATTGGCATTATACATAAAAATCAGAACTCTAGGGGAAAAAAATCCAGAATATATTAACATAAAATTATTTAAGTCTTTTAAGTTCTAGCTAACCTAACAATTAGTTTGCTTTGCATAGCAAAAATATTGTTTTCCTAATAGTGTTTCCTCAGTAGAACTAGTGGGAGAAGTGGAGGGAAGAAAATCATATTGCTATAACAGAAGAACTAAAGCTAAGGAGCATCAAAGCAAAGCGAATTGCCTCCTTAGTGATTGGGCTGGTTTAACAAATACTAGTTAACACATACAATTGCACATTTCATGGAACTGGAAACATTTCTTTCGTGTGTTAAAAAATTTTAAGGAGACAGAATTTCAAATTACTGACTATATTGCCAAAAGAAGAAGTATTATTAAAGACATGTATTATTCAAATACATTAGACTAGTAAGTCTAGTAATTGTACACCATTTATATTCATTTTTTAAAGTATAAGATGATATAATTTGAGTTATATCACAATTTGTGTAAATAAATATGACAAGTCTGGGCTGATCCCCTGTATTTTTGGTAACCAAAAGTCCCAAATAAACTACTGTGAAAAATAGTGTCTTGAAATTATGGTAGTGTTAGAAACAATCTACATAAGTTGGCAGAACTTTGTAAGTTTTGTTGAATTAGTGAATAAGTAGGAAATTTACGACATATCCACTATCTTCTGTTATTTAGGACTGGCTAATTTCCTGAACAAATTAGTTTAAACTTGACTTAATAAGAAAAGAGAAATAGGTTGAAATATACGTCAATTCCTGACACTTTTTCTGCAAGCTAAAGGCAAATTGTATAACTTGCAAAGTCTCAATTTCCCAATTTTTCAAGCAGACCTGGTAACATTTGCAACCTATCAAAAGAGCTTAGGAAGGTTTAATGAGGTGACATATCTAAAATGTTATCTGAGAGAAAATATTTTTATTATCTCTGCAGATAATACCTCAGCTTGACTGGAGAAAAAAAGATACTACAAGATATCATTGTATTATGATAAAGCAATGAACTACCACCTGCAGGAAATTGGCTTCATGAAAGGCAATGACAAAGAGCACATCAGGATTACATGAAATCAATCAGAGGCAGGCAGGAAGAACACAAGCCAGATGAAGTGGAGTCTTTCATGACAGGCAGGAGAATATATCAAAGCCATCCTTGCTAATTTCAAAAAGCCCACTCCCTCCTCTAGAGGTGAGAACATTACTTCAGACAGCATGCTGGCTCTGCTGGACTTCTGTGAAGATGCTACGACTCCATTTGTGGGTTTCTTAAAGAATGATTTAGGAATGAAAACGCCCAGCAAGCCTGTTAATTTAGATCATCTGTGGGAGACACTTGAGTGCAAACTTTTCCACATCTATTTCTCCATTAGGAACTTATTTGCAACAACTGAACCTTCACTTCTATATTTTAATTACGAACTAATCATCTTTTAATAATGTTCTCTTAACTAATTTTCAAAGAAAATGCTAAGTAATTTCTCTTTAAAAAGATACATCCTTGCAAACAAAACACTAAAACAACTCATATAAAAGTAGATAATGTCACCTAATAGGTACCCACAAAAATTAAAAATTGAATAAATAAGTAAATAAATAAATAATATTTGCTACCTATTATTCTGATTAAAAAAGTAGTTGGTATCTATCCTTGAAAGAAAAAGTGAAATTAGCAGGAGAAACAATCATCAAAATGATGGGTATGATGGATGAGTTATGGTGAGATCTCCTTGAAGGCCAATATTTTTCAGAGGAAGAGCAGATGCTATAATAAGATCTGAATAAATGTTGTAATCCTAAGGTTACATTCAGTGATGAATTCACATGTTCCAAGACCTGTAAGGATAAGTGAAAAGAGTATCCTGAGAAACCTCATGGTGTTCTCTGTGCTCAGACAAAGGACTATACCATGAGCATTAGTCACATATGGCAGTTGGCAACAGTATGATAGAACTATATGTAATTGGAAGTACGATAGCTATAAGGATTATTTAAGTGGTTGTGGCTGTGATATTGGCATAGGAGCTGATGCTGCCAGGGGTTCTGGGTAAGTAAGATGACAGTTTTTTACTTAAAAATTATCAAATTTCCTCCTGAAATAAATACCCGGTGGCAAACAAATTAACTAAATACATCAATTACATTTTTATCTGTGCCTTCAAATTGAGTCTTTTCTAGTAATAAAGATACTTTGAATTGAACTAAGGGTCAATGAAAATTTAGAGTAGTAAAATATTATTTTAATTAATTCACATACCTGTAAAAGTTCAACTTAAATATTTTGGTTTAATTGCCAACAGTCTCTAAAATTTGGTAAACGGAAAATAAAATATTTATGTTTGTGAATCCAGAGTTAATGTAGCATTTATGAAACATTCAAAGCAAAAGCAAAAGTTCTCTCTTTTGCAGCATATTAATTGGAATCACATTTTTCAGGAAGAGTGTTCATAACAGACAAAAAAGCAAAATTATTTCACATTTTTATAAGGTCTTAGCTTATAAAACACTTAGTTCAAGAGAGAGCTAGAATACATCTTAGAAATAATCTCTTCTACTTTTCTCAATCCATGTTCCAAGTTGTCCTTGAGCTGAGCTGAGATAGATTTAGACCACACTCTAGTTCACATAGTAGCAATCTTTTTCAGATGTATAAGGGGAAAAAAAGCTAATGTATGAGTTTTCTCAATTTCATGTTTTCTCTCATATTTTTTTTCTTTTCTGCTATCATTTGTCCTTTAGTAATATTAGTAAACAATAAATGATCAAGCAGCAATATAATAAATAACTTTATTAAAAATTAATATGTGTTGTAAATATTTTGATTATTTGTGGATTTTCTGACATGTGGTGGTGACTTGACTTTGCTCACCTATAATAGAGTCATGTTATGTTAGGAAACAGAGATCCTATTTAGTGGTATTACATAAAATGTACTTTGAAGGCATGATTTTCCTTAAATGAAAACATAATTTTCAAGTATCCTATTACCTGGGTAAGCATAAAAGCCTTAAATATGCTCTACTGTTGAGTTCTAGTAACGTCGCAGAGGTGGTAAGTAGCACAATAAAATTAAAAACCCGTCATCTGGCTTTGAGTACAAGATTTGTCTTATTTAATTAGTTGTTTGTATAGCAGGGATTTTGTTTTCATGAGGAAAGAAGACAACAGAACGGCAGGGTTCTGAGTATTTCTGTGAGGCTGTTTTTGTAGAAGTATAACATTTAAGTTGGTAGACTTTGAGTAAACTTTATTGCCCTCTATTACATGGGTGGATCACATCAGTTGAAGGCCTTAATACAATAAAATAATTGCTTTTGAGCAACAGCAATTTATCCAGAGACTTCCCTTGGACTTCCCCTTCAACATTTAAGCTTTCTGATTCTACAGTAAATTGTTTTAGGGCTTGAACCAGAACATCGGCTCTCCTGGGTCTCTAGTCTACTAGTCCTTGGACAGGAATTACATTCTCAGTTCTCCTGGATCTCCAGCCTGTTAGTCCACCCACAGATTTTGGACTTGCTAGCCTCTGTAATTAGATGAACCAATTATTTATAATACATTTCTTCACACACACAGACACACAGACACAAACACACAGACACACCACACACACACACACCACACACACACACACACACACACACACACGCAGTCTGTTTCTCTGGAGAATCTTGAGTAGAATGATGGCCAATTTCTGTTTCTAGTTAAGTCAGTGTAACAGGACAAGGTAACAACAGCAACAAAATGAAACAATGGATTACAAGATAATATCAGTAGACATCAGGCAATGAAAATGAGTTATAACTGAGAGTTAGGAAACAAATCAGGTAAGCATTATGACTGCTCCCAGCTTACTGCCTTGAGAGGGTTTCAATACCACTTCACAAGAAAGAGAGACTAAGGGAACCTGATGGACCCCTTGAGTTGAAGAGACGGAGCTGAGAGTTCAAGGAGGCTGAGGAGACCAGAATATGTAGGTGAACGCACTAGAAAGAAAAGAGCTGCCCAGGAGAAGGAATCCAAAGATCTGCAGAGAGTGTCCCTCAAATATTGAACAGAAAACTAATCAGTATATGCATGTGAGTAAACTACCAAAAGACAGGAAAGGAGCCACCTGAAAGGATCAAAGATAATAGTGTTTGGCACTCACACAGGTCTGCAATAGTGCTTAATCCTGCCAGAAAGATTAGAAAACCTCATGGTTCATGGTATTGAATAGAGTACACAGGAGGGCCTTATCTCAATAATGGGAAATAATCAGATGTATGCTGAGCATTATTTTGGTCCAGTCTAGCAAATCTTAAAAGCAAATTAGGGATCAAACAGTTTCCAAGTGACTTAATGGTGTCTTAGAAAAAAAAAAAAAAAAAAAAACTAAAGAAGACAGAGAAATAAAAAAAAATTCAGTAACCAGAAAGATAAAAATTATAATATAATATCTGCTATCCAATCAAAAATTGCATGCATGCAAAAAAACCTGAAAAGTTAGACCCATAATGAGAATAAAAATAAAGCAATGAAAGTCACCCAGAATTGAGGTTAGAATTGGCACACAGGTGTTAAATATATATAATTACATTTTCCTATATATTCGAAAATATGAGTAGAAACATGAAGGGTATAAATAAAAACAAATTCAACAACTAGAAACAAAAACTATAATGAAAAGAGTAACTATTCATAATAAAATGTAGAGGAAAAAAGCACACAAAAAATAATGAGCAAAGCATAAGTGAGCTGTCAGGCAATCATAAGTAGCCTTATATGTGTTCAATTACAGTCACCAGAGAAAAGGATGTGGTATTGTCAAAACATATGTGAAAACCAATGGCTGAATCTTTTCTAAATTTTAAGTAGACTGTGAACTTATAGATCCAAAGGATCAATAAATCCAAATTACCAAAAAAGGAAAGAGAAAGAAAATAAAAGAAAAAAAAAGGTAAAAGAAGAAACTACACCAGGGCACATAAGACCAAATTGCCCTAAATTAATGATAAAAATAAGAGAAAAATTGTGAAAACAACAAAAGAAAACCACATGGCATATACCATAAAGAAGAAAAGAGAGAGAGATAACAGCAGATTTATCATTGAAAAGAATGGAAGTGGAGAGATAGTGGAGCAATATCTTTGAAAGTACTGAGAGAAAACAACTGTCAGCCAAAAATTCTGTTCCTAGCACACGTATCTTTCAAAAACGACAGCAGAAAAAAGACATTTCAGACACACCAAAGCTCAAAGAATCAGCAACAGACAGTACTGAAAATAAAATGTTTAAATAAATCTTTCTGATCATGGAACAATTATAGATGAAATGTGAATCTACACAAAGAAATGCAGATCATAGAAATGGTAACTATGGATAAATTTTAATCTTATTTACATCTCCTAAAACTAGTTAACTATTTAAATAAAATTAAAATCAATATAGTGTACAGTTTTTAACATATGTAAAAGTAAGTGTGTGACAATAAGAAAACAAAGATTGAAAAGACAGCAGTACTGTATTTTACAATTCTAAGATATGCAAAATTATGTATTACTTAACAATATAAGTTAATGGACAACTGGAAATGGATATGGAAAACAAAATGTTAGATTTAAATTAAACAATCACATTAAATAAAAATAGTCAAAACACACCATTTTAAACAGCAGCCTTTTTCTCTTTATTTGACTTGTTTTGAATTCAATGAGGATTGTTTATGATTCCATTTTTATCTTCTTTTTGGACTTTATGGCTATTTGTTTTTATGATTTTAATGCTGCTTTGTGGCTTACAGTGTACATTTTTGACTTATGACATGGATACAATGACTCAATGATGTACTATCTACAAGAAACCCAGTTTAAATATAAAGACAGATTATATCAGAAGTAAAAGAATAAAAAAAGTCATGATAACTCTAATCAAAAGATAGGTAGAGTGATTATATCAATACCAGATAAAGTGAATATCAAAGCAAAGGCTTTATCAGGAATAAAGAATGTCATTCTTTGATTAAAAAGTCATCAATTTTTTAAGATGACATAAAAAATTTTAAATTGAATGTAATAAAAATAGAGCATCAAAATATATAAAGTAAAAATAGTAGAAATGAAAGGTGAAAATAGATCCACAATTACAGTTGAAGATTTCAACACTCTACCTGGTACAACAAAAAGATAAAATGTAGATTACAATATAGAAGACCTGAAAAATACTATCAACCAGCTAATTGATGTTTATAAACTACTATACGCAACAGAAGAATTCACAGTTTTTTAAGTATACATGGAACTTCAGCCAAAGTAAGCAATACTCTTGACCATAAAATAAGTCTTCCAAACTCCAAAATTTAAAAGGATTCAAGTCATGCAAAATATATTCTCTGGCCAAGGTGGACTTAAATTGGAAATAAATCACTGGAGAATGTTTGGAAAATCCCCAAATATTGAGAAATGAAACAATACAACTCTAAATACCTTATAGGTCAAGGTAAAAATCAAAAAGTATGTTAGAAAGTATTTTAAACTGAGCGAAAGTGAAAACACAACATGTCAAAATGTATAGGATGCTAGTAAAGCAGAACTTAGAAGTAAATTGTAGCACTAGATCCATATTAGGAAAAATAAAACAGTTCTCAAATTCATGACTATAGTTTCAACCCTAAGAAACTAGAGAAAAATAGTAAATTGAACCTTAAAACAGTAGAAGAAAGGAAATAAGGATTGATATAAATCAAAATAGAAAACAGTAAGCAGAGGAAATCAATAAAATCATAAGATAGTTTTTAATAATGTGAAAAAAATTGATATATCTTATGCCACACTACCAAGGAAAAGAGAGGGATGACACAAATCACCAATATTAGGAATAAGAGAGGTCATATCATTACAGATTCTACATATATTTAAAGTATAATAAAGAATACTGCGAACAACATTATGCCAGTGAATTTGACAACTTAGAGGAAATCAACCGATTGATTGAAAAATACAAACTACCAATATTGATTCAACAAGAAATAGACAACTTGAATAGCCATGTATCTATTTTTAACAAACTTCTGTTTGTAGTTAAAATTCTTTCCAGTAAGAAAATTCTAGGCTCGACTGGGCTCGGTGACTCATGTCTGTAATCCCTGCACTTTGGGAGGCCATGGCAGGCGAATCATGAGGTCAGGAGTTCGACCATACTGCCCAACTAAAAATACAAAAAAAATTATCTAGGTATGGTGGCACTTGCCTGTAGTCCCAGCTACTTGGTAGGCTGAGGCAGGAGAATACCTTGAACCTGAGAGGCAGAGGTTGCAGTGAGCCAAGATCATGGCACTGCATTCCAGCCCTGGGCAACAGAGTGAGACTCCATCACAGAAAGAAAAGAAAAGAAAAGAAAAGAAAAGAAAAGAAAAGAAAAGAAAAGAAAAGAAAAGAAAAGAAAACAAGAAAAGAAAAGAAAAGAAAAGAGAAAAGAAAAGAAGAAAGAAGGAAGGAAGGAAGGAGGGAAGGGAGGGAGAGAAAATTCTAGTCTCATGTGTCTTCACTATTAAGTTCCACCAATAATGAATATGTAATATCAACTTTACACAAGTTTTTCCGAAGAAATGAAAAGAAGGGCACTATCAGAGCCCAGAATTACTCTGACAGTAAAAGAAAAACAGAAAGAAAAAAACAATACTTTTCCTAAATATGATGCAAAAGCTCTCTACAAAATTTCAGCAAATTGAAGCCAACAATAAAATATATAATACATAATTACCAAGCTGGGCTTATTCTAGGAATGAAGGTTTAACATTAGAAAACCCATCAAAGTAATTCGCCATGTTGGAAGACAATTATTAAAAATCCATATGATCATCTTAATAGAGAAAATGGTGTACACAAAATCCAAAACCTGTTCCTAGGGAAAATTCTCAGAAAACTAAGAATAGAAGGTAATTTATCCAACCAAGTGGTTCTATGAAAATATGCAGCAAATATTATATTTAATAGTGAAAGACTGAATAACTTTTCCATAAGATCGAAACAAGAACAAAATTATAATAACTACCCTCAACGCTTCTGTTTAACATTGTACTGGAGGTTCTAGCTAATGGAATAAGTTAAGAAAAAAGAAAAATAGCATGTCGATTAGACAGAAAGAAGTAAAACTGTCTTTATTTGTAGATGGCATACTTGTACATGTAGATATTGTGACATATCTACAAAAATCTACAAAAATTAATTTACGAGTTCAGCAAGGTTTCAGGTTACATAATCAGCATACAAAAATCAATTGCATTTCTAAATACAGTAAATATCAAAAACTAAAATTTAAAATGTAGCAATAACCTGAAACAATATGAAATACTTAGGGATAAATCTAACATGTAGAAAACTTGCACACTGAAAACAACAAAATACTAAAGAAATAAACTAAGGAACTAAAAAATGACAGATGTATTATGATTGTGGTTCAGAAGACTCAATATTATCAACATGTTAGCTCTTCCTAGGGTGATCTCCAGGTTTAATGAAATCTCAGGCAAACTCACAAGAGGATTTTTTTTTGCATGTGTGTACCAAACTGATTCTAAAGTTCATATAAAAAAGCAAAGGCTCTAGACTAGACAAACCAACTTTGAAAGAGATAAACACTACTTGATTTAGACACTTATATTAAGGTATAGTAATCAAAATGGTGTGGCATCAAAGCAAAGACAGAAAAACAAATAAATGAAAATGATAATCCAGAAATATATATACAGACAGAGGTACAAAAGAAATTCAGCTGCTAAAGAATTATAATTTTTCAACACGGTGCTAAAAGAATTAGATGTCTATTCGTATGTGTCATGTAGAAAATCTAGAAAATCAAATGTGTACTAGAACAAAATTTAAAACCTAAAACTATAAAACTTTATAATAAAATCATACAATAAAATCTTATGACCTTGGGATAGGCCCAGATTTCTTACACATAACACTGAAAGTATAACCCATAAAAGAATAAATTGATAAATTTGTTTTATCAAAGTGAAAAAAAGGTCTATTCTTTGAAACATCCTGTTAATAAAATGAAAATCAACATTATAGATTGAGGGAAAATATTTGCAAATAATATATCTAATAAAGAATTTTTACTAAGAATAATAAACTCTTAAAAAAATAATAAGAAAACAAATCAATAAAAATTGGGCAACGATTTGGATGCTTCACCAAAGAAGATACACTATTGGCAGAAAAGCATGTGAAACAAAGTTCAGCATCATTTTTCTATATGAAATGCAAGTTAAAAAGACAATTATAAATTACTAAATATGTTAGAATAGCTAAAAGTAAAAAGACTGACCACATTTAATGTTGGCAAAAATGTGAAGAAATTACAACTTACCAATGCTGCTGGTGGGTAAGTAAAATGATACGACCACTTTGGGAAACAGTTTAGGAGATTCTTAAAGTGTTCAAGTAAAATGATATAACCACTTTGGAAAACAGTTTGGGAGATTCTTAAAGTGTTCAATATAGACCTGCAATAGCATTTAGCCCTTTACTCCTAGTTATTTGCTCAAGAAAAATGAAATAACATGTCTATAACAAATACTTCTATGCAAATGTCAGTAGCAGATTTATTTGCGTTAGTGAAAATCTAGAAAATACCAAATATCAATTATCAAGTGAATGGACAAATAGTGGAAAAATTTGTGCAAGGAAATACTACTTATCAATATAAAGAAATAGCTATTAATAAACATACCATGGATGAATCTCAAAATTATTATGCTAAGTTACAAAAGCAAGACAAAATTGCATATACTATATAGTTCCATTTATTTAAAATTCTAGAAGGTGACAACAAATTTATTGTTATGGAAAGCAAATGAGATTGCCTGAGCATAAAGGGGAGAAAGGATTGGTGAGAAATGAAAGGAAGGGATTCCAACCAGGCCCTAGGAAACTTTTAGAAGTGATGAATATCTGCATTAACTTGAGGGTGGTAATATTCTCACAGTTGTATACATATGTGAAAATTTATCAGATTGTACCTTTTAAACATGTTCATCTCATTGTATTTTTTTAAAAAAGGAAACAAAAGAATTTTTAAATTTAGACAGTTCAGACAACTGGACTGTCTGGATTAGAGTATCTGCTTTCCTAGTTACCAGTAATGTGACTCTAGGCAAGTTGTATAACCTTTCAGTGTTGGCAAAATGGGTATAGTTATAGCAATTAACTATTAGGTAATTCACACATAGTGTGTAGAACATTGCATCCATAATAAGGACTAACTCAGCATTTTCTATTGTCACCAATGTTATATGTTCTTAAAGCAATTAAAATATCACACTGCCTATAAATATTATTCTAGATGTTGTAAGGAGAATGCAGAAGAAATTATGGAAAAGAAAGCTATTCATCAGGAAAAAAAAAAACACCACCTTGAGAAAAATGTCCACAGACATGTGCTCATATACAACTACATACAATTAGATAAATACAAAATGCAGCAAATAACTTTAAAGTTTTATGGTTTGGATATTAACTAAAGACAGAAAAAGTACTAGGCAATACTACATTTAAAGTTATCCTTGGAATAATGATTTGAAAACTAATTTTCATGAATTCCATTACATACTACTCAGGAAAAGAAAAATATAATGATAATGTTATTGTTACAGAGAAAGAAAATAGTTCTACCATGATCTGAAATGATTTGTGTGCATATTTCAGTGACAGAATTGCAAAAATAAATGTCATTTAAACTATGATATAGATAAAATAACATATAAATAAAATACAAAAATAATATAAATAAATTCTTTATTATAATCTAAATGAAAAGTAGATATTAATCTAAAGGTAAAAGTCTAAATGAAATTATTATAAGCGAATGCAAGTCAACATTTGTAGGCTTTGTCATTTTTTTCTGGTCAGTGTGCTTAACTTGTACACATTTTCTAAAGTCTTGATTTTCAAGTTTTATGTTTTAATTTATATACAACTGAAATAATCACATCTTCTTTCCTCTTCTTTCCCTTTCTACATTAAGGCTTTTGCTTGCCATATTTTCTTACTTAAATATATCTCTTTTCTCTAACTATAATCTTAAACATTGCTTCTCTAGCCTATAACAGGTTTTCTCCTCCTTTGTGTAAAAGGAAAGCAAAATGGACCTTATTTTGTGAATTCCATTTTGTTTTAATTAGAAATATATTGATACAACTCTAAAATATACTTTGAATGTTCTAAATAATGGGACAATAACACTGTTTTTTTTTTTTGTAATCCCTTTACCAACAACATTTTGCCAGTAGTTAATTATATTCCGTTTTTTTCAGTATTGTTTCCTTGAGAGTTTTCAAAACGATGGGGAATATCATAAGCTGCCTTTTTAGGATACAGAAACACAAAAGGAAAAAAACCACCTCCTTATCAGTCACAATGTTAACACTAAGCAACAGATCTGCAATATTATTCCCACCAAAAATAGATGTCTTAGGTTGACAACGCAATGTAATATTTTCGGGGGATTTAAGAGTGTGCCATAGTTACCACTTGACAATCTTCTTTTCACTGAGTGTCCATCCTATAAAATACACTGCAGTGACAAGTTAATCTCCTAGATTGTCTAATAAAATGCTATTGTATTGGAACATATTTAGTAAAATTATTTTCCTTTGAACAATGCATCACCTAGTTGTAATGAAAAATAAGATTTCTTTGGTATATACCTGTGGGTAATAGTTGAGTATTTTCTTCTTGTAGAAATGACTTTAGTCTGGCATGTAGTAGGGATTTAATATGTATTTACTAAAATATTAAAAGGAAAATAGGGTACATTTATTTTAAGGAGTGTTTTGGTTAAATATTATAGCTTTAGAAATATGAGCTATATTATTAATGACCGTCTTCTGTGTGACATAAAAAGCAAGATTATATCAAATATTAAACACTAATAGGTCATTTTGCACTAATAATAACATCCTACTTCCTGAAAATTAATGTACACTGTCATTACGTGTATATTAATAAACTCTTATTTCAACAGCTTAATAAGACAGATGGATAATAGACACAATTTTCAATATAAGCAGGTTGAACAACAAACAGCTATTTCCAGGTATTACTTTTACTTTGCCAATTCTAGAAAATACTAAACAAGAGTTCATTTTTGTACTCAGTTTCACTGAGCAGAACAGCTCATTGCTTCTAGTAAAATGATATTGGCATTTCGATAATTTCTGCAAACTTGAAAAATTATCAAACATGTTTGGTTTTCAAATAACAAGGAAGAATCACCTGTTATATCTGACTTACAATTTACCAAGTCTTTACAAATAATGCTGGCTAATCAGCACAACAATAGTGTGGATGGGAAGTGCACAGAGAAGGATAATGGAAACACTAGGCCCTGATTGTTCTATTAAAATGGGAGCAATTCATCACTTAGCACCATTAGGCACTGATAACTTGGACTGTGTAAAGAAGACCTTTCTGAGTTTTCAGTGTTCTTCAATCAACACAATACACTGGTGAATAAAAACTGGTGCATCTGTAATAAAATATAGATACTGGTTGCTGAAGGAAATTATCAATTTGATAATTAGTCACATTTTACAAATCATTAAAATAATATATTATGCAAAATTAAATCACAGTGAATGGACCATATGGATATTTTTCTATTTACTGTATTTCATTTTGGCACTGACAAATAGCATATAATTTGTAGCACTGTCATTTAATAATTAAAATGACTTTTATTATTTTGTTTACTGGTTTCTCATTTCTAGAGACTGTAATTTTGCCTTGTGATTAGTAACGAAGCTCACTCAGCAGCTCCTTCTAATAGAACTCAGCATGGACAATTTTCCACACAGATTCAATCTCTGCCTGAATCGCACTAATCCTTTGATTGGGCTCAAGGAAAGGCCTGGATCCCTGTAGAGTTCCTGATGCACCGACTATTCATAAAAATAATAACAAGGCACCAAGCAGTCAGAAATGTGGGCCTTGCACCTGTTCTTCGCCCTAGTGAAACGAGCCGCAGGATAAGCCTTGTTGATTCTTCACTGGGACTAGATATAACTTATTTACACTGGGAATTGAGGGCCTTTCGCAAAGTTTGAGCCTAAGGTTGTAGTTGAGAGAAGCTTTTGATGATCATAACTCATTCCTCTCTCTTCACAAAAAGACACAGAAGGTTACTCTATATGTAAATCAAAAACACACACATAAGTGTAAACACATACACATGGAAAATAGCTACAGTAAATACAAATAGGCAAGGTGCTTTCATATTTTGCATGTAGGCAAATATTGAAACAGATTTTCTTAATGACAATTTTTTTGATGGTTCAGTAAAATTTAAAGTTATGTTAATACTTATGGATCCCCAGGAAACTATTTAGACCCTATAACCAGTCACCATGGTTGTCTTATGGAATAAAACATTGGTTTGTACAGTATGCTTCTTTATAATTAGGCAACCAAAGTAGTCAGTTTTCCCATGTCTGAAATATTAGTTTCTCTTCATTATCAACATATTGATAATTTAAGACACATTGTAGTTAAGATTTGTTAGTCCATAGTAAGATGATCATTAGAACACTAGCTTCTTGTTGACAAAATGGTACTCATGCAAAAAATGAAGGAAATGTTTTACTTTATGAAAGCTGCATTACTCGTTCAGGCAACTAACAAGACCAGTATAATTCAGGGGTTAGAAAACAGGCATGAGAATGTAAAAGATGCGGGTCCTAATGTTTAGTGCACCTGGAGTTGGTCCCGGCTCATGCATAACCCCTCCTCACATTTCTCCAAATAAATATTCATCATGGTTAACAAGTTCATTTTCTAATGCATTTAAATCCTTCTGAAACGGTGAATGGGAAAAAATTGTTTTTGTTGATCGTAGAGCACTCTGATATTTCATATCCAACTTGTTACTTTTAAGGCTACTTTTTGGAACAGGTTCAGTCTTATTCATATAGACTGATTTTGCTTGTTAGAACATTGTAAAAAAACTAAGTGTTCTGTTCAATACATTTATTTTAAGGTAAAAAGTTCACATTTTTTCCCGTCATATGATAAATATATGGTAATATTTATCTTCAATATTTTATTTTAAGAATGACCTCAAAAGTAGTTATCAAACAACCTTTACAGAGGAAAATGTGATTTTCATTGCTGCGGGTATGGCATTGTGGATAGCCTAGATGGAAATTCAAAATGAAACACCTGAAATGTCAGTTAAAGTATTATTTTAAAAACAATACTAAGTTGTCATAAAAAGAAGAATCCATAGAGCTAAAAGTAACTTGACAATAGTAACCTTGAGCGATAACCAACTGCTAAAAGTAGGTTTGCATCTAGAGGGCTGTAGATAACTCTGGAAACTTTGCATTTTTGTTTTAGTAATGGCATGGGACATAGCAGAATATAAAGTGTAATGCTTACCTATGCAACACAGAAGACAGATTAGAGTGACTGGTCTACATTAATTTTATCAGGCTGAAGACTAGGTAAGCAAAGTGTCTCTCATATAAGGAGGCACCCAGTCTCAGAAGTTTTGTAGTGACTTCTGCAGTTTTGCACCACAGGTGCCTAGGTTACCTCCAATTACACCAGGCCTTAATCTGGGTGCTAAGTGGAAGGGAAAATATCTCTCCAAAGAATAAACTAGCTTGCCAATCCATGGGTTTACATTGTGAATTCATATCAACTATAAAATCTAACGATTTCAAGCCTAGAGTGGAATGATGTGGAATGGTCCCTTGTAGGCAGTACACTTAAGTGATTGTGGAAACCATTACAAATCCTCTCTAAAGAAACTCAGCACTCATGAAGATAAAATCTGAAGAAAGTGGGCCATTCATGATCAATACAAGGTAACAGTTCACCATAAGACAGAAAGAGTAGAAAGAGCCAGCGGCCGATTCAGACTTTTAAATAAACAGATATTGGCATTAGCAAAAGTAGGAAATAATTAACAAATTTAACAAATGTTTTAAAATTCTAAAAAACTTTAAAATGTGAGAAGTGATCAGAATGCTATTTAAAGCAAAAATAATAGATTTGAAATATAACTAAATAAAATGTTAAGAATTTTTGAAAACATGATAATTTCAACTAAAACAATGCATACATTAACCAATAGATGACACGGTGAATGATAACACAGTTGCAATGCAATTTTTCATAATTCAGAAGGCAGAAATAAGAACAGGGAAATATTTTAAATAAGATAATGGTTTGAAAACATGAGGATAGACTAATAAATTCTAATGTGTGAATAATTGAAGTTCTAGAATTCGATCATAGAGAGAACTTAGAAGACAATATTTAAAGGTAATTAGCAAATGAACTTTCATAATTTCTTATGGCAAACACAAATTCAAAAAGCTCAAAAAGTTGAGAAATACTAACAAAAAAAAATGCATGTGGCACACATCTTAACAAAAATGTAAAATATAAACAAAAAGGGATACTATCTCCAAAAGCACAGATAGAAAAGCATGGACCATGAGCAAAGAAACACCATTAGACTGAGTACTAACTTGAAAATAGCAGAAAAGGAAGATTGAAACAGTAGAATATTTTTAAAAATATACTGAATAAAAATAATTTCAATCTAGGATTCTATATCCAGTAAACTACCTTTCATTAACAAACGTAATGATATTTTCAGATACCTAAAAATGAAGTAATTTTGTAGCAGTAACAGATTCTTACAAAAGCAAATTTTAAACCATATAATTCTGATGGAATAAAATGGTTCTCAATGAATATTTTTAAAGCTCTCTTCAAATTTATGATTAACCAGAGAAACTCTACCAGCAAACTAAGACATCATTTCACATCGACTAAATATGCAAATAAGACATCATTTCATATCGACTAAACATGTCTAGTATGGATGAAAATCTACGACGACAACAAAAATTATTTTCTGTGGCTGTAAAAATGAATACATCCATCCACCGAGTGAATGTCATCATCTAGAAGAGTTGACAATACAATAACAGAGAAATTCTCAGACATGTACATATATATAAACACATTCAGATACATATGTGTGCATATGTACATATATACACATACATGTGTATTCATATATGCATTATTTATAATAGTAAAGTAATGAAAACAAACCAAGAGTCCATTCAAAATACAAAATATCAAGAGACATGCAATAGACTATTATACCTCAGTGAAGACGTAGTACAACCGCATGCATCAACATGGCTAAATGTCCAAAACTAATACTGAGTAAAAAGAAATTCATAGATGAATATATGCAATATAATATTATATACATTTCAAAAATAGGCAACAGTTAATAATATGCTATTTAAGTATACATACAACATAAATCTATAAGTAGTAACAGTGATTAACACAAAGGTTGGCATAGTGATTATTTCTTGGGGAATGAGTGGATAGTAATTGGTAGATGAAGAATGCAATTATTTAAGCACACATAGGGACTCCAAGTATGTACTAGTAATTTACAGCATTTAAACTGTGTGGTGAATACACATCTATGCTTCTTAAAATTCTACTATTCTTTAAAACCTGCCTACATATTATATACAATGCTTTGTGTAATGACAAGTTTCAAAAAATTACAAAAATTTATATAGAAGAGCATGTTCTTGCATAAGGGAAAATGTTAAATTTTTGTTTCACATTCCACTTGCCTGGAAGGCAAAATTGAAAAGCAGAATGAGAACAGAACTGCTTACTTTTAAGAAAAACTTAGCAACACTAGCTTCCAAAGAACCTGGTCTTTAAATTTATTGCCTATGAAGAAGAAGGGAAAACGAGAGAGGCCTATTAAGAGAGGCCTATTAATTGAGGACACCAACTTTAATGAAATCATAGCTTTAGAAGTGTATTGAAGTAAAATTGATAAACCATTCACCTATTAATGAGAATACATTTAATCAGGAAGGTTTTTTGTTTTTGGTAATGTACAATGAATATTGATAGCAGTCCTGAGGGAATCAATATTCTGTGAGGGGCTAGGAGTAAATGCAGGTACCAATTTACAGCGGGTACTACTAATTGACTTATCAGAGACTGAATTTAGCATGTTTCGTTTTGGTCTAACAATGTTTTTAAAACGGTGCTAACATTTAAATACTGAAACATTTATATATATATAATAAACCTATATATTAAAATCTCTACATAGATTTTAATATATAGATGTTAAATATATATGTTTTATTAAATCTGTTTTATATAAAATCTACATGTATTTTATATATAGATTTTAAAATATAAATTGTATATAGATTTATATAAAATCTCTATAGATTTTAATATATAGATTCATTTTCTTTTATAAAATTAGAAGGCCTGGCTACAATATGTGCCCCTATTCTGTAAATGGCAACAATTGACTAAACCTGACTCACAGCCACACATTCTATTTGTCCACAGTTTACTAGACACCCCACCACTCTCTCTTGTGTTACCGACCTGGTCCCTAAACCACTTTAGACCCTGGAGCATTGAGAGAAAAGAGCAAAGGAAAGCTACATTCACCTTGAAGGAGAGATCTTTTATATCAAGAAGGCATAATTAAAATGCAGGTGTCCTAATGAAAAGAAAAAACAAATCCGAATTTATTTATAGAGTTCAGAAGAAAAACCAAGACAAACAACTTAAAGCTTACATTTTCTTAGATTCCTGAATGTGAAAACAAACAAACAAACAAACAAAAAAACCAGTCACTTTCTTCATCAGGGTACTTCATTTTAAGCAGTGACATTACAAGTAGCATTTTAAATCTTAAAAAAATAAAAGTTTCCTAATGCATTTTTCTAATAGCTATTAATGTTAATTGCCACTTACAGCATTTAAGTCCTATTGTTTTCCACAAATGTTCATTGCAAATATAGAATATTCACTGTAATATTGTTTGTAAGGATGTGTGCACTTGCTTACAAATCGAAGTGTCAGCTATAATCCAACACGTTTCTCCACTTTCTTCAAAACCTGTTCTGTATTCGTTTTCTTTCATCTCAGTAAATACAATTTCTTTTCTACTAGTAGCTCAAGCTGAAATTCCCGATTGCATATCCTCATGCACGTTGTTTCCCTCACACATCCTGCAACACTATTTCATCCTACAGAACCTGCAGTGGCTGGAGTCACCCGAAGTCAGCAGCAGGGCAGTTCCCACAAGGGAGTGCCCCAAACCATCCTGAGATGGGTCTGATTAGGATCCAAAGAAAGATTGCTAAGCACCAGGAGATTAGACCAAAGCATTTATTAAGGAGACTTACAGAGTACTGCAGCATTCCACGCTACAGACGGCAAGAAAAAGGGATTTAGTCTCCCTCGGTATGTCCATGGCAAGGAAATTAGAGTATGGAGTTTTGATGAGAGTTGAAGGAATTTGGCTCACGGCCTGGACCAGTTTCTTTCACTGTTTCAGACAACAATCTAAATGCCTTTATCAGTGCTTCGGAACTTTCAAGCCTACTGGGAAAACTTGCACCTGGCTGGATCACAGAGAACTCAAGGCACTGAGTGATTTGCGATTTTCGGTCAGAACACAAGATGGTAGGGGAACCTCGGGAGATCCTACAACCACTTTTATCAGAAACATTTTTAAATAGAAACTAAAAACTCCTTGCAATCTTCACTATTCTTCCTTACTCCAAACCATCATCATCTCTAACCTGCACTTTCTAGTAGTTCAAAGACCTAACTGGCATCATTAAGCTAGCTCCACTAAAGGCTGTTAGTCAAACATTAGTTATATTGTATCGTTTTGCTGCTCAAAATCCTTTTTTTTTTCCCACACACTTCATTAATTCCAAAGTACTTTCCACATACTACAGTTTTTAAAGCCCCTTCCCTTCCTATTACCATCTCAACATTCATCTCCCACCACTCTCTTCTCCCTTCACTCAGTCTACTCCCACACACACTGGTCTCAGTTCCCCTCAACAACAAATACTGTCCTGCTGCAGGGCCTTTGTCCATGCTGTTAACTGAGATCCCTTTGACTCTATTCCCAGCTTACTCCAGCTCTCTGCTCAGAGGTCTCCTCCCTCTACAGACAGGCGGTTCCTGACCCTCCTATACCAATAACGCCTCACCCATATTGTTGCTCCAAATCTCTAAATTGCTTTAGGCCTCTTCACAGTGTTTATCATCACTTAATGAACTCTGTTTATTTACAAGTTTATATTTCTCTAGTCCATCACCCTCCACTTCAGTGTAAACTTCATGTGGATTGGGCTTTATTTTAAACATTTCTGATAAAAGTCACAAAAACTGTGCCTAGTACATATTAGAGGATGAATACATTATTGTCAAGAGAATAGAGAGATTATAATGGAGTTTTAAAGCAAAGTTTGTTTGAATTTCACAAAGAGTGAACTGCTATAGGAACTATTATTAGGGATTTCTACATACATTTTGTCAGTAATTCAACAGGTACTACATTGGAAGAAAAGGTGTGTATCTTAAAGCTAAATTAAATTTAAATTGAGACTGTATCTTGATTTTCTGTAATGATACATGAAATGATTAGTGATATGAAGTTCTCTTTTGTGGGTCCATGTATTTCAGAAGAGATAAGACACTGACCAGAACACTAACTCCTATCTCTCTGGAGTTTACATGTCATTATATTTAGATTGAATGGAGAAAGCCAAGTTAATATTAATGTTTTCAAGGATAGCTTGCACATGGATTTTAATCTGAGCATGAATTAGCCACCCTTCTAGCTGTACCAATAAATTATGTCTAGTAGTATTTGGATTTTAAGTAATAGGAAACTTGGGGAGCAGGGAGAGTCGGCCTAGTTCCTTTGGGCTCTCTAGAGCACAGGTACGTTTGCCTACTATGAATACTCCCTGCACTCAGCTACTGATGAAGAGACCGGGGTTGGACCCCTGTTCCAAAAAGCTCAATTAGATTTTATCATCTGGCGATTTTAAACTGTGCTAAGGCATTCTAGTTTATTCTAGACCGGCTTCTTGAAAGAAGAGTTAAATTGAAAACAGTGAAGTGATTATCTTCTGCTTGTCATGGAGAATGAAAAGCAGAGGAATCTTATAGAAAGACAGAATAAATCAAGAGAGGGAAAGATGAAAAATAAAGAATAAATGTTATCTCTCACCTTGATGATATTCTCCTATTGCTGCTAAGAATCTAGGTTACATTTCTGTACTTAAGTTCCATGAGACACACCTGTAATCTTATAAATTTTAAAAAATTGCATCATTTAAACTTTATTCACTTGCTTTGCTTACTTTATTCTCACTGGATTTCTATTACTTGAAAATTTTTTATCAGTGGGAATCCAAATAAACACCAATCTCCTCTTAGCAAATCTTTTAACCAACCAATCATTCATACCTTAACTATTAAATTTAAATAGTCAAATTAATTGCTTGCTGTATCTTCTTCTGAATAAAAACTGGAAATAGTAAAATATAAACAGTTTCTTATAAATAAAAAGTTTCTGTCTTCTAAAAAATTTACTAGCAGGAAATATCCAACCTATCAGTCTTGAAGGTTGACCAGCAGAGAAAGGTCATTTTTGAGGACCAAGTGAGGGGTGCAAATAGAAGTCTTTTGATTTCATGTAAAAGTGTTGTTTGTATCGATAGCTAACTTTTTTTCTGTGAGAAAGGACAGAAAACTTGAACATATAAATGATGAGATTCAAATTCTCTGGAAGTAAATTGTGGACATTTTGATTCAAGAGTACTTTCATTCAGATGTAACTTGTTCTGGTTGAAAAGTCTACTTTTAGATTGAAATTTAAGAAGAAAGAAAAAAAAAGAGAAAAGGTAATAGATACTGAGCAGTACAACAGCCATCATCTACAGAGAACCACAGTCTATGCAGTGTGCCTTGAGATTTCTCAGAACCATTAGGAATTCCAAAATGCTTTCATTTCTGATTTTTTTTTTTTTGCTATAAGTTTCTTGTTTTAGTGTAATGAATTTAAATTTGTTTTCAATTACTTAATCTGTCGTCTTAGGAGAAATTATTCTACTTTCCTAAATCACATAGCCAGCAATTAGACCTGCAAAACAAATTAGCTTCTCTTCTTATTTGCTTCACAATTTAAAAAGAAAAAAAAAAATCAATGGTCTTACTTGATCACATGAACTGAGTTTTATTTAAATAGCTTCCGAAGTGAAAGATTACCTACTTTATGATATATCTAATCAACAAAATCTACATATTTGTCTAACAGATAAAGTAATTACACGGGTTTTATATTATTCAAGTTACATAGCTATCAACTATAGAGAAATATCTAGTAAAACAACTGATATTCACAAAATACAACAGCACTGTATACAAAGAGCTGCCCATGCACAGATATATATTTCTCGTTTCTTCTTAGCAGTAGTCTCTAATTCTGGAATTGGGACAGCCTCGTGATCTAATATGCAGTGTCTCTGTGTCATCTAACTCTGGCCTCATTTGCAATCACCGCTTCCCCTGGAGCCACAAGATTACGTCATCCCCGTGGAGTCTAGAATAATGCAGTATTCTTGTATGAAAATAAGAGGACTTGAAAAGCTTATGCAAGAGCCACATGGGGCTTGAGAGCCTTTGAATAAGTACCATTACTCCATAAGGACTCTAAGACTGTGGGGATATTCAGCATTTGTATCTTATTTTTAAAGTGAGCTCACAAAGAAGAGGCTAGAATCTCTTAATTGATAGTAAGCAGAAAGCTCTGTAAGTCTTAATTGCTTAAAAATTGTTTTGGCTAAGAAGCAATCACATATTCTAAACATTGTGTCATCTGTGTCATCTGTTGGAAAGAATTCCCATTGTGGAAGCTCCTACCCTGCATTTTTGGAACCCAGATGTGTCTCTGACTGCCCAGGTGTTAGGATTTTTAAGCACCACTTTCATAACTGCTCTCTCTCCTTAATTTTGCACCTTTGAGGAAGTCCTGGAATTAAGGAAACCAAGTCCCTAAGCCTGCCATGTACAGTTGGACAGCAATGTCATCTCAAAGCTCAAGCCAACTTAGGAGTCCCAGAGCCTGGGGAGATGATAGAGAACTGAAGTTTTGACATGCAATAGACCTTAGGATCTCTGTGACTTGTCAATGGCTAAGCTATATTGGGAACAAGAAGATCAAATCAGTTTTGGTGAGGTTTCCAAAATTTAAAGAACCAGAATCCTCAAACTGAGAAATTGTGTTGGTTGACTAGACTTCATTGTGATCTGTATCCATCTGCCAAGTGTTGGAACCAGCTGTCCAAAGCAAGGGTTGGGGAGTAGGGGGGGTGCTCTGTGTGTGAGATGTCATCCTCTTCCAGGGATGCCAGTCCTCCTAGAGCCAAAGTTATCCCCTGCAGCCATGATGGCAGGACGCCACAATGCTGGGATGACAGCTGCAGCAGCATAAAATGTCTGATTGCTCTCCCTGATGAACAGTGCTTCCTTGTTCTTAATGACACCAGATGGCACAGCCTACCCGGGGATACTCAGGATGCTGGGTTTGCCCATCTTATGAGGAAAACTAGGAGAAAGAGGACAGAGTGCTTGGGAGAATCTGGAAAGAGTGTCCATGGTAGAACAAGAGAAAAGGTGGGTTTTCTCTGTTGTGGGAATGAAATTCTAGCACAAGTTTACCTTCTTCAGTTTTTAGAGGTTTTCTTTTTCAATTCTACCACATGATTTATGTGTTCATTAACACGAGTTTGGAAGCAATTTAAATGTGTATTAGTGCAAGAGATAGCAAACAACACACAAAAAAACACATGCAGAAAGGCAGGGATTGCATTTACATCTTTAACTAAACTGGGAAATTCTCAAGGTAAAAATATTGTAGACAAAATAAGATGAACTTTAAAAGTGAACATTGTGAATCTGTGTCACAAAAATCTACCACACAGAAAGGCTATGCAGTAAAATATATAGTTTCTTTTCTCTCTCTCTCTCTCTCTTTTTAATTGTTTGTCTCCTCAGTTTGCTCCAGATAATTAAAAAAAAAAAAAAATTAGTAAGTGGGCACGAAAAACAAAACAAAACAAAAACAAAAAATACATGGTTTACCAGCATTTGAGCCCATAGAATATATATATATATATAAAATCTGCCTGAGAGTTAATCCATTCTATACTAGAGAGTTTCACCATTAACTCTGTCTTTGAATTATCCTTTTAAACACATCAGTGAATAAAAGGACAATTTAAATGATCATTGCCTATGGAAGTTCAATGAGAAAGAAGTCAAACACTCACCCAACCACTCTCCATGAGAACATGACATGTATATGAAATTATAGTTCTTTAACAGCACTGAGGTTAGTCCCACTACATTTTGCATTTGACAGTGCTCGTTACTAGAGTAAACATTTGAAATAGGATGATAAAAACCGTTATGTTTTAACGTGTCTGGTGGGTAAAGGGCCTAATATCACAGGTACTCCTTTATAGAAGCATGCACACCATGCTTGCTTTATGAATATGTGTTGAGACCCTTACCTCACTACCATATCCCCTATCTACTCCACAGTAAGCATTTTTTATCAGTGGGCAAAGTTACGGAGCAACACATCAGTAGCAACAGAAATGCTAATGGGCTACTTGCGGTGAATGGAGATTTCTTCTAAAGTCCTCATTGGCTTATTTTGGGCCAAACTCTAATTTGGAATATGGTGAAGAGAAAAAGGAGAAAAATCGTGTTTTAAACTCTTATCCTGGGGAATAATCTTTACATGGAATGCAATCTTCTGTCATAATATATTGTGAAAGCACACACACGATGGTTTCATAATTATACCATTCAAAACTATAAATGCTAGACTGAAGATTTCAAATCTACTTTCATTATAACCACTTGTTTTCAATCACTGATAACATTTGAAAAATTGTCGTTGGGACTAAAATTCTCAGAATCCAACAGATAAAGAAAGGTACAATGAATTTATGTGTCAACATGGAAGTAAGGGAGTGAAAGAAGTTAAGGGGTAAATGGTACTTTAATAATGGCATCCTCATTGAGTATGAACCCTTACTCCCTATGGCTCTCTCTGAAAAACTACCAGTATAGGCTATGTCCATTAAGTGACAGCATCTGGCCTGTCATCTGAATAATTCATGGACCCAGCCTGCTATTAAGAAGACAGGTATAATTTTCTTCTGAATGATATGAATTGTTTGTTGTTTAAGCAGTATAAATGTATCAGATAATTTTTAATCTTCCACCCCATTTTCTCAATAGTGATTTAAATGGTCAAAGTCAAATAATTACAAGCTTGAATAAAAAAAATACTCTAAACTTTCATAGCAGTACATGTAGTCATTTGCAATGTAACTTTTATTCTGTTCTTCTGACTTGAACA
Organism: Theropithecus gelada; assembly: GCF_003255815.1. NCBI lineage: Eukaryota > Metazoa > Chordata > Mammalia > Primates > Cercopithecidae > Theropithecus > Theropithecus gelada. The sequence continues at coordinate 90,687,972 of NC_037671.1, read as the reverse complement.
ATACAAAGTATGATTATTAGAATGCATTATATATTTTAATGATCAATATATGTGTGACTGAAAAGTAGAAGTAAGAGACATTGGAAAATATGTAAAATGTAAAGAACATATTCATGAAAAAGATTCACGTGGAGTTTCCTTTGAATGTATAAAAATCTTTATAATGTTTTTAGTGTTTTATAAATCTTCCTTCAATATGTCTGGGTGAAAAAAAGTGGCAAAACATATTCTAACTTTATGGAAAAGACACAGTATAAGCACAATAAAGTAAATGCAACTTCAACCAAAATTCACTAATTTCAAGCTAAAATTAAAAATTGAATTAAAGTTACTTCTACAAGATTAAAATCAGATAAAAAATGGCGGGAAATCTGGCAAGCAGTAGCTTTTAGACTCTTTGCATAAATTAATTACTGTAGGCAAAATGTTCATTCCTTCAACTAAATTTTTGAGTATTTTTTTCTTTCCACTCCATTTTGAGAGGGTAGATACAGATGTTTTCCCTGAATTGTAGGTTTCTTCTCAATTGATATTAAGATACTAGTAGAAGACTAATGTACATTTCTACAACATTTACTATTTGGTACAATTTAATACTTGAAAGTCATTTTATCACACTCAAGGGAGTATTTGCTGAATACCAATTGTGCGTCAAGAAAGTTTCCATATATCATTTTACTTAAATTTTAAGAGCTTTCAGCATCTTGGTAGAAAACCCATCCAATACAGCCATACCCAAATGTATTCAACTTTGAAACCCTAACACAATTAATCTTCACTCAACTGCTGTTACCCATTCTGATGACCATTTCCTCAATATAATGAACATCAGGAAACATTCTTGGTCTGGAATAACAAATGCTATTTATTTTATTGCTTCACCTGAATTCTTTTATCTTTAATTCCTTACTATCAGAGCATCTCTTCCACTTGTAGAAAATTGTCAGTGTTTCAACTCTTTATTTTCTCTCAAACCATCAACACTTCTCATTTGGCATCCATCCATCTTCAAACTATAACCTGCAAGACATTCACATACCACTTTCCTCTCAGTATCCTTAAATCCTTGGCTTCTTCTCACCACACTGGTCCTGCAAAAGCAGGCTCTAGACCAATCCCATTTTTCCCACTCCAACTGCTGAACTGTAGCACGCTACAGTACAAATTTCATGATCTGTCAAGTTGTCACTAACAATATGTACCCATAATCACAACTGGATTATTAGCTCAGAATTCCTCAAACCTAATACTAGGTAGTTTCACTTCCCATTTGCCAGAGAAACTATCCTAGACATTTGACATATCTGTTACCAAATTATTCAATCATTGCAATTCCAAATAGTTTTTCGTATCACTTAACACCTGCTATTGTCTTCAGTAGAATTAAGAAAATGTAAGATATTCGAGATAAATTGTTTCAAATGCAAAATTGCAAAGTATTATCCACTCAATAATATCCACACTTCTTTCCTATGAGTCTCAGAGAAAAAGGCATGTCCTATTAGTCCAGGTGATTCTTGGACATTTGGGTCAAATGTTACCTTTCTGGTCTCCTGTAGGCTTAATTTCTTCATGTTTTCACTTATGTAATTTAAATTCCTGTCCTCAATTAGCATCAGCTTTCTTTTCTTCAGCATACAAATAGATAACCATTTCTATTGTTTCTATATTTTATAATTTTCAAAATCAAGCACTTTGTGTTCTTCCTATTTACTTTGTCAACACACGTTTTTCTTGCACCAGTGAATGTCTGGTCATTCCAATGACAATCCATATAATCAGTCAATAACAAGCCATAAACATTGGATATCTCTTACTCTTTCTGTTTGTCTCATGTGACTTCATTTTCTGTTCAACGGTCTTTTTTCCCTCCAAGTTTTGAAACCAGGAGTGACTTCCTGGTTTCTTCTATGATCACTGGTTCAAAGTGTACTACCACTTAGGGTAACTATTTTATGCCCATCTATTCAAAAGTAGGTGTCACTCAGTGCTCTGTACTTAACTCTCCTTAAATACATCACATTGTCACTAAAAGTGATTTCCTTCATTAGTTTAGTTTTTAATATCCACAAATATTTTATGACCATCAAAGGTATATCTTAAAATAAGATCTGAATTCCAGAATCATACATTCAATTGCTTCATTGCTTAAATGCTCAGAGATATTTCAAGTTTCAAAGGTCAAAACTAGCTAAGATAAAACCGAACTATTTACTTTGTGTCCCTCATAACCACCATCAATACATCAATATACATTCTTCCTGGTGAATCCCTTATTTATCTAGGATGATGACACAGAGACCTTCAAGCCTGTCATGATAGAAAATGAAAAAGTATCTTTGTATTATTAGTTTGTATTTCAAACTTCTGATTATCAAATATGTTCTCATTTCATATCTACAAAACTTTTAATCTATACATGAACAAACTGCTACTTTTTAAATTTCAGATTCTTAAAATCTCTCACCTTAATTATCAAAATGCCATCAAACTTTGTCTCTTTCCATTAAACCCTTTTCCCCAATCCATTCACCGGATGCCCAAGATAGTAAATATTTCTTCTTAGTTCAGAAAAAGGAGGTCATTTTATTTAGTTCAGGAAAAGGAAGTAATTTTGTGTTTAATTTTTAAAAATAACTCAAACAACACTAAATAATATTTAAAGAAAATCTTACATATCCGTCCTATTTTGCCCAGCCTCGTACTTCAGGAATACTTGTTTTTAAGCAATTTTAGTTTTATTATCTCATTTTAACCATAAATATAAATAAAAATTTATATATCTGTTTATCAACTTATTTTCAGAAGTATATTTTAACTCACATTAAAAAAATAAGATAATTTGCAAAATTATACTACTTACTAATTTTTTCCCACATCCAACTCCTTATATTTTAGCTGCTCTTGTGGTTTTGAAACCTGTTTCATTCCTTAAATTTTATTTTAGATTCAGGAGGTATATATGCAGGATTGTAACCTGGGTAAATTGTGTCACTGAACTTTGGTGTATAAATGATCCTGTCACCAGGTAATGAGCATAGTACCTGACAGGTAGTTTTTTTACCCTTTTCTCCCTCCCCCCCTCCCCCCCAGTGGCCCCCATCCCCTGTTGTTTCCACCTTTATGCCCATGCGTACTCAATATTTAACTTTCACTTATCAGTGAGAACATAGGGTATTTGATGTTCTGTTCCTGTGTTAATTCACTTAGGATAATGGCCTCCATCTGCATCCATGTTTCTTCAAAGGACGTGGAATACTACACATCCATTACACCATGGAATATTACAAAGCTGTAAAGACATTCTTCTTTATGACTGTGTAGTGTTCCGTGGTGTAAATGTACCACATTTTCTTAATCTAACTCACCACGGATGGACGTCTAGTTTGATTCTATGTCTTTGCTAGTGTGAAAAGTGCTGTGATAAACATAAGAGTGCATGTATCTTTTTGGTAGAATGATTTATTTTCTCTTGGATATATATCCAGGAATGGGATTGTTGGACCAAATCGTAGTTCTGTTTTAAGTTATTTGAGAATTTTCCAAACTGCTTCCCATAATGGCTAAACTAATTTACATTCTCACCAAGAGCATATAAGCAGTTTTTTCTCTATAACCTTCACAACATCTGTAATTTTTAGACTACTTAATAGTCATTTTCACTGGTGTGAGGTGGTATCTTATTGTGGTTTTGATTTGTGTTTCTCTATGATGAATAATGCTGAGCATTTTTTCATGTGTTTGTTGGCAACTTGTATGTCATCTTTAGAGAAGTGTCTGTTCCTGTTCTTTACCCATTTTTTAATAGGGTTATTGGTTTTTGCTTGATTAATTGTTTAAGTTCCTTATTGATTATGGATATTAACTCTCTGTTGAATGCATAGTTTTGTGAATATTATTTCCCATTTTGTAGATTGTCTGTTTATTCTGTTGATAGTTTCTTTTTGCTGTGCACAAACTTTTTAGTATAATTAGGTCCCATTTGTCCATTTTTGTTTCTGTTGCAATTGCTTTTGAGGGCCTAGTCATAAATTATTTGCCAAGGCCTATGTCCATAATGATGTTTTTCAGGTTTTTTTTCTTTGTGGTTTTTATAGTTTGAGGTTTTACATTTAAATATTTCATCCATCTTGAGTAAATTTTTCATAGTTAAAAACAGTAAAAGTAGGGGTTGAGTTATCTTCTTCTGCATATGGCTAGATCATTTTCCCAGAACCATTTATTTAATAGAGAGTCCTTTCTTCATTGCTTATTATTTTAGACTTTGTTGAAGATCAGATGTTTGTGGATGTGCAGTTTTGTTTCTAGTTTTCTCTCTTGTTCCATCGATCTATGTGTCTATTTTTTTGCATTATGTGTCTACCATGCTGTTTTGGTTACTGTAGCCTTATAGAATAGTTTGAAGTTAGGAAATGTCTCCAGCTTTGTTCTTTTTGCTTAGGATTGCTTTGGTTATTTGGGCTCATTTTTGGATCCATGTGAATTTTAGAATCATGTTTCCTGATTCTGTGAAAAACGACATCGGTAGTTCGATGAGAATTGTGCTGAATCTGTACATTGCTTTGGGCAACATGAACATATTAACAATATTGATTATTTCTATCTATGAGCATGGGATGTTTTTTCCCATTGTATCATCTATGATTTCTTTCAGCAGTGTTTTGCAGCTCTCCTTGTAGAGATCTTGCACCTCCTTGGTTACATTAATTACTATGATTTGTGTGTGTGTGTGTGTGCAGATATTGTAAATGGGATTGTGTTCTTCATTTGGCTCTCAGCTTGAACAGAATTACTAGGATTTTTGTGTGCATGTGTGTGTGTGCAGATACTGTAAATGTGATTGTATTCTTCATTTGGCTCTCAGCTTGAACATTATTGGTGCCTGGAAATGCAACTGATTTTTGTACATAGATTTTGTAAACTGAAACTTTATTGAAGTTTTTTTGTCAGTTCTAAGAGCCTTTTGGCAGAGTTTTTAGGGTATTTTAGGTACAGAATCATATCATCAATAAAGAGATAATTAGACTTCTTCTTTTACTATTTGAATGCATTTTATATCTTTCTCTTTCTTGATTGCTCTGGCTAAGATTTCCAATACTAAGTTGAATAGAAGTAGTAAGAGTGGGCATGCTTGTCTTGCTTTAGTTCTTAAGTAGAATGCTTCCAGTTTTTGCCCCTTCAGTATGATATTGGCTGTGGGTTTGTCATAGATTGGCTGTGGGTTTGTCATATATTGTTATTATTTTGAGGTATGTTCTTCAGTGCTTAGGTTAGTTGAGAGTTTTTTTTTTTTTGTGAAAGGATGTTGAATTTTATCAAATGCTTTTTCTGCATCTATTGAGATAATCGTATGGTTTTTGTTTTTAATTCTGTTTATGTGGTGAGTCAAATGTATTGATTTGTGTTTGTTGAACCAGCCCTGCATTCCAAGAATAAAGCCTACTTAATTGTGGTGAATTAACTTTTAGATGTGCTGCTGGATTCAATTTGTTAGTATTTTGTTGAGGATCTTTGAGTCTATGCTCATCGAGGATATTGGCCTGTAGTGTTCTGTTGTTTTTGTTGTGCCTTTGCAAGATTTTGGTATCAGCATGAGTCTAGCTCCATAGAATGAGTTAGAGAGGAGTCATTCCGCCTCAGCTTGTTTGAATAGTTTCAGTAGATTGGTGGATTGGTGCCAGTTCTTCTATGTATATTTCGTAGAATTCAGCTGTGAATCCGTCTAGTCCAAGGGCTCTTTCTGGTTGGTAGGATTTTTATTACTGATTCAATTTCAGAAATCAATATTTGTCTATTCAGTGTTTTGATACCTTTCTGACTCAGTTTGGGGAGGTTGTGTGTTTCTAAAAATGTAACCATTTCATCTTGATTTTCTACATTTTGTGCATAGAGGTGTTCATAATAGTCTCAGAGTTTTTTTTGTATTTCTGTGGGATTTGCTGTAATGTAACCTTTGCCATTTCTGGTTGTGCTTATTTGGATCTTTTTTATTTTTATTTGCTAATCTAGGTACTGGTCTATCAATCTTGTTTGTCCTGTCAAAGAACCAGTTTTGGTTTTGCTCATACTTTGTGTGGATTTTTGGATCTCAATTTCATTCAGTTATGCTCTGATTTTTGTTATTTCTTTTCTTTGTCTAGTTTTGGGTTTAATTTTTTCTTGATTTTCTAGTTCCTCCAGGTGCAATGATAGATTGGTAATTGAGATCTTTCTAACTTCTTGGTGTAGGTATTTAGCACTATAAAATTTCCTCTAAACAGTGCTTTAGCTGTGTTCTAGACGTTCTAGTATGTTGTGTCTCTGTTTTCATTTATTTCAAATATTTTTAAAATGTATGCCTTGATTTCATTATTTACCTGAAAATCACTCAGGAGCAAGTTTTCTGATTTCCATGTAATTGTGTGGCTTTGAGGGATCCTCTTGGTACTGATTTGTATTTTTGTTCTACCGTGGTCTGAACGTGTAATTGGTATGAATATTAGTCTGTTCTCACATTGCTATAAATAGACACCTGCGACTGGGTAATTTATAAAGAAAATAAGTTTAACTGGCTCATAGTTCTACAGGCTGTACAGGAAGCATGGCTAGGGAGGACTCAAGGAAACTTACAATCATGGCAGAAGGTGAAGAGGAAGGAAACATGTCCTACATGGTTCCGAAAGGAAGAAGAGCTGAAAGATGGGGATGCTACACACTTTCAAACAACCAGATATTGTCAGAACTCACTCACTATCATGAGAACAGTAAGAGGTGGGGGATATCTGCCCCCATAATACAATCATCTCCCACCAGGCCCCTCCTTCAACATTGGAAATTACAGTTTGACATGAGATTTGGGCAGGGGCACAAATCCAAACCATATCAGTATGATTTCAAATTTTGGAATTTATCGAGATTTGTTTTATGGTCAAGAATGTGGTTCATATTAGAATATATTCCATATGCAGACGCACCTCCTGATTTTTACATTATTATTTTAAATTATTTTAGTTATCATCTCTAAACCTGTCAATAATATGATTATACTTTAATTTATTGATTCATGAGTTTAGTTTTAGTTACATTAGCTTGTTACTCTCTGTGTAGAGGCTCTGCTATGTGATGAGAAAATTGGTGTGCCTGTGCCTCCCTCTACTTTGTTTTCTCTCTGTATTTTCTGACCTCAGTTATTATAAAATATTTTTAACATCTCAGAGCTTTTCATATTTGATTTCTGTTCTTTAATTCTAACTACAAAGACCCATAGCAGATTATTTCTTTTCTACAACCACCATTATTATTCTTTGATTTTTCTACTGGTTCTTTCTGAAATAATATATAGTAAACAGAATGTAATATATTATCCTACATACTACCTCAACTAGCATTTTGACACAAAACAATACAAATATAAAACATGCCCCTAAAACTATGATACCTGAAAATAATCATTAAACATCAGGTGTCAATCTATTATTTTAAAATATACTCCACACATTACTCAAAATCATGCCTTTTTTTTGTGTTCCAAAATGTTGGAGTCACGTACAAATTTCTATTAATCTCTAAGTTATAAACTACCTTTCTTTTATTTACTAAAATATGCCACATTAGAATACTGTTTGTATAATTAAAAGTATTTCATTCTTGAAGATATTTTTCATGGGCTTCTCTGACTCCCTATAATAATTAATATCAAATGTGCTCTATGTATGTAAAACAGTTGGCTAACTGGCATATCCTTTCTTTGCACTTTAGAGTTATTTCCACTATTTTCCAAACAGAACGTCTTTTTTTTTTTTTCATTAATTTTTGTCATTGCTGTTGGTACTTTGGTATAGTTTCTCCTCAAAAGCATTCTTTAAACAAATCAAAGTGCAAAACGTAAAACTATAGGTGCTTTCTTACAAAAAATTATCTGATGTCACAATTGATAAATAGGCTTGTGTCTTGGATCAAGTTTCCCAGAAAACACAGAGCATGAGCCAAGACTTACGTGCAAATGCAGCCCCAGACAGCAAGAAGGAATAAAAAGCAAATTCATATTCATCATAACTAGCAGTAAAGATACACAGATGCTGGCTTTGCAAGTACATCAAACTGTGACTCAAAACAGGCCATCAGAAGAAAGAAGTGGGGGCAATTTTATTATTAGGCTCTTCCTCTTGTCTCATTTCTTCCCTTAGTCAAAGTTTGTCCTGAGGGAAGAGAACTCATCTGCACTTTTAGATTCCATCACCTGTTTTAGGAAGCAATTGAGGAAAGCAGACCTCTTTCCTTTATTCCAGTCTGGAATTGGTGAGCAGACTCCAGCTTGAGGTGTGCCTAGCTGATCTATTTCAGACTAACATTACTGTGATGGGCTACACATGGGTGTAAGGAATCTAAGGGGACCCATCTGATGGCCTGACAGAGTTGGCAATAAAGTTCTAGCTGTAGGGATTTTTTTCATAGAGCTTTAATATTTTGCTTCATTGTCAACTAGCAATCACAATCACCAAAAGAGACTTGGTATCAATCTCATTTTGATTATCTTAAAGCTTTTGGAATTTCTTCATTGTACTCGGATATAATGTATTTTAGGGCTAATAAATGACCACCAAAATACCAAATTAAGGATCTTTTTTTTGTCAGGACATATCAAGGTGTATACTGTTTCTGTTCACTATGCTTGGCACACAGTGATTTTATCAATCTGTATATCTATGCCTTTTGCTTAAGACATTTTTTATAATACTACTACAATCATTACCCATTTTTCCTGTGTTTTAATTTAATGTACACTATTAGTATATTTTGGATTTCAAACTTTCTAATTCTACCCTAAATTTCTTTTTATATTTTGGTCATATTTCCCATCTCTTTCTCACTGTGATCTGGTAGCAACAATTTAGTCCCTATTTTCTGGATTATTAATTTGGTATTCAACTTACTTTATCAGTCAGCCATTTTATTTTTATTTCAATATTAGTTTGCTAATTTCTGAGAAATTTTACATATTCTCTGATTCTTTTAATGTTTTCTATTGAGTTTCTTGTTTTGTGAGAGCAATATTCTCTTCAGTATCACTAAAAATACTTCTTAGAATTGTGTTTTAGTTGTTTTCTGCTGTTTATGTTACTTTTATTTTTTTTCTGGTGTTAGTTGTTCTCTTTATTCAGTTGGTCTTCTCTCTCTTGTTTTTGTTCCCCTCAAATAATGGTGTAGTCATAGCAGTTTATTTTATCCAAAGTTCTTTGAATTAGTTTAAATAATTAATATACAAGATCTTTTGTTTATTGGTTTTTTAAATTACTTTTCTTATTTATTTTAAAATTCAGCCTTTTATCTTCTGTGGGAGAACTCACTTGGGCTCTGTCAAGTACACAGTGTCTCAGTTCTTTCAGGCCGCTATAACTAAATACCATAAACTGTTAACTTACAAGTAACAGAAATTTATTTCTCACAGTTCTGGAGGCTAGAAATCCAAGCTCAAGGTGCCAAAAATTTTGTGTTTGGCTGTCTTTTCACTACAGTCTCACGTGGCAGGAAGCAAGGGAGCTGTCCATAGCTTCTTTTATAAGAATTTTAACCCCCGTCACACTGGGGATTAGAATTTCAACATATGAACTTGAGATTGAATAAACATTCAGTCTATAGTTGATGAATCTTATAGAAGTTTCTCTTCATAAGTCATAGTCAACAGTTTGCTACCCATATTTAGATCACCCCTGTTTTATCTGTAGGTGGAGTGTTTAAGTGTTACTCCTTTTGGTGTTGGTATCTCTGGTGTTTCCTTATTGGATCTGTGATGAAAGTTAAAAGATAGGGTCTGGTGGGCTTCTTTATTCAGACCAAATACTCCACCAGGACCTTCCCTAAGGCTATTACTTAACTCTATTTCAAAATCAGTTATTAAAGACTTTAGCTGGGCACAATGAAGCCTCATGGCCCAGCTATTCTGTGGATAGATCTCTCATGAACCTAATAGTGCCCCTGCCCCAACTATTGTCCTGGTTTGTTCATAAATATGATCTCATCTGTTTTCTTCCCATCATAAATAAATTACATTTTCCTTCCAACATTTATTTTCTTGTTTTATCTTTGTTTGTTTAAACTTACCATAACATTCAGTAACATTTTTTATGAAAAGGAAGATTATATATTACTCAGTATGCTATTAATATATTGAATTGCAAGTACTGTCAGTTTTCCTAAAAATTTACAAAACTGATTTTTATTTTTGCTAGTATTGTAGGTCATACATATGGGTAATCTGTACCTTACTTACTTCTCTAACCTCACTTGCTCCAAGTCCCTTCCCTCCTGACCAGGCCACTCACAGAACATTTCTGTGAATGATGCAAAGCTCCCCAATTCATAAGCCTTTATAGAGCTAACATAAATAACCTTATTCAGCCAACAAGTATTTCAGCACTCTGAGAATATTGGGAACTCCAGGAAAATGAATCCAAACCCAAAAGTTCTTATAAAGACCTGTGTCTATTGATAATTCTGGAAAAGAAGTATGAAAACAGACCACAGTGGACACAAGTAGATGACACATTGATTAGAATTGCTAGCTTAGAATTGTCCTTCTATCTTGCATTTTAGAAAAATTCACTTTAACATGAATTATAAATGTTTTGCACACAAATGATTTATTATATTTCAGGATGGAGACAAATAAAATTTCATTCAATTCCTCAATGTACATATTGAGAACTGAGATCCAAATAGTTTAAATTACTTTTTAATATCACATATCTTAAAAATAGAACTCATTGATGATATTGAGTGGTGTTGCATTTGTTTGTTTGTTGTTTGTGTTTGTTTGAGCTCAGTTAACCTGAAGAGTCACAGAAATTTTGAAAAGTCAGATCTGATTTTTCTTGGTAGCATTTGGAAGGGATATTAATTCATTTTCCAAATAGGCTGTTGCCTAATTATTGGTTCAGAATAACTAAAACACGGCTCATTCAACCTTCTACATAGTGGTTATGCTGCCAAAACAAAAAGCTTGAGATACAAGTGGCATGAATTATTAAGAAGAATGCCTTTACCACCTTAAAATTTTCTATGGAAAATATCACTATAGGAGAGATTAAGAGATTTGCTGGAGGATATGTTATCTAGTTTTGTAATACATTTTCTCTTTTTCTGTTGAACAGTATTCCTGGTTTACTAAACAATAGGATTCTTTTTTAAACAAAAATTTAATGAATTTATTTTTTAAATCTTAATTAGTAAATACTTAAGAAAATTCACTTGATTTTCACCAGTCTTCAATAGTTATGTTATGTTGTGTTATTGGTATACATTAAATATGAACCCATTTAAGATATGTGTTGAATTATGCCAATTTGTTTATATTTAGATTCTTAATGAGCTTTTCATTTGATCATTTTCAAGCAGAGAAGTTGCTAAGAATGAAAGTTTTAGTCAGAGGTGCTCCAGGAACACTCAGATGGATTGAGGTTGTCCCGTAAAATGTGTATGTAGGTTATAAAGTCCTGAAAGATTCAGCATGGCTCCATTTTTAATACTAAAATGGTAAAATTTAATGCTTATCTTTATTTTTCATTATGACAGGACTATTGTGCTATTTTTATGTTTCAACATATGAATCTGAGAACAAATGCAGAAAACTAACTACAAGCTATCCAAAGAAAAGTTAGCATTTTTAAGACTAGATAAAAATAAACTATTGTTTAAAAGAAAATTTACAAGGTACACATTAGCTGACAGCATCATTATTTATTCAATCAAACAAACAGTTAAGTGTACCAAAAATAATAAAAATGAAAATTCCACAATTTGTGGTTTGGTAGGAAGGGAATTGGTTTGTTGTATGTGTTTTTATGTATTGAATTTAAAGTTTGGGAAAACATATTTCCCTAACTTAAACAGACATATCCCATCTGCTGTCTGCCTCTTGCTTCTTAAGTGCAGAAGTTTCCCCTTCTTCCGTCCCGTTGCTGACCCTTCCAGTGGAACATTTTCTATTATCATTTCCAGCATCTACAAGGAACTGGTCCTATTAATCACCCTCTCTTTCTCTTGCATTTTCTATTTTTTCCTCTCCCTGGCTGTCCCCCACATTATATTAACATGCCCAAATCCCTCCTGACCTATTCCATTATCTCCCAAATGTAAGTCTGCGGTTTCTCACCTTCCGTTCCTTCTTCAATATCCCACAACCTAACTTTGTAAACCAATACTTCACTGAGGCTCTTTTTTTTGAGGCCAACTGTGGCCTCTGACTTTTACATTCAGCTATGATCTTCTATTCTTACCTATTTGATCCTTTGGCAGTATGTGACCCTATAGAGCTCTTCATCTTTTTTTGTATCTTATTCTACTCTGACTTACTGGGACACAATTCCCTTATGTCTTCCTACTTATCTGACCATTTCTTCTCAGTCGCCCTCAGTGGCATTTTTTCTGCATTCCTGTTAGATGTTAGTGCTGCCTGAATTCGCCCTCCATTTTCTACATTTTTCAGCCTTTACACTTACTCTGAGCATTCTCTGTACCACGTGAAATAAGAATATTGAGAGAAAGCAGAATAACCAGCCACTTGCAGTTTCTCACAGATATTTTTGCTGTTTAATAACTTTGTGTCTCTGTATACAAAACTTCTCTTCCTAGAAACCACCTACATCTTCTTTATAGAATAGCCTTGACTCCTCCTTCAAAATTAAGTGTTTACAATGGGGAACCTTCCAGATTTTGGAGGCATAATTTACCTGCCCCAATCTGTGTTCTCAGAAAACCCATAATTTCCTCTCCCCAACAAATGCCATAAATTACTTATATGTTTCCTTATTATACTTTTCTGGACAGAGGAATCAAGTGATAGTAAATATATCTTCTGCTTATATGCTTTGCATAGAGTGGGCCTCAAGCAAATGTCTAAATTGAAAAGTTGGCATTTTCATATTTGCTTTTTATTTATTTACTTGTCACATATTCCCTAATATCAAAATTGGAAAACAAGAAAGAAAGAACTTTTTTTTCTAGTTAGGTGTTTTGCAAATCTTCATCAAATAAACTTATTAAATTATGTCATGCACCTCACATTTCAGTAGGTGTGCAAATTTAACATGTCTATTTTAAAATCCAATCAACATACTTTCTCTTCCTTTGTAGCCTTGAAATTACCTTTTACAATCTTCTTTGCACAGATGTTCTTGCTTAAAATCAGTTTGTTTTGTATATCAAACTACTATGCCCATGATGAATCTGCAATTTTTTTTTTTGCTACTGGAGATGTTCTCTTCTTGGTTATAGTAGCTCAAAGAAAATGGAAAACTAAGATCCAGTTCTGTGTTCTATGTGACAATCTGCATTAAACCTCTATAAATATAATTTTTTTCCTCCTCTTGAGGAATAGATTATAGCAACCCAACTCCAAAATTCAGCTGAAGAAAACTAAACTCAGCAATTATTTTATTGAAATAGCAATATACCATAAAGTTGTATTAAAATGAAGCCAATCTTCAGAGTTCAGTTTGCTGTTGCTATTATTTTTGCTCACATCCCATTGTCAGACTGAGCAAAGAGTTTTGTAGGGTATAAGATCGCTCTAAAATACCAAAGCACAAAACAATTTGGGCAATAAAATATATTATACCAGACTACCCAGGCTCCAGCCTATTTTTCATTGTTTTTAATTGTATCCATATCATATATCGGGCTGACAATTGCACATATTATGCTGTCTTTAACAAACACAAGAGAGTCTAGAGTCTTGTACGTAGTTCATTCACAAAGAAGCAAAGCAATGTGTAGATGCTTTGCTTTAATGCAGTGGATGTTCCCCCATACCTTTGTGTAGCAGATAAAGAACAGTTGTTACAAGAAAATTCATTTAAAAATTTGATTTAAGTATGATAGTATAAAGTCTTATTAATATTAACATGAGTATTTCCCCTTATAAGTAGTTGGAGGCAAAAAAAATCATTTGCATAAAATAGTTTCTGTACTTTATGGTTCCTAAGAACATACTTACTTCTCTTTATCATATTTGATTCAAACTATCTAATCTACAGTTAAGTTATGGGCCACTAGTCTACTCACTCATCTTATTCGAAATTTTGGAAGCAATTTTTAAAAGACTTTCACCAGGTTGTACTTAATTTTTGCTTTTTGTTGTTAAACACACGTTGCCAAATGGTACTGTTTTCACCTGCCTTGTTTTATTTCCTCAGTCCCCTCCTCTGACCCATCTCTGTTCACCTGCCAAACATTAGACTTGTGAAAAACTTAGCAATGAAGAGCTGTCAGTCAAAGTCTGGAAAATTCAAAGAGCATTATTCTTAATGTTTAAATTGGTGATATAAATGGAAATTTTCCTTGTATTTTGGCTACAATAAACCCTTTTTTTTTGCCTCCCTGTTTTTTAATCCCTTTTAAAATTTTCGTGTTCTGTATTATGCAACTCTCTCCCGTTTTATCACTGGATCACTATTTTCCTGGCTGCCTCTCCAGGTTGCCCTTATCAGTCCATCACCAAAATTTCCCATTATCAAATGTCCAAAACCGGATATGTATATGGTTACTGCATTTGCTTCTCCTAGAATCTTAGAATTGCGTGTATAGGAGGAATTTTCTTGATTATACACTACAATAGGTCTGTTCCGTTGTTTTTATCAGATTTTTAGTAGCACAAGCCAAAAATCTGAGTAAGATGTTTCATCAAACAATACCATGTAAAGTCATGAGTGGAGGAGCATGCACTGTTGTGTGTTTGCACATTGATTTTTTTTATTTTGTCTTTTGCAGGTATTATTCACCTTGCTTTTGTGTTTGTAACCTGTGTGTCTACACCTAAGCTCCCTGCCATTATAAATAACGTTTAGTGGAGTTTCTACCCTTATCCCAAACCACATTTAGAACATATTGTTATTGACATGTCAGTGCCTGAATTAGATATTGGAAGTCAATATTAATAAACGTAATTAATAATTAATATTAATAAATGCAAATGGCACTTTTAGGTGCCATTAAACAGTAAACTGTATTTTTGATATGTCTTTGATGCTTGTAAACAAACATCCAGTTATGCTATTTAAAATGTAATATATTTTTGCATCCTTTTGTGATGTATTTAATTAATTTATATTGGATAAAGCACTGAATGTTCAGAGTTGAAATCTTTTGTTGTTGTTGTTGTTTTTGTTTTTGAGGCGGAGTCTCACTCTGTCGCCCAGGCTGGAGTGCAGTGGCGCCATCTCGGCTCACTGCAAGCTCCGCCTCCCGAGTTCACACCATTCTCCCGCCTCAGCCACTGGGGTAGGCTGGACTACAAGCGCCCGCCACTACGCCCGGCTAATTTTTTCTGTTTTTGGTAGAGACGGGGTTTCACCGTGTTAGCCAGGATGGTCTAGGTCTCCTGTCTCCTGACCTCGTGATCCGCCCGCCTCGGCCTCCCAAAGTGCTGGGATTACAGGCGTGAGGCAGCTCGCTGGGCCTCAGTAGTTTTATAGAAGACCCGCTTTACAAGGAGACAGCTACTGTTAAATGTTTAAGAGCGCATACACAAAGAGATAAGGAAAAATAATACATTAAAATATTAAGCAGATTGAGGCAGTTTGGGCCTGATTCTCCCCAGTTATTTCCATTGGCATATCTGAAAGTAGGAAAACATCCAAGAGAAACTGAGTTGGTGCGGATCTCAGATGAGGCCCAGAACAAATGACGACAGTTTATTTACAGTGGTACTGCCCGTGGTTACCCAGAACTGCATTCTAGTGAGACCATCAGAATGATGACATAGGGAAATCAGATCACCAACCTGAGGATGCATTCTCAGGAGACTGTTTCAGTCACTTTCAACCAATGTTTTAGCCCATTTGATGATAGGAATTTTAAGCTTATGTGAACTCTGGAGCTGTTATAAGAAGTTACCCAAGGTGATGGAACGTGAGAAGAAAGTTATATTCTCCAGGATTCTGCAGCCATGGGGGATGCGCATTGGATGTGGCCAGTTAACAGTGGCAATGATTAGGCAATTGAAAGTAACCAAAAATTCATTATCCCTCATAGGCATAAACAAACACTGAACCCAGTATTTAGGAAGCCCAGGAGTACTCAGTACACATTCTCTGTGCATCTGGATAGCAAGTGCTTCTGTGACTGATTTCTATGAACAAGTATGAAATAATAATAAAGAGATACATAGTTTGAATTTAAATTCATCCCAAAAGAAAAGCAAACCTGCCAAAAAGAAATGTTGATTATTTATAGTAGGAAACACAGATTTCTAAATCACACTGAATTGTAATAAAATAGTCTTTTAACTCTGTGAAAGCTTTAAACTTAGGTAAGAAAGTAATTTGTCAGTAAACATCTTTAGAGCTAAAGTGGTTTGTAGTTGAGAGTGCCAATAAAACTTTTCTAAATGGAGTTGATTTATTTTTAACAAAATGATTGATTTCTGGGTTTACTTTTATAGTAATTAATCTGACCAGGCTTAGCAACTTAGACCGAATCTCCCTGCTCTCAAAATTTGAGTATGTTAGGTAACTTTCAAAGACTTTTTAATCTAAACTATGATTTAAGTCTAAACAAAAGAATAGCAGGTATTTCAACAAGTGCTATTATACTGTCTGGTTTCATTTTCCTTAGTAAATGTATTTTTACTAATCTGATTATACCAATTCTATCAGCGAAAATTTCTGCATGACCTAATTATTTAATCATAGCAATGTCTTCTATTTATATGAAAAGTAACACTTTTTGAAAAATAGACACTCCCATGCATTACTTCAATACTAATTCCTTTTGTATAAAAGCATTATGCTCTGATATATTTTAAAAAACAGAGGAGTGTATATTATGTTCCTTTTTATCCCAAGATATTAGATCAGAGGCTGGTATATAGTAGGTGCTCAATGAATTATTACTAAATGAAATGCAAAATTTGTATGCTTTGTCATAGAATTGTAAATGTTATATAAGAAGTTTTGGTGACATGTACAAAGTTTGTATTTTTTCTTTAAAGAAATGAGAATTTGGAATTTTCTGTCAGTGAACTAGTAATATCTGAGTTGAACATTCTGATTTAAAGGGGACTTCCCTTCCCTGACCTTTCCTGTAGTTAGCATGGCTTAACTCCAATGGGCAGTGGCATATCCCTGAACTAGACAGTGAATTATTTGAAGGCATACATTTATTTTCTCTTTATGTCCAGATTATGGTATGAAGGAGGTACACAGTACACACATTATTTAATTAATAAAAAATAATTTAGTGTTCACAGAGAAGTAATTAATGACCAAGATCAACATTTGGATTTTGTGGGGGTTTTTTTTTGTAACTTTAGGGTAGTTTTTCTTCTGTGGGGTAAAACATTGACCCCAAAAATGAGAAATTCAAAAATAAGTTGTATTTAGCAAGAAGATGGGTAAACGCAGATTTTTTTTTTCCATATGAGAAATGTTTTTGTGTAGGGTGGAACTTTATTGCTATTGATCAAGTGTGATTATAGTGAAAACAACATTGCTACCATCTAAGACCCAGGGCACAAAACACTGAGATAGTAGCTAGCCATCAGTGGGGTTTATTTGGAAGTAAAAGGGTTGCAATGAATGTCATTACAAGAAATGTGGTTCTTCTCTGTGTAATAATTTACACTTTATAAATTACCTTCACTTACAAGACATCATTGGAACTCCACAACAGCCATGTGAAGCAGATAGAGAGGTTCTTACAATACCCATTGTATAGGTCCCTGTAGGAACTAGTAATTTTGGAACTTCTAGGCCCATACTCGTTGCTTTGGCATTTGGATTGACTTATGAGTTGATATTTGACTTGCTTGGTAGTTCTTGGAAAAGGTGAGGGGTGATATCCTGATTAGTCTTTCTGAGATAGTAAAACGAAAACTGCATGGTGTATTGACAGAAAGAAAATAATAATATCACTGAATGTATATATGATTCATGTATCTGCATTACTTTTAGAAAGAACTTTCAATTGGATTTAGTTTTTGTGTTTCCTTGGAGAGAAAAAAAAAAATGTAATGTTGTCAGGCAGATATATATTTAATTACCATCTATCTCACCAGAGAATAAGCCTGAATAAATGAGACAAAGAGTGATTCATCTTATTTCTGTAAAGAAGATCCTGAGTAGCAGATACTTTCTGCTGAAAATAATTTCAAAACCAGGGGCTGCAACACAGGCTCACTGGGTAACCATATAAGAAATCTATGAGAAGAATGACAGAAAGAGCATAGCATTTGACTTCTGATTTCAATGTTGGCTAAATTTCTTTGTAATTATGTGACCTAAAGCAAGTAAATTTGTATATTTTTTAAATCTACAAATGAAATACATTTTTTGTATTCTTAAGGTAGTTGTAAAGACAATATAACATCACAAGATCTTGACTGATAAGTTCTTGTGATTTTAAAACTATTAACTGTCCTCACCATTTTCACTTCATTCTAAGTCCCTGGTAAGTGAGGCTTCAAGTCCATTCAAAGTTCAGATCCAGTGAATGCTGCTGGGAGAGGAAGCACGATGTGTGCACTGGCCAGGAGAAGGAGTGTAATTTGTTAGTATAGAGTAGGGAGGGATCCGAAAACAAATGTTTAAAAAGAGGAGTCAGGCTGCTGTCCTATCTGGGCCCCATTTCTTAACTGAACTTCCTTAAGAACTTGTGAAAATTTCCCTTCTCCATGCTATCTCTGTGACTAGTTCTTTTTGAGATAGCAAAAAACATTATTACGCCACTACCACCACCACCACCACCACCACTAACTTTTATGAACATTTATAGTAGTTATTGAGAATATGAAATTTTTATAAAAGTCAAGAAAAAATGGGATAAGTATAACTAAAAATAAGAAATAAATAAGTTAATAATCTGTGAGATGCTATACATAGCTAAAGTAAGACAAGCATGTGTATGAAAATAGAAATGGAGAGAAAAATCAAGTAGACATGAAATAACCATGATATACAACGTATTTAAGAGACAACATATATTCATAAAATACTATATTTATATATGACACACTGAAGCTACTCAATATGCAGGAGATTTAATTAGGTTTTTCATTGATGAAACTCGTTATAGTTCCATGCATTTTCTGCAAGTAAAACTCATAGCTGCTCATGTCAAGCTACTTGTCCCTGCATCTGTCTGGCACAGCAAAGGTTTTAATTGGTCCCTGGCACTTCTGACCTTATTAAAAGCCCTCAACTCAAACCTCAACTCTGATACTCATAACCATACTACTGGTGGAGAAGATCTGCATGGGAGAGAGAGATTAAGAACCCAGGCAATATGTTTCTTACCCGTTTATACCACACTGTAAGTATGTTAATCTACCCTCTTTTCTTGTCCCTTGATTTTCACCGTGGTAATAGGCCTGAAAGCATAGTTGGAAGCTATCCTTGCATCAAGGGAATTTCTCACATGACAAAAACAAATACAGAAATTCTAGAACTATTACTGCAACAAATTTTGTAATATATGCAATCTATAAATCCTATTATGTCCAATGTTTGGTTTCATATCAGATTCAAAATGAAATTTAAATATTGGTATGCCATTCCTTATACACTGGAGGTTCTTCATCCCATAGCCAAAGTAATTCTGCAATGTAATTTCTTAACATAGAAAAGGACCCAAAAATGGAACTTGTGATTTGTTGATATTTTGCATGGTCTTTTCAGTGGGTAAAATCCAATAAAGTTTGTCTATCAAGAATGCTACTTGATGTAGCAAAATAGAGGGTCTTCATTACACAAAACCGAAATATACTGTAATATGTTTGAGTCAAGAGAGTAGACTAGGATTTTCCCACAGAGACACAGAGTTAGGAACAATATATGGACTAGACTAACCCTATGAGAACTCTAGCAACCACTTGAAAGATTTAGCACCTGGCTATTGTAAAACCAAAAAGGGTTTTCAGCAAGAGGGGTAGAATATTCAGACATTTGCCCACCCAATTGTGTCCTTCCTTTTTTTGTTGCATTGAGGAAGCAACCTGGAAGAAATTCTGCATACCAGAGCTCCTCCGTTGGGAGGGAAATGAAAGAGTTGACCTTGTGTCCAATGTTTAGATTTGTCGGAGGGCTACCTGAGGGAATGGCTTAAGTTCTGCCTGTCAGAGTGCTGGCAGAATCAGTGTAGAGTTTGGAAGCTGCTTAAAACAGAGGTGAACAGCACATTACAGCTGCAGTCCCATAGGCAGAAGCCAGGGGGAACAGGAAATTTGGAAAGGTTTGAAAAAAATTATAGCTGGATTGACTGGTGAAGGTATTCAGCTTTAAGAATCCAGTACACATAGACTGAAAGAGGTGATGGTTTCTTTGAATGCTGAAATCCTGGCAAAAATTAAAACCAAAAATGAAAATATGACAAAGCATACAAAGGAATAGGGAAACATGGTTCAATTGACAGACCAAATTAAAACTCCAGAAATGGATCCTAAAGAAATAAAAAGATGTCTAATGAGCTAGAGAGGAACACAAATAGATAAATGAAGATGATCAGAAAAATGACACATGAAAAAACTGAGAATATCCACAAAGAGATAGAGACTGTTAAAAAGAAAAGCAAACAGGAATTCTGCACCTAAAAATTTAATAACTGAACTGAAAAATTTACTAGAGGAATTCAACAGCAGAGCTAATTGGGGTGGAAAAAAATTGCCAGGCTTGAAGGCAGATTATTTAAAATTGAGTCAGAGGAGCAAAAAGGAAAAAGAATGAAAAAAGAAATGTAAGGGAGTGTAAGAAACTTATGAGAAACTATCAAGGGGACCAATATATACCTTATAGGAGTCTCAGACGGAAAAGAGAGAAAGTAACAGAGGGATTATTTAAAGAAATAATGTCCAAAATTTCTCAAACATAAGGGAAAATGAATATATTGATTTAAAAAGCTTAAAAAACTCCAATTAAAATAAACTCAAAAAGAACCACACCAAGACACATTATGATCAAGTTGTCTAAAGTCAAAGACAAAGAAAGAATTGTGAAAGGAGCAAGAGAAAAATAATTTGTCACATACAAGGACAGTTTCTTGTGAAAGGAAGGAGAATTTAAATAGTAAAAGTATATTAAAATAGTAATATAAATAAATTTTGTTCATTTATTTATTCATTGCTTCAAATAAAAGATAGAAGGGAAGATTGGAAATAAGAGTGTGGATGCTTGATTCAGGACGCCTGCATTTGAATACTGGCTTTGCCGTTTAATATAAGCATGAGCTTGAGCAAGTTCGTTCATCTTTTTGTGCTGCTGATCTCTTTTTGTGTGTAAAATAGAGGCAATAACAGAATAAAGCTTTTAGTTTTGTAGTGATTATATGCGTCATCATATATTAGAAGGGTATGAGGTATAAATTAGGCATCTGAGTGTAAACTACTATTATTAATGTGTTCTTTTATCAAAAGTTTGCTATGTTCAAAGTGATTAGCTACAATATACAGAATATAAAATAAATATTTAGTCAAGTTCTGTGTACTAGAGGATCTTGCAATTTAGCAGAAAAAAATGGATGGAAATAGTACACATAAGATGCATGCATAAGAGACGATCAAAATGGGTGCCAGAGAAGGAAGAGCAAGAGCAGCATGTTGGGGATATTAGGGAGGTTCTTTGAGGGCTGACATCTGAACTGGTTCTTGAGGAATATATTTGATTCCATTTACTGTGGGGAAAAGCATTTCAGCCATCAGCCAGAGGAAGTAGAGTGGAGGCTGTGCTCTAGAAATATAGGCTAGTCACATTTAGGTATGGTTTGGAAAGAGGTGAGAAAATGATTATAAACAACAAAAAATGGACTTAAAACACACAATGCCAACACGGAGCACCAGAATAAAGACCAGCCAAAAGAGGTAAGAAAGGTCATCTTGTCACTGACAGTGGCTTCCAAAGGTGTAAAAACATGTATGTTTTCTAAATCGTCCCCTTAGCGCAGCACAAGTTCAGCTTCAGAGAAGACATGTCTGGCCTCTCTGCCCTGGCATAATTTCCATCTGTCTGCTGGAATACTAAGGCAGGGATGTATGCTGAGACACATTTACTGTTTTCTTAATTGCATCTTTGCTCTTTCTGGTTATTTTGAGAGGGAGAGAGCTAATCCCATTCTGTTTGCCTGGGTTTGCTCCACCCACTCATCTTGAAAAGATTTGTCTAAATTAATATGACTGACAACAATATTGTTCGGATGATTGACGGGGAAAGCAAAACAGTGTTTGGAAGCCTGTGAAGCCCCTTTTGATTGGAGGAGTTAACGTATATTGTCGTGGCATTTAAACTTTGAGGTAATTGGGTGGCTAGGTAATATTTTGCAGAATCAGGCTTTACATTTAGGATGGCAAATAGGGCAGTTTCCAAATGATGCTCTAGAGACAAATTTTTTTTCTAAGAATTGTTTTCAAATGTCCGTCTGGAAAAGAAAAAATGGCTTGTTAGAAGGAGAATAAAAGGTTAAGGCCCTTGGGGGAATTAAAAGATTATGAAGGGAATACTTTAATACTTTCAGACGAAGATCAGTGGTCACTTGTGACCTGCATTGGTGAACAAATTAGAGAATTTTGTCCTTGCACCCAATTAATACTTTACACTGCAGAAAAAGGGACATTTTTATTATCTATATTAAAAAGCATTGATTGAATGCCAAGTATACACTACCTACTGTATCAAATGTAGAATTAGACAATTCTTTACTCAGGAGGAGTATGATTTAAATGATATTTTTCTAAGCCATGTCACAATAGGAAAATAATAGGTTCCATTTTCTTCCCAGGATTCATTTCCATCTTTTCTCACTCTCCGTGTATGCATTCTTCCTTGACATCAGCAAAGCTCACTTTTTCATGTAAAGCAAGAAACTTGAGAAAATGATTTCTTAAGCACTACCACTATTTTCCATCATTTCCTATTTCTAGAAGCAGAATTTCCTCGACAAGGTATTTCCTAGGCATAAGTCTCAACTAAATAATGATTTAAGGTCCTTTTAGTAATCTATGGGGACAAAAGTATACCAGCTAACAGAATCCATCGTTTTCTCTCAATCATACCCCATTTTGTTCATTTTCAACTTTCAATTTCCTGTTTTTGTTTATCTTAATGGTTCAGAAATATTATCATATATTTCACTTTTGCCTTCCACATTGAAGACTATTGTAAATCCTTTAATGATGAACTTGGAAGAAATCTTGTCAAGTTATCATCAGGGTCCCCTAAGATGAACTGACACCCAGCTTCTGAAAGTCCTTTATCTTCCTACTCCACACCACTTAATGATTTGTTCTTTCGAAAGTTTCCAAAGCCTGATACACAATAACTTAAAGTCTACTGTTTTAGTAAAGACCAGTCTTAGCTGTTTAAGAGACTGATTGTTAAGCATAACACACACACACACACGCTCATTTCTATAATTAAAAAGACGTAGTCAAGCCAGACATCTCAATTTCCTGCTCTTATTACCCAAAATTGGTTTCTCTTGTCATGAGTCACTAATGGAATCTAAGGACACAAAGCAAAGTACGTTGTTACTCAGATATTGAACTGTGTGTAAGTAAGCAAAGGCTAAGGGAGCACCTGGCTCCTTTTGATCACCTTCCTGAGTTATGGCAAGCTAGGTTTCTTTTGTCCACCATTAAGTGTTATTTAGCCTTGAGGAAATTTATATGGATTAGATGGAGTGAAAGGTTGAAGGAGCAAATTTTTAAACTTTATTTGAAAAATCAAATAGGAGAAAAAAGAACGTTATAGAGTCTAACAACAAAAAGCTGTGCGTTAAGTGCTTTGCTATCACCAAAATGTATAAAGCCATCTGAAAAATAAAATAACCATTACAGATGGAAACTTATTGTGAGCCAAAGTGAGAGGTAAGTTAGTAAACAAAATATCTTTCTTCATATTTATACTCTTGTTACTCACAGTTCTTAAATGGAGGAATGTTATTTTGTCTTTTGTTCTATAATATGCAAGCACATTACCATAAAGTTTATTTTAGTTCATCTCACTTTTTTTTTTTTCACTCAGGTTCATTCCAAAAGGAAAAATGTTTATTTACTTTCAGTTTGCTGCCTGATCCTTTGCATCATATCTGGTGATCAACCTTGATATGTCAAACTAGCAGTATAATATCTGTTTTCTTGCTCTTTAAATCTAACTTTTCTTCTCTTTGCTTGCCCTTATGTGTAACTTCAGGTCCTTGATATTACTCTTCAGATATGTCAATCACATTTCCTCAAAAGAGGACAAACATTTCCAGCCAATATTTACCTTTATTCCCTCCAGATTTTATTTGTGCCACTTTTCAGTAAATGTAAAATGTGTATCATCACATTCTCAGAAAAACATTATATTTCACTCTGTGGATTCTCAAATGTCTTCCTTAAAGAGTTCCCTTTGAAAGTCCTTTTCTCTCTTCTCTTTTGTCACCACTTTATTTACAGGCTATATCCTTAATTAGAAAGAACTACATTTGACAGTATAAATTAAGGAAGTTAGAATTGAGATACCTGAACTGATTACAGTGGGCAGTGCTAAGTCACAAATGTGCTCCCCCATATCTTTCTGATCCCTTCCAACTCTCTCCACTTCGCTCTTGCCTGACTGAAACAGCCCTAGTTGCAGAGACTCAGTGGGAGGGCAACTACCATCACCTAACCTACGTGTGTAAACTTTACGTATTATCCATAGACTTAATATGTAATAAATCCTAAAAATAATACAGATAAACAAGATATATACTATATTCCTAACATTTCAGATTTAAAAAATACTACATTTTGCCTATTTGCCTCAGATTTTTAATCTAATAAAATAAAACATGACTGACAAAATCTCCCAACAAGTCCCCTTTCCCTATCTTCACTCAAATAACAAATAAACTGAAATCTTTCCAAATACTTTTCACTTGAGTATTTACAGAAATATATGATAAATATGGTAGATCAAATTTTTATTGTTTTTTATAAGACCAGGCATCATAAGCAAAGTTAAATTTGGAGAAGATATTTGTGATTCAATTAAATAACAAAACTTAGTAATAGAAAAATAATTCCATAACCTTAGAAGAAGAGGACACAGCAAATAACATGAGCAGGCATTTGAAAATATTCTTAATTTCTAGGTGTAATGTATCTGCACACATCGTATGTGGGCCTCATCTGCACACATGTGGGAGGCCAGCTATTCAGATGCTCCGCAAATAGAGATTCAACAGGGTATCAGTTCTGGCACTTCATCATCCACTCCATCAATCTGCATTGTTATTCCTGTTTGTGCAGAAGAGAACTCAATTCTGATGAATAAAACTCTAAAGATTTCAAACTCAGAAACAATTACTCTAAGAAGTTCCTCCAAAATCTTTCAACCTTGCATCCCTGAATTAGGTAACTCCTGATGCCACTTGATCAATAATTTGTTTAGCACCTCAGTATGTCCACTTCTAAAAAATAAAATGGTTAGAATGACATGATATCTTTTCTCAAGAATGATGTGGAAATAAATTTGAAATTCTGCAGGTGCCTTGACAGAAACGGGGGCATATATTTATTATTATATCCCTTGCATATAACTGAAATTTAATGAAAATAGCTTAAAAATTCTTTATAGTAATTATGATATTAAAACCTGTGCACAGAAATACTGTTATGTTTTATGGCAAGACATATTTTTTAGGTAGACATGTATTTCTAAAAAGAGAAGCAGGACAGGTGTTTGCTGTTTGCACTTGATCTCATGTGCGTGGTCCTCCCTCTCTCTCTGTCTCTCTCTTCATCTCCAGAGAACACACCAAGCAAAGGATGGCAAATAATTAAGGGAACATGCAGGTATGTTTATCCCGAAAACAAATGGGCACATGTGAAATGACAAGAATATGTATTATATAGAGAGAGCGAGCAATGGAGTCTCACTCTGTCACCCCTGCTAGAGTGTGGTGGTGCAATCTTGGCTCACTGCAACCTCCACCTCCTGGGTTCAAGCAATTGCCCTGCCTCAGTCTCTCAAGTATCTGGGACTACAGGTGCACACCACCATGCCCAGCTAATTTTTTGTATTTTAGTAGAGACTGGGTTTCATCATGTTGGCCAGGATGGTCTCGATCCCTTGAATTCTTGATCCACCCGCCTCTGCCTCCCAAAGTGCTGGGATTACAGGCGTGAGCCACCACGCCCAGCCTACAAGAAGAAATTTTAAAAGGGACAGAAATAAAAAAGTAGTCAGTTACAGAAACTTTTTCCTTTTTTTTTGAAACGGAGTCTCGATCTGTAGCCCAGGCTGGAGTACAGTGGCTGGATCTCAGCTCACTGCAAGCTCCACCTCCTGGGTTTACGCCCTTCTCCTGCCTCAGCCTCCCGAGTAGCTGGGACTACAGGCGCCTGCCACCACGCCCGGCTAGTTTTTTTTTTTTTTTTTTTGGATTTTTTAGTAGAGATGGGGTTTCACCGTGTTAGCCAGGATGGTCTCGATTTCCTGACCTCGTGATCCTCCTGTCTTGGCCTCCCAAAGTGCTGGGATTACAGGCTTGAGCCACCACGCCCGGCCAAAACTTTTTTCTTTTTGTAAGTTATTTACAGTGCTTTTCATGGTTCAAGAGTTGTCAAGAGCCAACCATACTCTATGTCACTTTTATTTTCATAAACCTGGTTTTGGATTATACCTGTGCATTAATTCAGCTCTTCCAAGAAACAGACGTCAAGTCATGTAAAAGGGAACTGGGGGAATGTCTTTGAAGGATGAAAGGAAGGAAGCAGGAACAAGCAGAGGGAGCTGGAGCTCATGATACAGTTCTGCAGTATAAAAGGAGAAATGGAAGAAAAGAGGATAAGGCAGAAAGAGGACAGAAAAGCTCTAAAGAGATTTTGGCCTTGCCAATGGGAAATCTCCAAGCTAAAGTCAAAGCATATGATCTTTGACTGTGTGCTTTTTGTCTTGACACTTGGTGAATCTGCACAGTGAGCAGTAGAAGATCTCTGGAAACTAAAATACATTTAACGGCATCCAGTTTTGGGGAGAATAGGTCGTGAATTTAAATGTCATATAAAGAGGCAACACAGCTATGGTGGGCAGACTTTAAATTATTCCTAATTACCATCCCACTTCTTGGTACGTGTATCCTTATGTGAGCTGAGCACACTGACATCCATCTGTAGTCCCAGCTGCTCAGGAAGCTGAGGTAGGAGGAAACCGTGAAGCCTGAAGTTCAAGGCTGCAATGAGCTATGATTATCCCACCGCATTCCAACCTGGGTGACAGAGTAAGATCCCATCTCTAAAAAAATGCATAAATACACACACACACACACACACACAACTTTTATGCTTATATAATTCTCCCCTTCGCCCTTGAGTTCAGACAGAACCTGCATCTTGCTTCTAGTCATAGAAATAATATGTTAGTTCTGTGATTAGATAATATAATGAAATCCATTGTGCTAAAAGATTCTCTACCTTGCTGGCTTTGATAAAGGTGTCATTTAGGGGAGTCCTACATGGCAACAAACCGATTGTGAACTCCAGTTCAACATTAGGAACTGAAGTTATCAATGCAACAACACTTGAGGGACTAAAATTCTGCCAAAAATCATGTGAGCTTGGAAGTAGCTACTTCCCCAATTAGACCTTCGGATGAAACGTAAGCCCTGGCTGACACCTTCATTGTAGCCTTGTGAATGATTCGGACACAAAGTATCTAGCTGAGGCATTTCCATATTTCTGAAGCACAGAAAATTTAAAATGTAAATATATTTTATTTTTCCAACTTAATTTCTGATAATTTGTTATTCATCACTAAACAACTAATATATCATTCAAAAACATAGGGGAAATGTGTACCAGTTATATAGGTGTTTTAGGACCTTATTTAAAATGTTTAAATGAATTTTTTGATATACATTTTTTTCAGACTTTTAGAATTTATTTTTTAACATGTTCAAATTGTCAATTAATGATTTATTTGTTTTTAGGTAGTAAATAGGCTCTGAACAAAGTGGCTGAAACACAGTGAGTTGTTAGGAATATTGTCTGCTTCTTCACTATGAAGAAAATACTCAAAATTATGTTTATATATAACAATTTACTAGTGGTACACTCCTCCTTTTCCTGTAGTTCACTTTGATGTAATATAATGTCATCTCCCATCCCTTAACTGCCCTTATGTTCCACAATAAATTGAATTTAACAGCATGAAAATCTTAGATGTCATAGTAATCTGAATGAGTAGGTAGTAAAAAGTCTACAGATATAAATTATCCTTGAACAATAAAAATTACCTGCTCACAGAGTTAATTTAATCTGGTGATTATGTAGCAAATATATGGAGAGACAGGACTTCTGAGTTCTTGTGTTAAATGATATACTGCCATTTTTATTTTTGAAAATTCAAATTTGACCCAATATACTGAATGCAGCATGCTGCCTCCAGTTCCACATAATATCCCACAATTTAGAGAAATGAGTCACTCTTATAGGAGGATTTGGCATTCTCCTTGCAGTGCAAATCCATTCTTTCATCTCCAATAGCAGGTGTTAATGTAAATTCACTGCACACTTTTGGAAAAGGGGAAGAAGCTAAAGGTTTGGGCTGTTTGCAAATCGCCTGTTATTGTACCTCTTTAAACTACTCTCTTTGACTGCATGAGGCTTTGATAGCTCATCTAGTTGCAATAGCATGAGCGTAATGCTGCAGGCATGAGGCGATTGGGGGCAGTGTGTTATTGACAGAATCTTCTGAATGATGATTTATTATGAACATCAATGGGAACAACACACGTTCTTTCTAAAAAGCCTGTTTGTTCCTCTCGCCTCACCTGGGAGGAGCACACTGCCCAGGACTGAGGCACTGTTTGTACTGTTATTTAGCCTTCTCTACAACTGCTGCATTTTTACATGGGTTGGCGAATTTTTCAGGTCTCTATTTTGATGACTTATGAATCATTTAGACTTGTGACATGCCCAGATATATCTGAAACCAAGACAATTTGGCAAGAAATAAATAAAATAAACAAGAAAGAGTTTCAATGATAAAAAGCAGTTTTCCTTTGCATCACAGTTGGTTTCCCAAAAAGAATAGGGGATGCATATAGAATGAGGGCATTTGTGCAGATTTTATGCTAGAAAACAAAGAACATTATGTATCTTGTGTATTACAGGCAGGCTAAAACACAAAACTCATAATTACATACCAAATAGCACTGGACACAACCACCTCCGTTGGCTTTTTCCTAGGCATTTAGTGCATCAGTTTATCTTGGTCTAAATGTTCTGTCTGTGTGAACATTTAGCTTTTTCTTCTTAGATCAGTTAGGTAAATATTTAAAGATAAAACAAAAAATAAAACTGTCCTTCTTAGGTACAATGCAGGCTCTTGCTTTCAAGTAATTTGAGGTATTACTTATTGGGATTTTGAACAATAAAACAAAATGTAACGTGTAAAATTAAAAATAACAAACCAGTGAGAGAGAAAATCCTAATGTAGACTTTAACCAATGTATTAAAACAAAATAATTGAAGCTGTAGTTCAAATTTCAAACTTGATTTATGTTATATATAATATATATATACACACACACACATATATATTCACATAAATATACCATCTCCCATCTGTTAATTATATCTGTGTGTACTGTGTGTGTATATATTTACTCTCTTATTCATTAATTTTATCTGTATATATAACTTTTCATTCCTTCCAGATTAGAAAATTATATATCACATTATAATTCACTGGAAATGCCTGTAAAGAGGCGATGTCATTCTCAAGGAGTGCTGATTATTGACTGAAAAATATGGAAAAATTTCTTCTTTAAACTAGTTACTTAATTTTGTCAGATGCTAATTAAAAGATACATTACATTTTAAAGT
Organism: Theropithecus gelada; assembly: GCF_003255815.1. NCBI lineage: Eukaryota > Metazoa > Chordata > Mammalia > Primates > Cercopithecidae > Theropithecus > Theropithecus gelada. Next base: position 90,658,157 of record NC_037671.1, on the reverse strand, counting down.
AACTGAAAACTGTTGAATGATAGTTGTGAAAACTATCTGCAACCTGCTGTTTTGTAAAATTCACCTCTGTAAAATATGTCTATTTCTATAGCATTTGGATGTGACTTTTGAATATCTTCTATACGACCAAAATGACATGCTGGATAGTCAAGAGTCAGATTCTGTGTCAGTAAGATGTACAACTTTGGCAAAGCCACATAAAATCATAAAATAGAAATTTTTAATAATATCAACCACTTTATGAGTAACTTTTTTTCAATATTCAGCATTATTTACCAAGTAAAACCACAGTCTTGTGTTTGTCCATTTCTTCAGGCAAATATGTATTTTGACATATTTACAATATTCTGTGTTTCTATCAACACTGAGTCAAGATTTGGTCCAAATTGCTGTCTTTCACTGTAAATCAAACTACCCGTGTGTTGCCACTGAAGGGCAACCTCTTCTCTTTACAAAGCACATGTGGCCTTTCTGCATATACAATTTACATCACATTAGTATAGGTTCCAGTCTTTATCATGACTGACAAAGCCACACAAAACAATGTTTACTTTTTTGCATGGGTTTTTAATCATGAAAATATATATCATCAAGCATTCCTTCCCTATATGTGCACCCTCCATTGGGAGACAGCTGCTTCGCACTGCAAATCTGTGGTTTCTCCCAAATGTAGTGTAAAATATCTGCTCAGAGATATGTGATGGTAACCGTTCTTCTGTATTTTATGCATGTATAGTATGCAATAGCCAATGAAATTGTCTTATAAAGACTCTTTCTATTTTCTCATCAAACTTATTATCCTCAATGAGGCACTTAAGTAGTATTGGTCAGTCTTTCCTCTACTGGAAAATATGATTTTTCGCTCGCTTTTGAAAGCCTTGGCTCTTTCAAGAGAAATGATTTTTCTTTAATTTAAATTTTCAAAATGTTCTATGACTTTATTCTTATCTTTAATAAAACTTTATAATGTCTGGAACTAGAAGAAAATAAAATTCTGATCTAATAAAATTGAGTTTCCTTTGTTTTTAGATCCCCATTTTGCCAAATTATAAGCACATTTTGGACTGCTAGGCAAAGCTGTCACACTTACAAATTCAATTGTCCCAGCATATATGGATTCACAATCTATATTTATGTCATAGTCCACTTTATGAACAACATGTATGATGTCATTCTGAGTTGAATATCTATTTTAGGAGTTTTATTAGTCATTTTTGTTTCACTAAACTAAATACTGATTACTGTACGTCAGGGATGTATTCACTTTCTCTTGCTGAATAACAAATTGTCATGAATTTAAAGGCTTAAAACGATACTCATTTGTCATCTCCCTGTTCTGTAAGTCCTCATTTCCCAGTGGACTTGGCTGGACTTTCTGCTTAGGATCTTGCAAGGTTGAAATAAAGAAGTCAACTTGGCTAGGCTTTTATGCAGGGGCTCTGGAGAAGAATCTGCTTCCAGTCTCACTCAGGTTGTTTGCTGAATTGAGTTGCTTGTGGTTGTAGGACTGAAGTCCTGTCTCTTTGGTGGCCAGTAGCCTCAGTGTTCCTGAAGGCTGCCCACATTCCTTCTATGTGGCACCTTCATCTTCAACACCAGCAAGAACAGGTCCAATCCTTCTTATGTTGTCTATCTCTTTGACTCCCACTTTTGCCATCACTGAGAAAAGCTTTCTGCTTCTAAACTGTTATGTGACTAGGTAGGGTTTACCCAAATAACCTCTCTATTTTAAGATAAACTGTACCCTATAAAATTATTATGGGAGAAATGTCATAGATAATGAAGATTAAAGTGGGACATTTTGGGGGATCATTTAAAAGTTAGGCTGATTATAGCCATACAGCACAAACTAATATGAATAAAAATATAAATATTTTAAAAATCAGCAACTAATAAACATGGCCTGGAAATGTTGGCAAAACCCAAGTGAGCTGTACTTTCTGAACATAAGCAGAGATAAGTGACTAACACAGTCTTTGTAACAAATGTGCAATATGTAAGATCCTAATATTTCAAACTTGATAGTATTTCTGCAAAAGTCCTCATGATTCTTACATTTAACAATTATGAAATTCTTGTGAACAAATTTTTGGTTTTGTTTTTCAAAACAACTAAACCTCTTATGTAGTACCTGATAGACCATAAAGATCCACTACTGGTCTCCCTGAGAGAAGCTGAGCCAAATATTCATACTCCTGATTTCTTCTTGTTTTGTGTATTTGCCTTGGGTGATCTCATTGGCTCACATGACTTTAATTTTTATCTATCAAATGATATTTTTAAACATTATATAGCACATGAAATGATATACCAAATCTACTGCTTCATCTCCAATCTCAAGTTAGAAAAGAATATTTTCATTTTCCTACTGGATTTCCAGAAGACTTGTATGCTTAATGATTATGAACTAATCATCAAGCCAACCCTAATGTCTACCCCTACTTCTGAGAGTGAATTAAAATTCATATTTCAAATTATCTTGAAATATGCTTGGCTGACTGTATATAATAACTCTGAGCAAAATTTTATGCTAGAAACAGTTTCTTATTTATTGGTTTTTAATCTATGCTTTCCGAATAATTTTTAAAGATTTTTTTATCTTGTAAAGATTGATTAACTATAATCAAAAAAGTAAGTACCTCACCTCACCATAGCACAAAAGAACCTCACCACTGTCAACAGTCTATGCTCTATGTTTTTTGTCAGAAGGAAGTGACAAACTTGTGTAAAGTTAGCTATCTCACTTAAAGATCAAATGCAGGTACCTTGTCAATCTACATATGAAAGGTACAACTAAATATAGATGGAAGATTTAATATTTTCTTCCCATCTATGTGACCTCTATCATTGGTGTCTGACTTTTTTGTGTGTTTGTTTGTTTGTTTGTTTGTTTGCCAGAGTTTAGCTGTTGTTGCCCAGGCTGAAGCGAAATGGCTGAAGTGCAATGGCACCATCTTGGCTCACCGCAACCTCTGGCTCCTGGGTTTAAGTAATTCTCCTGCCTCAGCATCCTGATCCTGAGTAGCTGGGATTACAGACATGCACCACCACGCCCGGCTAATTTTGTATTTGTAGTAGAGATGAGATTTCTCCATGTTGGTTAGGTTGGTTTCAAACTCCCAACCTCAGGATCTGCCTGCCTCAGCCTCCCAAAGTGCTGGGATTACGGGTGTGAGCCACCGTGCCCAGCCCAGCACACCATTCTTACACATGCTGACCCCACAGCTACAGTCACAAGCATTTTTGACTCTGCCGGAGGGCTTTCCCTGGTCACTAAAACCTTTATGGCCTGCATACGGGGGTACAAGAAGTACCAAGAAATTCATGTTCCCATGGGCAATGTTCAACTAATGACTAAGAAGAGTTGGTGTACAGTTGTCAGTTCTCCTGTCCCTTCAGTTGAGATGGTGCTGAAGTATAACCTACACTTCGCCTTGGAGGTCCCCAGCTGAATTGAATATTGCACTCAGGAATAACTGGCTCAATAAAACATTCCTTATGGAATTCCTTCTCATCCCTATTTACTAGGAAGTAAAATGTTACTTCCTAGCTTTCTTACTGTTGCTTTCTGGGATCACTTCCCCAGAAGACTTTTGCTTACATGCTGGTCTCAGTGTCTGCCTCTGAGGAAGCACAGCATAAGACAATGGCCCGTGAGTCAATCTGCGTTCACCCTGGGGACATGCTCCAAACTTTAGAGATCACTTTTCTATTACATAAAGTCTGTATATCCTAGACTATAGCACAAAAGAACCTCATAATCTGGCCCTTTCCTTCTACCTGTTATTCTTTACCACCCTCTCTTCTCACCTACAGTGAGGTCACACTGAATATCAGGAAGTAGTGACTTGTATAAAGGAATTGCTACAGACACAAAATGCCCCACATTTATTCATCAAAGAAACATCTGCATTAGGTTCCTCATATCCAGACTGAATAATATACACAGGTGTTACCGGAATTCATAAAATTATTTTAATCACCGGAGACTAATATGTTTTATAGATTATCATATGAAGGAAAGAATGTTCATCCTACCCCTTCCTAAATGCATTGCATGGTTTGTACCAAAAAGTTACAGTGTCTCCAGAACAAAGCTAAATATAGGGTCTGAACTTGCTGACCAATTATCATGACAAAATCATACGTAACCACAACATAACCAAATTGTTGAGACGTTCATTTAAAAAAGCAGAGTTAGCAGCTAAATGGAAGCATCCATCAACAAATTCATTTTCAAGTTGTGTGCAAAAGCAAATTTAGTTTAAAGAATAACCCAGTTTTGTTTTACAATGTACATCAAAAGGCAACAATAAACGTTTTAGGGAGCAATGTGTATTATGTAAAAGATCAAAATAAATTTTACTGTTTTGACCTTTTGGATATTCCTTCTACACAATTTCATTCCTCTTGCTTTCCTCTATTTCAGCTTCAGGTAAGAGTAACAGAAAATGAATCATCAAAATATAAAACATGCAAACACTTTAGAGGTACGGTTACTGCAAAGCTTGATATAGCCATAATCTTTCACAAATTAAATTCTAAAGGTTAAAAATAACTCAACACTGAGAAAAAGTTAGAAAGAGAGAGGAAAGATACACCCTCAGGGAGCTTTGAGAGTCTGCTTCTATTGTGTTATAATAACCTGATTTCCTTATGCATGTTACCGTTCCTTACTTTTAGTCTCTGAGATTCCTGGCTTTTAGATAAAACAAGGTAATAATGACAAATAAAAACAAATATGTTCACAGAAGTTGTTTATTTATTTTTTCCCCAAAGTTTGCCATGAGGAAAGGCCAAAGCATTGTCATCCAGGTGTCGGTTTGGCATCTTTAGACTCACCTGTCTTTCACAAAAACAACAAAATACATTTCTATCAAAAGTCATTGCTGCCAAAGTAAATTCACTTCAGGCAGTAAGTATTTCAATAGATAATAAACTGGATGGATTAGATGCCAGAGTTGCTATGTTAGTAAGCCCAGATGGAAATACAGATCAAAACATAGAATGGCTAGAAGGCATGGTAAAAAATACAGGCAGAGGAGGTCTCTGCCTGCTTCTTTTGCAAAGCCATCAAAGACATAAAGGTCTTTGAGCTTCGGAGGGAAAACCCAGGCAGAAAAAAAAAAAAAAGAATTATTACAACAGGCACTGTCTACATTTTATTTTTCCTTAGACTGCCATTTTCATAGAACCTAAGTTCAGGTAGGGGCAAAATACTATATTTTAAATTAAATTGTGAGCCAAAGAACACATCATCAGCTAAAATTAACATAAAAATATATCTCTTAATTATTGTCTCCAATTTTCACTTTAACACAACTTTTAGTTTTTTAGATATTGTTCATTTTTCTTTCTTTACCTTCAATATTCTTTGAAGAAAGATGTTCCCGAACAGTAAAAATGTCTTTCCATCAGGGAACAGAAGAGAAGAATAAAGCAAATTATAATATTCAAAAGATGAAATAAAAATACTACAGACTCAGAGAAATACAGTCACATAAATACCCACTAAGCCGATAGCGATGGACTGCATTAACATGTTGCCCTTCTTCAGCATCATAAATAAAGCATATTGCTCTAATGGATTGAAAACAAAAATGTAATTCTACTTATTGAATATTCTGATGGTCAGCTAATATTTGCCACAGTAATCCCCTGACTAGCTAAGAGAAAGCCAGATAACAGGTTCCTCTTAGATGAAAACAACGGCTTTATTATCTTTGTTGTCTCTTGCATTGTGACAGCAGATCCCAGCAGATGTTTCTGTGTATGTGTTGTTATGCACAGCACAGACTTCTGTATAAACCGTAGAATCAAGCATTCTATACTTGCATTGATGTTTTTCTTTTTACTCCTTGATTGAAATGTTATTACTATTATGCTCACTTAGTATTTATTGAGCACCCACATGAGTGCATTGCACAGCTGCATAATACAAAAAGACAGCCCCAATGCTACACAGACATTTGATTTCTTTAAAAATAACAACACTCCCTTTACTCACATTAAATTGGTTATTACCTACTAAATGCTTTGTTTTAGTTTTGCATGGTTACCTCTTTTACAAAATCGGATCAATTTTTAATGGCTCCGTTAAATTGCAATGTCTCCATTCAGAAAATGGACCAAATAAAATCCGCTCTTGAGGTAGTTAAAAAGCATGAAAATAAGACTTGGCAGAATGCTCAGACATTTCTGTAAGTATGATTACAGACAGAAATAAGAAAGAGGCATGCAGTTAAAATCCAGATGTTAGAATTTTTATGAAAATGATTTTCTTCCCAGGGCAACATATTTTTCAGGTAAAAAGCAAAAATCACAGCAAAAGACAAATGTCACCATGAATGTTCTCAGAGAACCACTTGCCGTATAAGCACAAAAGGTATATTGTAAATCCGAATTGACACTTGGCCCTGGAAACAACCTAGCATGTACAAATTCAGAAACTTCCCCTTGCGGGCAAGGATTGAAAATTAATACTATGTATTAAAAGGTGAAGCTTTCAGACAATTTTAGATTAGCCATCATGAGTGAAATTGACACACTCACCAACACTTTTGACTTCCAGGCACATTCCAGTCTTTGCAGAAGTTGCGTATTCCTGTATCTTCAAAAGTTTAGGCTGGAGTGTCTTTATATGTACAGGCAGTGTGTAAAATGTGACATGAAACACTCTTGTACTATTAATTAGAAGGTAAACGTGACCAAAATTTCTGGTTTGGTATTTAACAATAGTTGTGATGGTTACTTTTAGGCATCAATTTTACTGGATTAAGAAATACCTAAAGAAGTTAGAAAATCATAAATTCTGTGTGTGTCTGAGTGTTTTCACATGAAATTGGATTCAGTCTGTGGACTGAATGAAAAGGATCCACCTTCAATGTGGGCAGGAACCATCCAATCAGCTGGGAGCTGGGATAAAACAAAAAAGATTTCCTTTCTCTCCTGGAGCTGGGATACACTCTTCTCCTACCCTTGGACATCAGGACCCTAGGCTCTCTGGTCTTGGGACTCAGGATTTATATCTTGGGTTTACAGGCCTCCCAGCCTCAATGGAGAACTGTACCATCAGCTTCCATGTTTCTGAGATTTTCAAACTTTGACTGAGCAACACTATAGGCACCCTAGGGTCTTCAGCTTGCAGATAGTTTGTCATGGGATTTCTTTCTTTCTTTTTTTTTTTTTTTTGAGACGGCGTCTCGCTCTGTCGCCCAGGCTGGAGTGCAGTGGCCGGATCTCAGCTCACTGCAAGCTCCGCCTCCTGGGTTCACGCCATTCTCCTGCCTCAGCCTCCCGAGTAGCTGGGACTACAGGCGCCCGCCACCTCGCCCGGCTAGTTTTTTGTATTTTTTAATAGAGACGGGGTTTCACCGCGTTAGCCAGGATGGTCTCAATCTCCTGACCTCGTGATCCGCCCGTCTCGGCCTCCTAAAGTGCTGGGATTACAGGCTTGAGCCACCGCGCCCGGCCTGTCATGGGATTTCTTAGCCACCATAATTTCATGAGCCAACTGCCCAAATAAATCTCTCGTATATGTATATGTATATGTGTATATGTATATGTGCATATGTATATGTATATGTATATGTATATGTATATGTATATATACACCTGTGTCTGCATCTATATCTGTATCTAGATCCTATTGGCTCTGTCTCTCTAGAAAATCCTAAATAATAGGTTTTATTTTATTATATATATGTGTATGTACGTGTGTGTGTGTGTGTGTGTATATATGTGTGTTATATATATGAATGACTGTGTCTTGCTGTGTCACTCAGGCTGAAGTGCAGTGGTACAATCACAGCTCACTGTAGCCTTGACCTCCTGAGCTCAGGTGATCCTCCCACCTCAGTCCCCTGAGTAGCTGGGACTACAGGTGTGTACCACCTGGATGGCTAATTTTTGTATTTTTTGTAGGGATGGGGTTTTGCCATGTTTCCCAGACTGTATTGAACTCCTGGACCCAAGAGGTCTGCCCTCCTCAGCCTCGCAAAATGCTGGCATTACAGGCCTGAGCCACCACCCTAGACCTGAATTATTTTAAATGCCTTAAAAAATGTTCACATTATTTAACCCAAAGACATAACATCATTTGGTAATTAAAAATGTATTCAATTTTCTCGACAATATTTGTTAAACACTTACTACATGTTTGGTACTGTGTTAATTGCTAAATAGTCAATGGTAAAAATAAATAATTTTTAAAATGTTGTCTTTACCTTCACAGAGGTTATAATCTAGTAAAAAAAAAAGGCAAATTTTTAAAATTATACACATATACACAGAATTGCAAGTACTGATAAAAGCAAGGAAGGAAAAATATGAGACCTTATGAGAGCCTAACATTATGAGCTGTATCCAATTTAGATTAGCATCTAGGGACCTTTCCAAGACCGAGTTTCCCCAGGCTCCACCTACAACCTGCTCTTCTTTCAGATGCTGTGTTCAACTCCTCCCATAATGATCCTTCTTTGACCTTACTAAGATTAAGTTGATGGTCCTTTCTACTTTTATCCCAATCTATCGCTCCCTTTTTCTTCATTTCCTAATTATCCTGCTTATATTTCATGGTGTGTTACTTCAAAATTCCTCTGGCTAACACCCTAAATCCTCATTCCTCTATCTTCTTGTTGCTCCTACCTGTCAAACTACTGGGGAGAACTGCTTCCCACTCATCCTGTCTGCTCCTGAGCTTTGAGTGCTACTGGAAGAAGATCTACTGCAGAGTGGTCCCTGACTCGCAAAACTTAAAAGAGTCCTTAAAATCACCTGCTAGTCCTATTGCATTTTGAACCTTCTCCTCTAATCCCGGAGTTTCCTCTGCCCTTCTACCACTCATAGTCAGTTCATCTGCTACTTCAAAAAGAAAACCATCACATTAAACTTTTTTTCTTCTCAACACTAAAAATGCAACCTGCACAATTGCATCCATCTTTTATTCTTATCACTTATTTTCAAAAGAGTCTTTTTCTTACTTATATCTAATTCCTCTCTCAATTTCTTGAGAAACATAAGCATTGAACTTTCCCCTCTTGATATTTCACCTCTCTTTCAAATAGACGTTTTTCCCTCACTAAAAAAAAAAAAAAAAAAAAAAAAAAAAAAAATTAGGAAAAATGTCCCAATCTGATTGTACATTTCTCTACTTATAAATTGTTGCTCTGGTTCCCTTTAGAACTGATCTTATGAAGAGTTCTTATGTTTAGAATCTCCAATTCCATAATTCCCATGGCCTCAGATAATATTCTCTCCTCCATGGGCTTCCACAGAACTTTATATTCCTTACTTTCCTCTCAACTCTCTGGTGTCCTTTCTCTGTCTTCTTTGGAGATTCTTTATTCTCCCTAGCCATTAGACATTGGTGCTTCCCAATACTCAGTCAGACCCTCATCTCCTCATTCTACACTGTGTCCCAATGCAATCTCATCCATTATTTGTCTCCTATAGACATGTATCTCCTAGATTTTTATCACTGTTCAATATTCTCCACATGGTTATGTAAAAGGCACTTCATATTCATATTTTCAAAAACCCTAAAAAGTAACTCATGATCTTTCCCTCCCACTTCTAAAACATCTTGGTCCACCTCTAATGTTTCCTTTCATATGGAATGGCACTCTTATTCATCTAGTTGCCCATATTAGTTCTCCAGAGAGATAGAACCAATAGTGTGCAAGGATGGATGGATTGATATATTGATAGATTAGATAGATAGATAGATAGATAGATAGATAGATAGATAGATAGGATCTATTATGGGGAGTGGCTCCTACAATTATGGAAGCTGAGAAATTTCACAATATGCCATCTGTAAGCTGGAGAACACAAAATCTAGTAGCATGGCCTGGTCCAAGTACAGAAGCCTCAGAACAAGGGAAGCCAATCGTGTAAATCTCAGTCCAAGTCAAAGCCTTCAAAATATGGTAGGCTACTTGAGCAAAAGTACAAAGGGCAAAGAATTTGAGCTCTTATGTTCAAGAGCAGGAGAAGAAGAGCTTCTCAGCTCCAGAAGAAGAGAAGTAATTTGCCTTTCCTCTGTCTCTCTCTCTCTCTCTTTTTATCTTTTCTTTTCTTTCCTTTTTTTTTTTTATTTTTTGGAGACAGGATCTCGCAATGTTGCCTGGGCTGGATTGCAGTGGCTATTCACAGGCTTGATCCCACAACTGATCAGCAGGGAAGTTTTGACTTGCTTTGTTTCTGTCCTGGGTTGATTCACTCCTCCTTAGGCAACCTGGTGGTTCCCCGTTCTTGGGAGGTCAACATATTAATGCATAACATAGTGTGGACCCCCAATTGGCATAGCACACTACAGCCCAGAAGTCCTGGACACAAGCCATCCTCCTGCCTCCAGAGTAGCTGAGACTACAAGCATGCACCATCATGCCCAGCTTCTCCATCTTTCTGTTCTATTGGGCCCATCAGCCAATTGAATGATGCCCACTTGCCTTGGATGAGGGCAGATCTTCTTTACTCAGTCCACTTATTCAAATGCCAATCTCTTCCAGAAACACCCTCACATCCATAACATAGAAATAATGCTTTACAAGTTATCTGGGGCTCCCTTAATCTAGTCGAGTTGACAACTAAAATTAAGCATCCCATTGCCCAAGCCAGAAACCTATGAATGATTTTGACTTCCAGGCTTGCTTCTCAAATCTAATCTGTCACCTAATCCTGCCATTTAATCTTTTCAGTATTACTTACATATGTTTACTTTTCCCCAGCTCTCCCATTACCATCCTAGTTCAAAGCATCATCATTTCTCACTTCAACGACTTCAACAAGCTTGTAGCTGTTCAGTAGCGACCTCCTCATTGAAGCAGAATTATATTCTTGAAATGCAAATTTCTTCATGTCATAAAAACACTTTAAGGGGTTTTCTAGCTTCTTGGGTACAGAAAACTGCTTAATATGTCCTGGATGATTCTACATTGATAAACTCTGTCTACTTCTCAGATTCCATCTTACGTTATGCTTCTCCACTCTCCTGTCTATGGTCCAGTCATCCTTGACCTTGTTCCAGCCCCACACGTGAGATATTTTTTAACCTTGTTATGTGCTTCTCTGAACACTCAGTTCTGTCAGATTATAATTTGAGTGGCCCTTTTGACAGTGAGACTCTTTTGAGAGTGAAATTGCCCTCTATTAAAAATAATGCAGGGACAACAGAGATAAACGAGAGTGATTGTGCCTCAGTTTCAATCGAAGCATTAATATAATAGTGATTAAGGTACAATAGTGACTATCAAAATGATTCACCACCATCACCACCACCACTTCAATGCCACTCATGACATTTAATGACTCACCCATATAGCATGCCTACAACATTCTATATTTGGAGCTGCCATATTCACCGTGATTCTTCCCAGATTTCCAACTCCATGATTTCTTCATCTGTAGATTCTAGTGGAGCTTGGTCCATGCATTTATGTATTTTATTATATTGTATTTAACATGAATTATGTTACAATTATTTCTCCCTTACATTACAATTGAAGTATTTTTAAAATTATTTTTCAATTATGCGCAAGATAGTGTTACAGTCTGAATATTTGTGTCTCCCCAAAATTCATACTTTGAAACCTATTCCCCAGTGTGACAATATTGAAGCTGGGGTTTGGGGAGGTCTTTAGGTCTTAAGGGCTCCACCCACCTGAATGAGACTAGCATCCTTATAAAAGATAACCCAGAGAGCTAGCTAGTCCCCTTCCACTATGTGAGGATGCAGCAGAATGTGGGCCCTGACCAGAAATTGCATCTGCTGGCACCTTGATCTTAGACTTTCCACCCTCCGAAACTGCAAGCAATAAGCTTATGTTGCTAGTAAATCACCCAGTCTAATATATTTTGCTATAGCAGCCCAAACAGACTAGGACAGGTTAAATTATCTGTGAAATAAATTCAGAGTAACCAGAAATGGTTTATAGCACCCTAGGTAAGAAAGACTTTTGTGAATATTTTTCTAAAAAGTAATCATGAGTAGCATATTTTAATGTATGAGAATGCTCTTCTTAGAAGTGTATATAAGGGGGGATTGTCAAGGACCCCAAAGCAAAGATTCTCCTAGGTTATCCATGACCTGGGCTAGAGACTTTTAGTTTGTTGCTATAGAGTTGACTTCATTCACTCCTCTGTACTTGCTCTTTGCCCAGGTGGCTGATCCACACTGATTGCATCACCTCAGAGGGCATCTTTTCCTGGCTTTTCAGTGGTAAGGCCAAAAGAGGGGGGAAGCAGTTATCACTGAGAGAAAGAAACTGAGGAAGGAAAGCAAAGTGAGATAGGTATTTGATTCTTCAAGTTCTTTCCTGCTGTATGCCTTAGGGTGGCTCTTTGTTGAAGTCCGTGGTAATATACCAAGATATGGGGAGGAGATGCCTTGACTTTGTGCAGAGCACTCTAGAGGGCCGTGTTCTGCCCCTTGTTTGGCCTTGTCCCTACCACAGAGCAAGGATCTATAGGCCAAGAGAACATTCCCACCCAGAGCTCAGCCTCCACATGCTACACCATGTTCTTGGTACACGGGTCTGCACAATGCCCTGCTAAAACAGCTCTAATCCTACTTGTAGGGTCTGAGTGGGTAGGTACAGCTTTTTGGGGAAGGGTGATCAGGGTGAAGACAGAGTTTAATAACATGCAATCAAGTGTTAATATATGCACATATGAGGTCTATTCCAGCATAAAAGGTGCCTCCAGGGATGTGAAGAAGCGTGAGGCAGCTCTGAACCAGGCGTGCCAATGTGTCCCACACTGCAATGTGCCAGTGAGAAACTCCATGGAGTCTAAGACTTCGAAATACAAATTTGGCCTTCCAAGCCATTAAAAGGTTCTGTTAACATAAGGTAACAGAACTTATTTTATTTCTCTGTTAGCTTGATTTATTACTTTTAAATATTTACACGTATGGATTGTAGTCCTCAATTTTTGCTCTTGCCCAGGGCTGCACAAATGTTAGGTGTGGACCGAGTCCACAGGTTTTGTCAAGCGGCCTTCTTCATACAGGTGACCTTTCACTTTAGGCCTGAGGTAATGACAGTTCCTTTTAACAGCACTTCCCATATTGGTCGTCCTGTATCCCACCCATACTTTTGCAAATCATCCGTAAATTAAACTCTTTTTAATTAACCAGTATGAGTACAACATCTATTTCCTGCCAGGACTCTCATAGTCATGAAGCCCAGAAGCCAAATATTGAAAGCATGATAATGCCACATGATTACAAGGCAGTAATTTGAACTTAGGTGCAAACTCTGTATAAAATATAAATGTGTATTGATGTTTAGTGATGTAATATACATCAGCTAACTAGTTGCTTGAGCAGAGAAACCAAGTTCTAGAACATTTGTAGCTATAGTAGCACCAGATACACACCCATTTTTAAAAGATGTCTTGTGTTTTTTACTTTTTTTATCTATTCAATCCGTGCTCTTGCTGTTTTATCTGCTGGAATTTGTTGCACAAATTGCTATTTCTCCCCTGAAGGGATGAGGCACACAGAACTTCTTGGGAACACCCAGTCTACCAAATTAAAGACTACCCTTAATGTCTCCATGCTCCTCAGGTACCATGCACAACCATGCCCAGGTACCATTCCCCAAGGGCAAATTCTATAATCCTTCATGACTGGGGGAAAAAAATCTACTTTTCTTTCCAAGTAGGACTTGGGAGATCAGAAGATAACACCAGGGCTTGTATTTGCCTTGACTTGTTTTTGCCTTTACTAAAATACATGTATATGCATATAGAAATAAACAAGTCTGTTAGAATATGAAAAAAAATCTCAAAAGCACTTTATTTGAGTAGCCCCAATATATATTACCTTTGTTTTCTATTGCATTTTTAAATGTTTTCTATAATTAAAAGTTACCTTTATTTTCTATTGCATTTTTAAGGTTTCCTATAATTAAGAGTCATTGTAAGAGCCATATGTATTCATAATTCAATAAATTGTTTTAGAGCAAAACTTCCAATTCTGGAACTTCTTAGTGAGCATCCCAGAGATAATATAGAGATAAGTGACCCTATAAAGAGACAGACTAAGAAGCCCAAAGAGCCTAAAAAAGATAGACAACCTGGTTCTGTTAATTTGACCAGAGAAAATTAGAAAATACTATTAGAGTTTTCAACAATCTATTAGACCAGGTCATGAGCCTACAACAGCTATTTCAAATTATACATGTAAGAAAACTTAGGAAATTTGTCAAGTATTATCAGGATAATGGGGGCTCCAGAAATATTCCAAAGTATTGGTCGTTAATTAGTTCACTACACTACACAGATATTCACTGACGTCCACTAAGCACCAGACATTGCTTATGGTGCTGTAGATACAGCAATGGAGAGGTAGGTCAAGAATTCTGCTGTCTTAGAATTTGTATAATTGGAGGTAGGATATTAAACAAGTAAGCCAAGAAATGACCGAAATAAGTTTATATAGTAATATGTGTTGTTAAGGCAAGAAATATTAAAGTATAACAGAAGTTGGAAAAAAAAAAAAGCTGCTATCAATCATGTGGTCAGCAAGTCCTCTTTAAGGAGGTGACATAATGCTAAGCCTTGAATGGTTTCTTCCAGTTAAAGGAATCATTAATTCCCATTTTCTAAAAGGAAAACCAATTTGCCTTTCAATTTAGGTGCAAACTCTTTGTAAAATATAAATGTGTATTGCTGTTTAATTGTGTAATATACATAGGCTAACTAGTTGCTTGAGCTGGCCACCAATATGACAGGGAACATGAAAGTCAGATGAGATGAGTTCTGGGACTAACTCAGATATGCTTTCGGAGGCCTTATATAGAGTTCAGAAATCTCAAGTCTCTAGCCAAATGTCAAAGATTTAACAAAGGGTAATAGAAAAGATAACCTGAAAGCAGTAAGTCACTACCAAGAGCACCTTTTATGCATGATCTTCATCAGCAGGAAAAGAACCAATGCATGTGCTGTAGATCCACATAGATAGAAGTGGGGAAAAGGAGGTTGTATTGCATGTATTTTTGTCTGCAGTTTGAGAATGGGACAGAGTTTTAGCACTTCATCTTGGTTGCACAAGTTGTTTGATTGGATGTAATTGTTATCTACCAGTGTGGTTAATGGTTTGGATAGAAATATGACAGATGACAGATTCTACAAGGGCACTGAATGGGTAACACGCAATAAAGTGTGCCTGACTGACTTATGGATGTTATTGTCCCAGGACTTGATTTACTTCCAGCATTATGTTCAACCCACATGCACGAATATATGAAATGGATCAATTAGCTATTTCATAAAGATTTTCCTTTTATTCAGGGCTGTGAATCAGATCACTACTCCTTTACGGATTTTCCCAAGAGCTACATTTGAATTGAAGAAGAGTCATTTTAAGAGACTCATAACTCCTTCACACTTACAGCTTTAGATGAAATGATAAAGGAGAGGCACAGTTTACTATTTTCTTCCCATTTTGCTTTGGTGCTCTTTTATTTTCACTTTATAACTGTAGGCAAGACTTGATCGATGGGCATAATAAAGGATTTGAGTAGCTTAAGAAAATAAGGCAAGCTAATAGGAATAAAACAAAACATTTTTCATTTTCATAAGTCTTGAAGTAGATTTAGGATGCTACTCCAATGGCCCCATTAGCGTGGACAGTTTCTTTGCAATTGTTTCTAGATGAATGGACTGTTCTGCTTACTAAGAAAATATTTATAAAGATACAGTGAATTTTGGCCAGGCACTGTGGCTTACGCCTGTAATCTCAGCACTTTGGGAGGCCGAGGCAGGTGGATGACCTGAGGTCAGGAGTTCGAGACCAGCCTGGCCAACATGGTGAAACCCAATCTCTACTAAAATTACAAAACTACCCGGGCATGGTGGTGCATGCCTGTAATCCCAGCTACTCAGGAGGCTGAGGCAGGAGAATCGCTTGAACCCGGGAGGCAAAGCTGCGGTGAACCAAGATCGCACTACTGCACGCCAGCCTGGGTGACAGAGTGGGACTGCGTCTCAAAAAAAAAAGAAAAAGAAAAAAAGAAAAAAAAGGATACAGTGAATTTCACGCATTGATACATCACCGTTTTTGACAGGCATATCTAACATGTATTTTATTTTATTTAAAGATAGACAAATTTGAAAAAGACTAATTATTTCCTACATTATCACTTGATTATACAGTATTAGTGGTCTACTTTAAGTGACAAGAAATTTTATTGAAGAAATACTGCCACTTGGAAATGCCAGTTTAAAATCAAATCAAATCATATAAGATTATGACATTAAATATTAAAAAGGAGTGTTCCTGGGGTTATTTTTAAAGCAATTATAATTTATGTAAAGGTATGAAACAACAACAAATATATATATTTAGGTATATGATATATTATATATATGAGATATATATGTGTGTGTGTATATATAGCATTCTTGGATTTCAGGGACCACTAGTGTCCCTAGAAAACTCATGACAAACAATGACCATAAAAACCTGCAACACAGGCTGGGCACAGTGGCTCACGCTTGTAATCCCAGCACTTTGGGGAGGCAGAGGCGGGAGAATCACAAGGTCAGGAGATTGAGACCATCCTGGCTAACACGGTGAAACCTCATCTCTACTAAAAATACAAAAAATTAGCCTGGCGTCGTGGCGGGCGCCTGTAGTCCCAGTTACTCAGGTGGCTGAAGCAGGAGAATGGCGTGAACCCGGGAGGCAGAGCTTGTAGTGAGCTGAGACCACGCCACTGCACTCCTGCCTGGGTGGCAGAGCGAGACTCTGTCTGAAAAAAAAAAGAGGAAAAGAAAGAAAAGAAAAGAAAAGAAAAGAAAAGAAAAGAAAAGAAAAGAAAAGAAAAGAAAAGACTGCAACACGTGAGCAATAATGAAATGATTAGCTTCTCTTCTCCCAGCACTGAAGATTATGTGAGTCTCCAAAAATCAACAGGGAACTTGATATACTCCTGGCTGTTTTTAAATTGGGACATACATGGTCTGGTTCCAGGGCTGGTCCCACTAATAGATTGCAGCACTATTCACAATAGTCAAGATTTGTAGGCAATCTAAGGGTCCATCAATAGATAAATGGATAAAGAAAATGTGGTACATATACAAAATGGAATCATATTCAGCCATAAAAAGGAATGAGATCCTGTTATTTGCAACAGATATGGATGGAACCAGAGGACGTTATGTTAAGCTGCATAAGCCAGGCACGGAAAGGCAAACCATATGTTCTCACTTATTTGTGGGAGTTAGGATTTAAAATAATTAAACTCATGGATGTAGAAAGTAGAATGACTTATCAGAGGCTGGGAAGGGTGCTTTCGGTGGGGAATGAGAATGATTAATGCATACAAAAATATATGGGATGAATAATATCTAGTATCTGATAGTAAAACAGGCTGATTACAGTCAACAAAACTTTATTACACATTTAAAAATAAGAATATAATTGAAATGTTTGTAACATACACACAAAAATAAGTGCTTGAAGTGGTGGTTACCCCATTTACTGTGATGTGATTATTTTGCATTGTATGCCTGTATCCAAATATCTTATGTACCTCACAAATATATGCACCTACTATGTACCCACAAAAATTAAAAAATAAAAGAATGTATTATTTGGCGCATGTCATTTAATCTCTCTATGCCATAGTTTTCCTCATATGTAAAACAAAATTGTTGGAGTAGATGATGTTCGAGGTTCCTTTCATTTTATATTGTAATGTAGTATTGCTGTTTACTCCTATAGAGCTTGCATGTAAAATCTAGAGAATGTGACTCTTAGCTTAAAGTAAAGCCTGTTGTGCCTAGAAGTAATGATACCTGTATTAGTCTGCTAGAGTGGCCATAACAAAATACCACAGACTGGGTGACTTAAACAGCAGACATTTATGTCTTTGGCATAACAAAATACCACAGACTGGGTGGCTTAAATGACAGACATTTATGTCTTACCATTGTGAAGGCTGAAAGTTCAAGATTAAGGTGTCAGCAGGTTTGGTGTCTTGGAACCTCTCTCCTTGGCTCGCAAGTGGCCATTTTCTCATTGTGTCCTCGCATGATATTTTCTCTTGCATACACACATCCCTAACGTCTCTCTCATTGTAAGGGCACCAGTAATATCCTCCTTAAAAGCCCTATCTTTGAATACAAATATTGGGGGTTATTGCTTCAACATGTAAATTTTGGGTGACAATTCAATTCATAGCAATATCCTAACAACAGTGATGAATAAAAGGACCAAATGTGTAAGAGTTTTATACAAAATGTATGCAACATATCAGAGACACCAAAAATAAGTTTTTAATTCTGTACTTATGTGTGTATACATACATACACATTTGTGTACATATTTTCATTTATTTTTGGAATCGTTACCTTACTAATTGATCATTCTAGGATTCTTGAGGTATTGTCTTTTTAACGGATTCCTCATATGGTTTTGAATTTTATAAGTTCTAATTTTAAAGTATAGAAAATATAAAAATAAAATAAACCCAAAATCCCATAATAGATAATTTAATCCTAAAATTAGACCTTCATTTGCATGCCAGCTAATGATAATGAGAGAAACTTAGCTCTGTGATGTTTTCAGTGAAAACATTCTAAAAGTAAACGTTCTTCTTTGTAATGATCATTTCTGTGCGAGACCGTTCTGGTCTTGTATCTCTCAGAGGATCTGGGCAGGGAATCATTGTTCTGCTCTAAGCATTATCTCTGAGTTTGGGTTTTCCTTGAGCTTGGATGCCCTTCTTAGCTCTATTGCATTGGAGAGGATATAGTTGTCTACTGTGTGAGCATCACCTAGAGCACTCTTCACCATTCCACTGGGTCTATGGCTTCAGGTAATTAGTGGGCATGGAGTGTCCTCACCAGTTTCACAACAATGTGTTACAAACAGTTGTGAACACCCTTTTAGTTCAAAGAGGTTCAAAAGAAAGACCTCAGCAGTTTTCAAGCCACTTGAGGAAAAACTCCAGTTTGTACATACTTCTGAGAGACCTACTTTGGGGATGCAGGGAACTTCTATTGTCTACCAGACAATGTTATGTTTCTGGATGGTTTTCAGTGATGTTTGTATTTTTTAAAAAATCAAGCTAAATTCAGCTTTTCTGCTTTTAAGAATAGTGCAATATCATAGTTCATGAGTATGTACAACAACGATCAAAGGAACTCATCTTTCTGAACAGGATGAGGGTCACGATAGAGTGCCCAGTGAACAGAGCATTTTGGTAATAGAAACCAGGAGACAGAAAAAAACAGATACTAGAAAGTTCAGGCAAAAATCACAATCCTATCCAAATAAAGCTGTCTCTCTAGGGATTCTCTTGATTCTTGCAAGCGAGGTTTGCTAATGAGTAATTATATTTCCAATTTAATACCATCATTATAATTTAACATTAACTGTGACCCACGTTATGTAAATTGCCCTTGAAACATGTCCAATGTGAAATTTTAAAAATGTATAACTTTGTCCACAAGCTGTAATTTAATGTGTTGATTCATAAATTTGTATCAATGAGTTGTGCCTAATCAGTCCTGCACCAAAACCCTCAGAAGCATAAGGCAGTGGCTAAGACCATGGAGTCCCAATTTATATTGCTTGGGTTCAAATAGGGCAACACGGCTTGAACATTTGTGGCCGTGTGGGCTTCTTAAGATGACTCTACCTCTTAGACTCAATTTCTTCATCAGTAAAGTGAAGATAATAGCTCCTACCACAGAAGGTTGTTGTGAGGCTCAAATGAAGGAGTACACACACATCTTAGTTTAGTACTCAGTGCAGAGTAAGGATCCAATAAATATTAGCTATAATTACTTTTTAATTTAATGGGTTGTTACTGTGCTCTACAGGTGTACATATTAAAAAATAAAACCTCAACATAAAATAAAAGGTCAAAAATCACTTATATGTGTAATTTATATGATAGAAAGTATATATGAAAACAACAATAACAAATAAAAAGACATTCTTGAAGTAGAAGGCATTGCACAGCTTTTAGATTATGTCTGTATGAATGCAAGTTCTCAAATTGACATTCACTTTCATGTGAAGATAATAAATCACCAACTGATTTTTTGAAAAAGTGCTCTTGTTATCCTAATAATAAATTCCAATTTATTATCATATGTTCTGCTTTCTCTTTTTATTCAAAATCACTGAAACAAACTAAAACCGAACAGCAATTACAAGCATATCTATGTTGAGAATTATCTCGAGTAGCTTAAATGAATTAAGGACACGCTCATGCTGACGCAGGTTGTCAAGGAATTCAAAATCAAGATAAAAATTCCAACTAGTAAAATGGTGTGCAGTAAACAGAAATGTGGTATATTGTGATTCTGACTAGAAATACTTCACATGTTTTGAGGCTTCAAAGTTGAAGCAGACACTATTGATCACCACCACTTGCTTTTCCCCTTTCTGCTTTGCTGAAAGAACTCTTCCCACTGCAGACACTCAAAACGCTAGCCGTTCACTTTACTGCCTCTTGCAAGTGGGGCACAGGCATGTGATTTCTAGGAGAACTCTCCTTAATGGTTTATGGGTAAGGACTTCTTCACTGACAAAAAGAGCCAGGTATACGAGAAAACATGGCTTCATCTTGCCTTTAGATGTTATTTCCTGTAGATGTGAAAATGAGAGACAGTGAATCTACCTTAGGATCATAAGGTCAAGCTTTGTAACTTTTCAAAGAAGTCAACCCAGAAGCTTCTAGAGTAACCGACCCTGGTAATATTTAACTTCAGAATTCCTGTAATGTGAGATAACAAATGTATATGGCTTAAATACCTTTTATCAGAAGATAGTCTAATACATGAAATTAATGTAAGATTTCTTAAGGGGTACAGTTGTGATAACTGATAGTAGCTTTTATAACATATAAAATTATTATAAAGGCCTTAGTTTAATTAAAATAACCTCATATTGATTATTGACAAATAATTTTCTAGTCTTAAATCAATGCTACCTACTAGTAGAGGGATAAGTAGATTTTTAAAAGATCATAATTCATAATATGATAAATTCATTATGGTCCCATTTAAATAAAAAAGTGAGAGAGAAAAAAAGAAGGTCAGGGGAGAAAGAGGGAGACAAAGAGAATATTTATGAGGATATTTATCAAAATTTAAATACTGCTTACCCTGCGTAACAATTAAAATACATTTTTAGTTTTAAAAAATCATTATATACTCATCTCCATATTTTTGCATTATCTAATGTTATTAGTATTTAAGTTAAAAATATAGCTCTTTTACTTTGAAAAAAATAGAAACATGGATAATTTGCATCTATTTATTAAACTGTGGTGAATTTGGGAAAAAAAGAAAGACATATTCTCAGACACTTATTGTGAAAGTATAATATGTGCACATTTTCTGGCAATTTAATAATGTACGATATGACATAGAAAGATGTTCATGACACACTTTACACTGTTGGTGGGACTGTCAACTAGTTCAACCTTTGTGGAAGACAGCGTGGCAATTCCTCAAGGATCATCTAGAACTAGAAATACCATTTGACCCAGTGATCCCATTACTGGGTATATACACAAAGGATTATAAATCATGCTGCTATAAAGACACATGCACACATATGTTTACGGCATTATTGACAATAGCAAAAACTTGGAAACAACCCAAATGTCTATCAATGATAGACTGGATTAAGAAAATGTGGCACATATACACCATGGAATACTATGCAGCCATAAAAAAGAATGAGTTCATGTTCTTTATAGGGACGTGGATGAAGCTGGAAACCATCATTCTGAGCAAACTATCGCAAGGACAGAAAACCAAACACCGCATGTTCACACTCATAGGTGGGAATTGAACAATGAGAACTCTTGGACACAGGGTGGGGAACATCACACATCGGGGCCTGTCATGGGGTGGCGGCAGGGGGAAGGGATAGCATTAGGAGATATACCTAATGTAAATGATGAGTTAATGGGTGCAGCACATCAACATGACACAAGTATACATAAGTTACAAACCTGCACGTTGTGCACATGTACCCTAGAACTTAAAGTATAATTTAAAAATAAATCAATAAATAAAAAGTGAAAAAAAGAAAGATGTTCATGACATATATATATATATATATATATATATATATATATATACTTTCACAGTGTATGTGTGTGTTATTTTGATAGCTTCTGCGAAAATGCCTATCTTCAGGTGTGTTTAGGCAAATAAACATTCTGAAAGAATAATCATCAATTCTTAATGGCAGTTTTAATTGACATAGAATATTATGGAAAGACAATGCAACAAGAAGAGCTAACTAACCTAAATATATATGCACCCAACACAAGAGCACCCAGATTGATAAAGCAAGTCCTTAGAGACCTACAAAGAGACTTAAACTCCCATAATAGGGGGAGGATTTAACACCCCACTCTCAATATTACACAGATCAATGAGACACAAAATTAGTAAGGATATCCAGGACTTGAACTCAGCTCTGGACCAAGTGGACTTAATAGACATCTGCAGAACTCTCCACCCCGAATCAACAGAATATACATTCTTCTCAGCACCACATCACACTTATTCTAAAATTGACCACATAATTGGAAGTAAAACATTACTCAGCAAATATAAAAGAACGGAAATCACAACAAACTGTCACTCAGACCACAGTGCAATCAAATTGGATCTCAAAATTAAAAAACTCACTGAAAACCACACAACTACATGGAAACTGAACAACCTGCTCCTGAATGGCTACTGGGTATATAATGAATGAAGGCAGAAGCAAAGACGTTCTTTGAAACCAATGAGAACAAAGACACAACATACCAAAATCTCTGGGACACATTTAAAGCAGTGTGTAGAGGGAATCTTATAGCACTAAAATAACCACAAGAGAAAGCGGGAAAGGTCCAAAATCGACACCCTAACATCACAATTAAAAGAACTAGAGAAGCAAGAGCAAACAAATTCAAAAACTAGCAGAAGACAAGAAATAACTAAGATCAGAGCATAACAGAAGGAGATAGAGACATGAAAAACCCTTCAAAAAATTAATGAACTCAGGAACTGGTTTTTTGAAAAGATCAACAAAATAGACCACTAGCCAGACTAATAAAGAAGAAAAGAGAGAAGAATCAAATAGACACAATAAAAAAAGATAAAGGGGATATTACCACCCAACCCATAGAAATACAAACTACCATCAGAGAATACTATAAACACCTCTATGCAAATAAACTAGAAAACCTAGAAGAAATGGATAAATTTCTGGACAAATAAACCCTCCCAAGACTAAACCAGGAAGAAGTCGAAACTGTGAATAGACCAATAACAGGCTCTGAAATTTAGGCAATAATTAGTAGCCTACCAACAAAAAAAGTCCAGGACCAGACAGATTCACAGCTGAATTCTACCAGAGGTACAAAGAGGAGCTGGTATCATTCCCTCTGAAACTATTCCAATCGATAGAAAAAGAGGGAATCTGCCCTAACTCATTTTATGAAGTTAGCACCATCCTGATACCAAAGCTTGGCAGAGACACAACAACAAAAAAAGAGAATTTTAGGCCAATAACCCTGGTGAACATCGATGCAAAAATCCTGAATGAAATTCTGGCAAACCGAATCCAGCAGCATATCAAAAAGCTTATCCACAGTGATCAAGTTGGCTTCATGCCCGGGATGCAAGCCTGGTTCAACATACGTAAATCAATAAACGTAATCCATCACATAAGCAGAAACAATGACAAAAACCACATGAATATCTCAATAGATGCAGAAAAGGCCTTTGACAAAAGTAAACAACCCTCCATGCTAAAAACTCTCAATAAACTAGGTATTGATGGAACCTCAAAATAATAAGAGCTATTTATGACAAACCCACAGCCAATATCATACTGAATGGGCAAAAACTGGAAGCATTCCCTTGAAAACCAGCACAAGACAAGGATGCCCTCTCTCACCACTCCTATTCAACGTAGTATTGGAAGCTCCTCTCCAGACAGAGCAATCAGGCAAGAGAAAGAACTAAAGGATATTCAATTAGGAAAAGAGGAAGTCAAATTGTCTGTTTGCAGATGACACGATTGTGTATTTAGAAAACCCCATCGTCTCAATCCCAAATCTCCTTAAGCTGATATGCAACTTCAACAAAGTCTCAGGATACAAAATCAACGTGCAAAAATGACAAGCATTCCTATACACCAATAACAGACAGAGAGCCAAATCATGAGTGAACTTCCATTCACAATTGCTACAAAGAGAATAAAATACCTAGGAATCTAACTTACAAGGGATGTGAAGGACCTCTTCAAGGAGAATTACAAACCGCTGCTCAAGGAAATAAGAGAAGACACAAACAAATGGAAGAACATTCCATGTTCATTGTTAGGAAGAATAATAATTGTGAAAATGGCCATACTGCACAAAGTAATTTATTGAATAGATTCAATACTATCCCATCAAGCTACCACTGACTTTCTTCACAGAATTGGGGGAAAAAAAAAAAAACTACTTTAAATTTCATATGGAACGTATGGAACGAAAAAAGCCCACATAGCCAAGACAATCCTAAGCAAAAAACAAAGCTGGAAGCATCACACTACCTGACTTCAAACTATGCTACAAGGCTACAGTAACCAAAACAGCATGGTAGTAGTACCAAAACAGATATAGACCAATGGAGCAGAACAGAGGCCTCAGAAATAACAGCACACATCTACAACCATCTGATCTTTGGCAAACCTGACAAAAATTAGCAATGGGGAAAGGATTCCCTATTTAATAAATGGTGTTGGGAAAACTGGCTAGCCATATGCAGAAAGCTGAAATTGGATCCCTTCCTTACATCTAATACAAAAATTAACTCAAGATGGATTAAAGACTTAAATGTTAGACCTAAAACCATAAAAACACTAGAAGAAAACCTAGGCAATACTATTCAGGGCATAGGCATGGGCGAAGACTTCATGACTAAATCAACAAAAGCAATGGCAACAAAAGCCAAAATAGACAAAAGGGATCTAATTAGACTAAAGAGATTCTGCAGAGCAAAAGAAAGTATCAGCAGAGTGAACAGGCAACCTACAGAATGGGAGAAAATTTTTGCATTCTATCCATCTGACAAAGGGCTAATATCCAGAATCTACAAAAAACTTAGACAAATTTACAAGAAATAAACAAACAACCCCATCAAAAAAATGAGCAAAGGATATGAACAAACACTTCTCAAAAGAAGACATTTATGCAGCCAAAAAACTTATGAAAAAATGCTCATTACTGGTCATTAGAGAAATGCAAATCCAAACCACAATGTGATATCATCTTATGCCAGTTAGAATGACGATCATTAGAAAGACAATAAACAACAGATGCTGGAGAGAATGCGGAGAAACAGGAATTATTTTACATTGTTGGTGGGAGTGTAAACTAGTTCAACCATTGTGGAAGACAGTGTGGCAATTCCTCAAGGATCTAGCACCAGAAATACCATTTGACCCAGCAATCCCATTACTGGGCATATACCCAAAGGATTATAAATCATTCTACTATAAAGACACATGCACACGTATGTTTACTGCAGTACTGTTCACAATAACAAAGTCTTGGAACCAACCCAAATGCCCATCAATGATAGACTAGGTAAAGAAAATGTAGCAGATATACACCATGAAATACTATGCAGCCATAAAAAAGAATGAGTTCTTGTCCTTTGCAGGGACATGGATGAAACTAGAAACCATCATTCTCAGCAAAGTCGCACAAGAAGAGAAAGCCAAACACCGCATGTTCTCACTAATAAGTGGGAGTTGAACAATGAGAACACATGGACACAGGGAGGGGAACATCACACACTGGGGCCTGTCGGGGGCTGGGGGACTGGGGGAGGGATAGCATTAGGAGAAATACTAATGTAAATAAGGAGTTGATGGGTGCAGTAAATCAACATGGCACATGTATACCTATGTAATAAACCTGCATGTGTGTACATGTACCCCAGAACTAAAGTATAATTTTAAAAAAAGAATATTATGGAAAGAAAACTTCCATTTCTTTGTTTTTGCATTATTTTTTGATTTTTTAAAATTTTGATCTTATATTATCTCAAATTTTTTAAAAAATAAACTAAAAAATGTAGTAAAGCCAAAATTTGTTTCTGTCTTTTCAAATTGGCTACTAAAACTCTCAAAAGACTTGTTGGTAAGCTAGTATATTTGTGGTGGAATTTATATTGAAAGCTGATATGAAACATTAGCTAGTGGTTGTCATGGTACTTATGAAAGACAACATGTACAGTTACATCACTCACTGGGAAAGAAGACTGCTTGCTATTTCATTATTCAAAAATATGGCAGGCAGGGTTATTTGGCTTTGACTTATTTAAATAACTTTATAGACATTTTTATTTCTAAGCAGTATGAATCATAATCAAACACAATTTTAGTCTACAATTTTGGTCACTTAAATCATTCCTTTCCCAATGAACAGAAATTATGTCCATGGACTCTCAAATCAACCCATTAATTGAGGGAGTCTCCACACCAACACCTTCCTCCCTAAGCATGTATCTAAGTCCTTTATAGTAGCTACATTTTCCTATTCTTCTTCTCGTCTTCTTTTTGGCCCTCAGTTTCCCCAAAAATTATATTAAGTTAAGGGAGTTCCATGAAAATCCAAAGAAAATCGATGTTTGATGTTGTTTTAACTGTGGATTATATTTTTCACTTTTTGAATAAATTTCAATTTCCTGAATACTGTCTCCTTTCTTCTCAGCTGTAAAGCAAGTTCCCATGGCCAAACATACAGTGTTTCTCCTCTTATTTAGTGTAAACTCCATAAGAGAAGATTTTATTTGTTTGAGACAGGTCTCACTCTGTCACCCAGGTTGGAGTGCAGTGGCAAGATCATGGCTAACTACAACCTACCTCTCCTGGGCTCAAGCGATCCTCCTACCTCAAACTTCGGAGTAGCCGGAACTACAGGCAGGAGCCACCATGCCTGCTATTTTTTTACGTTTTGTAGAGACAGGGTCTCACTACGTTACCCAGGTTGGCCTCAAACTTCTGGGCTCCAGCAATCCTCCTACCTTGGCATCCCAAAGTGCTGGGACTGTGTCTGGCCCGCACAGATCTTTAATGAAGAGCAAGAAGAGGTCAATGAAATGAACTAATGAATTAATGAACACATGAAAATCTAACATAATGAAGGAAAAGCACCTATAATGTTTGGTCTTAATTGTCTAGAAGTTAGAATATATGGCTACATATTTTTTCTGACTTTTTCTATTGCTTAATTTACAGCTTTAAAATTTGTTTTCAGCTTTTGCAAGAAGACCAGTTGCCAGAGAATGAGTCAATTTTGTAGCATGAATGTAGGCTCTGTAATTCCTAAAAACTCAGTGTCTACCCCAGACTTCATGAGTTCCTGCCAGTCCATAACTTCAGGCCTCTATTGCATGAGGTTTAAGATCAGGTCACCTTGTTGAGGGAATGCATTGCCTACTTCTGAGTCAGTGGTTATTACTGACTTCATAGATGATAAAATTTCAATCATCTCTTATTCATTTGAAATGTAACCATTTTATTTTATTCACCTGTTTTGATTTTACCACAATTTCATTAAGTGATATATTTTCTGATTCCCCTTAAGCTACATATTTGTATCCATAGAAAAACACTTATTTTTTTTCTCTTAAAATATATGGTTTTATTTTTTTCCCAAAAGGCTGGATAAAGACCTGAAATATATTAATTCGTCCATCAAACATTGATTAATTTCTATAAAGACCAAGAGCAGAGTGTTGAGAATCTAATTTAGATTGGGTAACATGAGAGAAAAATTATTATAATAATATTCTCATAAACAAAATAAGCAACTAGATGATCTTAACATTAGGTAGATCCACAGAACCAGTGAGAATATAAAGCACACACACAAATGATTTTCTTTTCTGCCAAAATTATGGAAAAATCCATATTAACTAACTTGCCCTGATTCACTGTGTTCAATAGCCTTGAAATGTCTCATTTTCTTTACCAGTTGCAAGGTCTAATGGAAGCATATGAAATTGCAGTAACAGTGTGAAGGGACACTGGTAGGAGATTTATTTTAAGTCTTGTGTGAAAGCTTGGTGCTCATTAAAGTGGAGGATTAATAACGCTCTCCACTAGAGCCAGGTATAATGCAGGCCAGTGTTCAGGTATCTGAGCACAGCTCTGCAAATCCTCCTTCATCTTGACCTGCTCCCTCCTCGTTACTCCAGTCTTAATCCGTTTGAGAAGAGAGTCCAAATCATGCCAAATTGCTCAGTGGACATTGCAGCTTGGCTATATGTTCAAGGAGAGCAGAAGGGTGGCATGAAACTCCAATTTCTTATCTGATGTTTTAAAAGAATGAAAGAAGTAGTAGTATGTGGTCTCTAAGATAATAGAGGGAAAGACCTTCTCTTCTTTGAGCTGAGTAAAAATATCGGCCTTCGCTTATATATATACCAGAAGCTAGTAGACCCAGCTTTTTCTTAAGGACTATTTTATAAAAACGCAATGAAATTAATGTTGTTTACTAGCAAAAGGGACAGTCCTAATTATTTAGAGAAATAAGGGAGTTTCCCCAAGAATGTTTGGATATAACTGGAAGAGATTTAGTTGTATCTAGTTTAAAAACAAAATGGAATAATTCACTACACTGGATTTCCATTTCCATTCTCAATGTTGTATGAATAAAAAGTTGTTTGTTTTTTGTATATTTTCACAATGTATGGAGACTCCTTACTTATTCTTGTACCCTTATTCTTTTCACTGAAAAAAAAAAAAAGCCTGGATCATCTGTCTCTCCAATTCATAGACTGAAGACTGAGAGTCACCTTCTAGAAATCTACACCTACCTTTATTACAAACCCATGATACCAGACAGGCTGCAGATATGTTTTATCAGTTGAACCTTATTAGTGATCTCATCACTTAAAAACCATAAGTTGATTAAATCAATTCGCATATTCATAAACAAAGCCTAACAGAAATGATACGTAAATTCTATGAAATTAAGACTGTGCAATTAGGAAATGAACAGATTCAATGCTTTTTGCAGCAAGATTTAAAACATATTGCAGATGGCATTTTAAAATATTTTCTTTAGTTGAAGTTTTAAAATCAATAGAAAGAAAATGAGTCAAAAGGGGTTTCAATCAAGTATTTTAACTGCAAATTCTGCACTCTATAATTTGGATTGGCTTTAGAATACATGTTATCTGAAACATTAAACATCCCATTTGAATCCAGTTAAAGATTAACTATTCTGTAAGAATGGAATCTATCTAGAAAAAAATTCCTCCCCTTAGATTTTTGCCCCTGACAGCAAAAGAAAAGGGAGTGAAACTGCAGGGGATTAAGCTAGATCAATGTAGGCAAGTTATGGCAGTGGTAACCCTGAGTGACAGCTGAAGTCATTTTCTGTCAGTCTTCCCCTCCCCTCCATATGCAATTCTTTTCTCTTTGCTCCACTTTCTCTCCCTCCCACTCTATTACATTATACTGCTTCTGTTTCCTTGTATGCTACTCTCCCTTTCCATTCCTTCTGCCTTTATCTTAGGACTGATATTGAGCCCCATAAAATATTGCTCAGCCCTTTCTCTGGTTCTAAAATATAAAAATATTGTTGACTATGTTTATGCTTCATTAATTTCTCTTTCCTTTTTTCTGTCATGCCTGATATCCCCAGAATTGTCTTTAAAATAATCCCACAGAAGTATCATATCAAAACCACCATATTGTGACCAATATTATTTTCTGCCTTAATTTGAATCCTGAAACAACAAAAAGGAAGATACGATTTTTTTTTTTTTCTTTTAGCCAAATCAGCTCTAGTGATGAGAGAATGTTGTTTTATTCTTTGGGAAAGGTTTTTTTCCTCATTAGTTTTTCTCAGACACTGAATTTTTAGACTGGCTCTCACAGTGGAGTAATATAAAATAATTTTCATTTTCCAAGTTTTAGGGAAGAGCTAATGTATTTGGAAGAGAAACTTTTACTTACCTTTCTCTAGGAAAAACTATATAGTAATATAGACATAAACATAAAACAGTGAGTTTTATCAAAAGAAAGGGAACACATTCAGTAAAAAGTCATTAAAGCAGCATGTTTGAGAGACACCTGGGTGTTAGGTTGTAAGACAAAGCATTAGCTTGGGCATCAGGTCTGCCATGAGCCAGCTGTATTGCTCTGGGCCAGTTACATGCTCTCTAAGGACCTTAGGTTCCTCATCGCTCAAATCAGGTATTTGTAGTAAATGATTTATTCAATTCTGGAGGCAAGACCATGACACTGAAACCATGATAAATTTGATAATGTTTTTCATTTCAGGTTGCCAGTGGAGTTCATTCTCAGCCCAGGGTGAAGTCACAATAATGTTTCAATTTCATTGCACGCTTTAATGTTAATAAGACAGACATAGAGGAAAATAGTATCAATTTTTCATTATTTCCATTCTGATGGGAAAGTAGAGAGGTATACCTTCTCTTCACTGGTTAACCATTGCTTTAGCATATTTTACACCATGCCATATTGGAATCCCTATCTACCTTAATAGAAGTTAATCAGGAAATCCTTTAATGGTACCTCTCCATTTTTATGGCCAGTCCTAATCCCTTTTTTATTTGAACTAAAATCTTTGATGTTACTAGTATCAGCTGTGTCTCCCAAGTGGCCTATAATATAGTATAAGTGCTATGTTCATGTGGAGGTAGCAAGCGCTGAGACCCAGGCAGAGTGTTAAATGCTTCACAAATAGCTCATACACTTTTTTACAAAACTCTTCAAGGTAAAAACAATCATTATCCCATTTTAAGAGTTAGGAAGTTCAGATGATAAGTAAGTAGAAGAACTAGAATTAAAACACAGGGCTCTCTGACTCCGAAGTATGCAATAATTTTTCTACTGGAAAACGCTTGAAAATATAAATTACAAACATTAATATGATTTCACATTCCTATTATCAGTATTAATAGTTTCACTTGTGAGGAATTTGCATCTTTAGTTATTCCTGGATCTAACACTTTATAAGTTAATTTTTTTTTTTTTTTGCTGTAAATTTTGAAGGAGGAGGAGGATAGATAGAACTAGAACTTCTCTTTTCTACATGATAGTGTTTTAAATAACTAAGTACATAAACATAAACATGCATTTTCCAAAGTAAATTTTTAGTAAAGATATTTAAAAAAATGGTATTCATTTTAGACCCTGGCCATCCAACTAGCCTATCCATGTACTCAATCAAGGGATAATCAAATTGACAATAGCTTTTATTCCTAAACTCTCGTTTACTAAGGTACTAAGTCCTCTGAATTGATTGTAAATATTAGCACCGAAAGGATAGCATCCTTTGCATCTACTTTTACATACAGTATATATAGTGTGCCTGGTTAACAAACTGAAGTTGTATAGCACATTCAGTCTGGGGTATGGAGAGTAACAATTTATGAATTATTTCATTTAAGTTTTATGACAGAATCTATGATCACCTTGCCTCTTCACTAGAAACCATTGTGTCAGCAATAGGAAATGGTTAAGACAAAGTATTTTTGGACCTACACTTCTATATATTATGTGAAAGGCACCAAATGGATTTTCCCCAATGGGTTGTCTTCTATTATAGAATGGTTGGAGTCCATCAGACAGAGACTAAAAATGCACATGAACTTCTATTTTTAAATTGCATCATGAGGACTTATTGTGACATTTTCAATGATGTTAAAGGCCAAAAAATTCCCTATTGTTACAGTTTTCAAGTTTTCAATTACTGAATAAGCAGCTTGACTGTTTCACACACCTTTCTAGTGCATGACCTGTCTTTAATATTCCCTTTTTTTTTTCCTGTATGTTATTAACATGAAGGGCAAGTTTTTTATGTGTTGTAAGCTGAAATATGGATCACATTAATATTTCTAAATGGGTGAAAGGGCAGTTGGATTCAGAAAAGAGAATTAGGCATTATATATCTAAGCAGAATAGGAATCTGCCCTCGACCTGTCCTTCTAAACCACAGTGCACGCTGCTATGCCATCACCCCAGGACCCTGTGTTGAGTGCAACATTCTTGAAATCTTTTGCTTTGCCAAATATGTGCTTTCTACTTGGTATTGTTTTTTGAATGGGCTAATCTTGCATTTCTAAAAGTTAAGTTTTTTCATCTCTATAAAAACTATTGATTAAATACAGTGTATTGAAACTAACTGATTTTGTGTGTGTGTGTTTGTTTTTAAGTTAATTTTAATGATGTACTATTGGTTATTACAAAACAATGAAACAAATTTTCTTATCAAGCACTGTATACCTAATGCATCTAAATGAATATTCTTCATCAATATAATTCATATTACAATATATAATAATTTCTGCGAAACCTACACCCTCACAACTGAAAGAACTCCTAATTGAAATCTCTTTTTGACTGGTTTATCAGCCAGTTAAATAAAAGAAGAATAAGCATATGATTGTCACAAAGCATATAGCCCGTAGAGCTGAGCTCTGCTTGTTTTTCCTTCCTTCCTTCCTTCTTTCCCTCCCTCCCTTTTCTTCCTCTTCTTCTTCTCCTCATCCTCCTCCTCCTCCTCCTTCTTCTTCTCCTCCTCCTTCTTCTTCTTCTCCTTCTTCTTCTCCTCCTTCTTCTTCTCTTTCTTCCTTTCTTTTCCTTCCTCTTTCTTTCTCTTTCTTTCTTTCTTTCTTTCTTTCTTTCTTTCTTTCTTTCTTTCTTTCTTTCTTTCTTTCTTTCTCTCTCTTCCTTCCTTCCTCTCTCTCTTTTTTCTTTCTTTCTTTCTTTCTTTCTTTCTTTCTTTCTTTCTTTCTTTCTTTCTTTCTTTCTTTCTTTCTTTCTTTTTCCCTTCCTTCCTTGCTTCCTTCCTTCTTTCCTTCCTTCCTCTTTCTCTTCTGAGAAAGAGTCTCACCCCATCACACAGCCTGGAGTGTAATAGCCCTAACAGCTCACTACAGCCTCAACCTCCAGGACTCAAACTGTCCTCCCACCTCAGCTTCCCAAATAGCTGGGACTATAGGCATGTACCACCAAGCCCAGCTACAGTAGAGGTTTCATTCTCATTTCCTTACTTTTCTTCTGCTTGCATGGTTCTGTCCTTTCATTCCTCCCATGTTGTGATAACAGAGCAACACCTAGAACTATCTGTGAAACACATTTTAGATATCAATAGAAGGCGGCAGTTGCCTGGATGGAATATGATTTCCCTGTTACTACAAGTTCCCTTTCCCTTAATATTCAGAAAAACTTGGTGACCTACTCTTTTCAGTAAAACTATTACAATATAAATCCTTTGCCATAGAAGAAGTAACTAGAGCATGGACTGATTGTCTTAATATTATTTATATATTAATGGTCTTTGATGGTCCAAAAGAATGGGCATGAGATACTAGGAAAACCTTTCCTGTTTGGTTGGCATTTAATGCAGCATATTTTGAACTGTTTAATGAGATTCCTTTATAAGATCCTTTGAATAAATTAGTGAAGCCTGAGTGCCTAAGGAATATAAAAAATGTTGCTTTGATGATCTAATCCTTGGTTTGAATTCCAGTGGTTGGTATGGAGTAAAGAGTGAAACAACCAGGTAAATCTGGTGACAACTGACCAGCGTCATAAGAGGAAATGGTGAGTCATTTCTCTGAGGCAGAGAGAACTCTGTTGCTACTCCTTTTTGGAACTGCTAAAGAAAGACCTGTTCCTCCCCTGACCCTGGGTTCCTATTGAGCCAAGTACATATCCCCTCCTCTTTATCACTCTGAACTGACTCCCTTCAGGTTGACTATGTGACAGGCACAACTTCCAGCTGGGAAGTCTCCATTCTACCCTAATTTCCACCCCTTTTGTGAGCAAGGGATTATAAAAGACAATATAAAATAAGTTCTAAGTGTATATTCTCTCTCACAACCAAGAGTTAAGAATCCAGAGACAGAGCTGGAATTGTAACCTTAGTAACAGCCTTTGGCCATGACTGCCAATACAATACACAGAGAACAATATTGTAACAAATATTGTATGTTCTTAAAATTGACTATGATATATATATATACACACTATGATATATATATATATACACACACACACTATGATATATGTATATATGCAACTGATTTTGCAAATATCTCTGTATAAATAGTCCATAAATATTACATATTTTAACTGATTTGTATAGATTTGTATGATTTCTACAATAACAGAACCCAAATAGATAAGGATCTAGACAATCCAGAATGACATTTAGATTCAGAAAAGGCCACTGTTACTAGTGATAGAAATGACATCCGTAAAGCAGGTATTGTATAGGGAGGAAGAGTACGCCCAACAGCAAGCTACTTAGCAGGAAAAAAAAAATGAGTTTCTTGAAGACAAAGGACAAAGTGATAGTGCTTGATATGATTATGTGAGTGTCTCTTAGAAACAATGTCAGGTTGGGGATTTGAGGGAGGTACAAAGCTGAGAATAGAAGGGCCGAGGCTTGATTTGAGAAATAAGGCGTGAATTTAAGGTCGTGAAGCCTTCTCTTGCTATAGGTCACTGTTGAGCCTGACAGCAAGCTGCTGAATCACCCAAAGACTCTCTTTAACTTGCTCATTCACAAGCAGACAGTACTGCCACTCTAATAACAATAACCAATAAGAAATAGCTGTTTCCCACCATTTGTAGCTGCTGTGTAATCATTAACTGTATCTTGACTATCTTTACTTGAAGTAATTTATTGGTTAAGTCTATTTGCTATATCAAGACACTGCTCTGGCCGGGCATAGTGGCTCATGCCTGCAGTCCCAGCACTTTGGGAGGCCAAGGCGGGTGGATCACCTGAGGTCAGGAGTTTGAGAGCAGCCTGGCCAATATGGTGATGCCCGTCTCTACTAAAAATACAAAAATTAGCCAGGCATGGTGGTATATGCCTGTAATCCCAGCGACTCAAGAGGCTGAGACAAGAGAATTGCTTGAACCCAGGAGGCAGAAGTTGCAGTGAGCTGAGATCAGACCACTGCACTCCAGCCTGGGTGACACAGTAAGACTCTGTCTCAAAAAAAAAAAAAAAAAAGACACTGCTCTCCACCATAATATATGCCATTTCATTTCTTGATATCACAACATAAAATTACCAATTGATTGGGTAATTCCATTGAATTTAAATATAAAAGGTCATTTTTATCGTTCATAGTGCCTATAGAATTATTCCCTCAAAAAAACATTTGAGGAGAAATAATTTAATCCTTGGAATGGGAGTTAGATAAAAATCTGATTGGCTATAAATGGCATTTTCTTTAGCATTTTGTTCACCTATTCTTCATGGATAGTGCCCCTTGTCATAGTGAGTAAAATCTGACACGTTAACAGGTGATTAATCAAGATTTTAATCAATGAAATAGCCTGGCAGGTCTAATTCCTGGTGAGAAGTCAATAATAAAACCTCAGTATCTCAGTCCATAGAGCTACTATATTAACCACTGTGGTCAAATTCCTATTTATTATGGTGTTTGAGACAGGAAAATATTGCACTGTCAGATGATTATTTTTTAAGAGAGAAAATAGCCATGCAGCACAACTTTGGAATACTTATCTTTACTTTGTGTCAAAAAGCCACACTATTAAACCCCAGAGTAGAAGCACCACTTCTTCTAGCTTTCATCAGCAATCCAAAATGCCATGCAATGAGAATTTAATTGGACTAAAGTGACTATTTGACATGCAGAACTGAGCTATGTCATCAAAACTCCACAGGTAGTGAATGCTCGGTGACTGATGGGTGGAAGAGAATGTACATCCTAATAAGGGGTCAAGGGATTTCAGGAGTTCTACTATGTAATTACCTGAAGCAGCAGGTGAGATAGTGCATGTCAAATAAGAAAATTACAATTCTATCACTGAAGAACATGAGCATTATATAAAAAAAAAAAAAAACACAAATATAAAACAAAAAGCTGAAGCCAAAGTTACCTTAAACTATTTTGTTTTGTGATAGGCTTTTGAAAGGTGATCGTTAAATAAAACACACAGTGGAGACTTTTTGTAACATGGATGTTGCAAGGTAAGATGAATAACTACCTGTTGACCAACTTAGTCATAGCAGGTTTTGTTTAAATAGTTGCTTGTAGGAGACAAGTATTTGTTTTAAATATAATTGATTGCATGTAATAATAAGCCATATGTTTTATGAGATTTAGATATACTCTTTTAAATGCTTTTTTATAATCTATGTTAATAACTGCAGTTAGAGTTTATTTATTTGCTATGATTGTATGAATAAGAAATGAAAACTTGGAATTAATTAGAATTTTTCAATAAGCTGATCACTAGCCCACTTAAGATAGTAAAATATTAGTGTATTCCTACTGGAGTGGTGCGGGAAAGCAGCTGGTGCCTTGAAATCCTCTTTTTAGAATATGCAATTGCATTTGCTCATCTCTAAATTGTATGTCATTATTTTTAGAGAAGTTGTGCTTTACTAACCTCAACATTTCAATTTAATAACCAAATAATCAACCATATTATTAATTAAATTGTCTAAAACTTACAAATTAATTAGGCTCTGGTAGTTCTTTTAAAGTCAGTTTTTCAAAATTTGGAGTGCATTTTAATACAATTGACATCAATAGTCATTAAATTTTGAAACTAGTTCACATAAGCCTAATGAAAAAAGAAAAAAGGAAGAAAGAGTTGTTCCAGATATAATATGAAGAGGATTATATATCATAAGCTTTGTATTTATCAATATCCCTATAAAATCCACTTATGAATTTGGGTTGGAATAACAAGATCATTGCTTCTGATGAGTTCTTCTGTGGGAAAAGGTATATACAAAATCCAGCATCAGGAAAGTTTAACTTCTTCAAGGATGAAAAACTTCCTAACAGTTTTCTCTTCACTGGTATACAGAATATGAGGTAGGAAAAGCAGAGGGGAGGACTGGGAGAGGTTTCAGTGGAAAGTCATGGCGTGGAAGGCAGGGGGCATGAGGAGGGAATGAATTCCAGATTGGAGCTGGTCCAGTGGTGTTCTTGGCAAATGACAGATGTTGGAAAGGCGTTGATTCTAGGGGAAAAAGATTAAAGGTTGAG
Organism: Theropithecus gelada; assembly: GCF_003255815.1. NCBI lineage: Eukaryota > Metazoa > Chordata > Mammalia > Primates > Cercopithecidae > Theropithecus > Theropithecus gelada. The sequence continues at coordinate 90,621,098 of NC_037671.1, read as the reverse complement.
GGACTGACAGGTGGAATTGGCTATGTGTGTGATGAACCTCCAAGGGCAGCAGCAGAGGAAGAAAAAAATAAGGTGTATTTATGCAGATACAGTCCAAGATAACACTTCTCCTGGGGAAGTATCCAAGGTGCCAAAGTAAACAAACAACGAGAGAGGAAGAAGATTAGAAAGTCAAAAAGGTGTAGCCTCACACAATGACACACAACATTTTGAAGAGTCTATTCCATGGGAGTAAAGATTTCTGCAGTAATAAGGCACTGTAGTCTTAGTATGTAAAGGCTGTATGTTAAGCACATGAACAAAGACTAAGCCCTATAGTCATAAGAGAGACTAAGCCCTATAGTCATAAGAGAGAGTCATATACACGGGGAAGCCCAGCGTGAAGTTAAACAGTAGACTGGACATCCTCCCGGATGCCAACAAACAACTATATTTTTAAAGATTCTGCTGTACTTTTAAAAGGCATTGGCAGAATTTTACCCCCCTGCCTGCAAATCGCATGATTCTGTAGCAATCTAGTGATAAAGAGAAAATAAAAACATATAAAACAATTAAAAAGGAATGAGGGGACAAGATGAATATACACACACACACATTAAATTATATATACATATGTATTTTATATATACATACATATAAAACATATAATATATATAATTTTATACGTAAAATTTTATATATACCTATATAAAGAATTATATATTCTATATATACATATATTATGTATTATATATTATTATAACATATATAGTTATAGATATATATTATTATATATGTAGAGAGAGAGAAAGAGAGAGAGAGAGAGACTTTGAAAGGCTTTAAAAGAAGGAAGGCTGGTTAGAGTCTTCAGGACATAAAGAAGTACCAAGCAGTAAGTTCTGTGGGTTTTAGTTTTGTTTCTTATATCCCTGACTGGTTACTGAAGGGGCTAACAATCCTGAAAATTGTATCATTGTTTGGTGTTTTTCTCAACGTATTTAGAGCTAATACATAAGAGACCTATTTTCTAAATAAAGAGGAGTAAAGGGATTGAAAGGAATGCGTGGTTTTTACACTTTATTTAAACTGGTAAAATGATGACACTAGTTAACTGTGATAAGTTGTGTATTTGTAATGTAATATCTAGAGCAATCACTAAATGTCTATACAAAGACACACACTTCCATAAACACTTTAGAGAAATCAAAACAAATAACTCTACTGGGAAAGGTAATGGAATGATCTGCTATTGTGTCGTTATTATAACTGCCCTTTTTCCCATTGATAAGAGGGAAAAGTGGGAATGAAATTTTGTGTGCCATCATCTTTGTTCACCTGACAGTTTTCCCATGGACTGGGCAGCCCCCACGAGGAGCTGAAATGTTGCATTCCAGTAAATAGGAATGCATTCACTCTCAAGCTGACTTCCAGGGTTATCATCACAATTTTTACAAAAAGTTATAAATGAGACCTCATTGTTCTGCTTTTGCAACTTTCTGTGAATCTGTAATTATTTCAAAACACAAAGACAAAACTACATTAACAGACACTAATAGCCATATACTTCATGATTCTATTTATGTAAAATTCTGAAAATGATAAGTCTTTAGAGATAGAAAACAGATCAGTAATTGAGTAGGGATGAGATTAGTGGAATGGTAGAAGGGATTGATGCAAATGGGCCTGAAGGAGCTTTCAGAGAAGATGGTAATGTCTGCAACTGGATTGTAGTGATGGCTGCATAGCTGCATGAATTTACTAAAAATCATAGAATAGTGCAATTCCAGCAGATGTATTTTATGGTATGTTCATCTTACCTCAATAAAAAAACACATTGCTGTAGTGATCAGGAGAAAAAAGATGAGGTCATGTTGAACTTTCCTTAACTCTGCTTTTAGAAATTAGAATTATTTGGATTTTGAATTACATAGTGTTTGAATAGAAGCAAGCAGGAGGGTGTCAACATTTTATCTGTGCCTTAGGCCTATAGAGGTCTTATCTCAGCACTGGTATGCACATAACAAGGCAGATGGCATGGAGAGGAGCCATGTGGGATGCATTGAAGGGCATTCTTGTCTCTGTATCTGCATTGGTTAAGAGTCATTGTCTGATCCTTATTGAGAGAGAAGACACTGATATCAGAACCCATTGTATATCCTTTATAGTTCGTTGTCTGTGGATATATATTTTACACATATAGGAGACTGTAAAATAGTTGTCATTACATAGTGTGTGCTCACTTACTGCCAACAAATCATTTTGTCATTTTTACAAAGCCCTAAGGAAAAAGACAAACGTTCACACAAACAAAAACCCCCTAACCTCTATAATCAGGGGTCACTCTCTCAGACTATTTAATATCAAGATTCTGGTGTCCAGTGTGAGAAAATAAAGCCAGTGTCACACTTTGCAGACTCTGCCCCAAAGAGATTTATTGCTACCCAGATGTATTTCACTTAAAATAGCAAAAATTTTATACCTCTATCATTTATTTATCCCACTGAACTGTAATAGTATGTTTGTTGATATGCTCCACTTAGACCGTTAGTTCATGGTGGCGTGGGGGTGAGGGGGTGGAAGGTATCCTTTATGATGTTCTTACCTGTGAGAGGATCTAACACATAAAGTTACTTAATATGTGTTCATATAATTAATTAGTAGTTACTGGAGAGGTTCCTGTTAGTGAAAATAGTCACTTGGATGACACTTGGAAGTCAGGAACTCTCTGCACCTTTCCAATCTACAACGTAGTATTCATAAAATACAATTGAATGTGAATTCTTATGGTTTCAGCAGCTTAGATTGGACAATTTTATGTCTCATCACAGAGGTAGAAATCTGAATTATTCAAAAGTTTGTGAGCCGGGATAAATATTTGAAACATAAAATTGGATTTAAAAGGTAATTAAGCTAAAGGTGGTCCTAAAAACATTTTTAAATATAGGCAAATGGAAAAAGACAGCAAGTGATAAATCCACTACAATGAATGATGTGGGGAAAAGAGAGATCAAACTGTTACTGTGTCTACATGGAAAGAAGTAGACATAAGAGACTCCATTTTGTTCTGTATTTGAGATGCTGTTAATCTGTGACCCTACCCCCAACCTTGTCCTTGCAAGAGACATGTGCTGTGGTGACTCAAGGTTTAACGGATTTTGGGCTGTGCAGGGTGTGCTTTGTTAAACAAGTGCCTGAAGACAGTATGCTTGTGAAAAGTCATCACCATTCTCTTAATCTAAAGTACCCAGGGACACGTACACTGCCAAAGGTCGCAGGGACCTCTGCCTAGGAAAGCTAGGTATTGTCCAAGGTTTCTCCCCATGTGATAGTCTGAAATATGGCCTCGTGGGAAGGGAAAGACCTGATCGTCCCCCAGCCTGACACCCGTGAAGGGTCTGTGCTGAGGAGGACTAGTACAAGAGGAAAGAAGGCCTCTTGGCAGTTGAAATAGAGAAAAGCATCTGTCTCCTGCCCGTGGGCAATGGAACATTTTGGTGTAAAACCCGATTGTATGTTCTGTTTACTGAGAAAGGAGAAAATCACCTTAGGGCTGAAGGTGGGTCATGCTAGCGGCAATGCTGCTCTTTATGCACTAAAAAGGTTTATGGAGATGTTTGCATATGCATTTCAAGGCACAGCACTTTTCGTTAAACTTATGTCACAGAGATCTTTATTCATATGTCTTACTGCTGACCTTCTCCCTAGGATGCTCCTATTATCCTGCCACTTACTTTTTCTAAGATGGTAAAGATAATGATCAATAAATACTGAGGGAACTCAGAGACCGGTGCTGGCGTGGGTCCTCTGTATGCTGAGCGCCGGTCCCCTGGGTCCACTTTTTCTTTCTCTATACTTTGTCTCTGTGTCTCATTTCTTTTCTCAAGTCTCTCTTGAGAGACTTTTTAATTTTTGTTTTTAATTTAAAAACATAAAGCTTATATCATTTCCCCCACTTAGATAAAAACTACCACATTCTATTCCCACATGTATAGATCTAGAAAATGGAGGTTTTACTTTACACAAACTACCAGAGCAAAACACCATAGACTGGGTGGCTTAAACAACAGACATTTATTTTCTCACAATTCTGAACTCTGTAAGTCCAAGATACAGGTTCTTGCTGATGCAGTTTCTAACGTGGACTGCCTTCCTGCTTACAGATGGTCACTTTCTTGCTGTGTCCTCACATGACATAGAGAGGTGGGTGTCTCTCCCCCTTTTATAAGTGCCCCAGACCTACTGAATTAGGCCCCAACCTCATGATCTCATTTAACCTTTATCACCTCCTCACAGACCTTCTACTTCCCAGCACAGTCATAGGAGCTTAGGGCTTCAATACATGAATGTTTTTGCCACTGTATCACTTCCACTGATAAAAATCTCTTAGTTAACATGTTGGCTTTATTTTTATTAAATGTAATTGGTTTAGGCTATAAATTGATACAGTTGTATAACTTAGAAAGAAATAACTTCAGAAATCTATAATAGAAAAAAAAATACTTGATCAGAGAAGTGTTTCTGTTACTGGATTTTTGGGTGAATCATTATTGGGTCATAAGCCTCTTTGATGGTGTCAATGACATTGAAATTCTATTGACTAATGAATCAGAGTAAACCCTAAATTTTTGTGACGCAATATAGTGTTTTGTTCTTGTTTTTTTTTGTTTTTGTTTCTTTATGAGATGGTGTCTTGCTCTGTCACCCAGGCTGGAGTACAGTGGCATGATCATGACTCACTGCAGCCTTCACCAACTGCACTCAAGAGATCCTCCAGAGTAGCTGGAACTACAGATATACTACCATGCCCGGCTAATTTTTTTGTTTTTTGTTTTGTTTTTGTTCTTGTTTTTTTGTAGAGATGTGGTCTTGCTATGTTACCCACGCTGGTCTTAGACTTCGGGCTTCAAGTTTTCCTCCCACCACAGCCTCCCAAAGCTTTGGAATTACATACAGATGGAGAGCTGCCATGCCAGGCCCCCAAAATGCAGATTGCAAATAGTGTTCAGTTACAAAATTAGCTTTTAATTAGCAAAATTATTTTAGGTCGAATTTCAAATGCAACACAATTTCTTTATTTTACTTTTAAAAACTTTTAGGATTTTTTTTTTCTTTAACAGCTTAACTACTAGGGTTTGGTATTAAAAATAACTAAAAACAGAAATGGAGTTGAAATTTGGCTTATTTTTCCTAGTTCTTTTTTTTTTTAAATAATTTCATAAGGAACAAATACTTAAGACTTATCCAGCATCATAGGTATAAATTATTCTTCCCTAGTGTTACTTAGGCTTTTGGGTTTCACTGAGGAAGTTACTGAAGTGAAAATCTGACAAAGCAATAAAGAGGTTAAAACAACACATGGACACAATAGATCTTAGTAAACAATTAAATAATAAAAATGAAGTACTTCCATACTTTATACAAAAAGATAGAAATGAATGATTGCCTGACTTGTAAAATAAAGAAACATAAAGTTAATAAACATTTCTCAGCATGCATCAGTATCTTACACGGAGCAAAATCTTCTTTGAAGCAAATGTGATTAGAATAAATTTGTCATTCAACTGTCTTCTGTTTGTAGAGGTTTTACAAAATGTAAATCTTTATATAAGTTGCTATCATGCCTGCTGTTGTTACCTAATACTTAATGGGAAATAGGAATTTCCTCTGTGTGGCTTTTATTGATTTAGTCAATGTTGTATGTTGTTTAATTTCTTTTTTGTTATTCTGGCACAGATGCCATTCAAATTCAGAAGACATAGAGACAGTAGGTTGATTCAATCACTAGGAGTATTGTCTAATTCTTATGGGACCTTCAAAAACAATAAATATTTACTCTTTCAATTTTTATATTCCTAAATATCACATAAGTGAAGATGTCTTTCTGGGTTTTCAGAGTATCATCATAAGGTTTGTTCATAAGCAAGTATAACTCGAGATTTTTCTAGGTACATCAATCTAACTATCAATTAGACTCAAAATCCTATATTTGCCACACTATTAATGGTGCAGAATAGCCAACTAAAATATTTTTATGCTTTATTTTCTAAAACTCAATGGATTTATTTTTTCTCATTACATTTTATATGTCATTGTAGAAAACTGGCAAAAATCCAACAACATTAACAACAACAAAAAGTCACCTGTATTCTCTAATCAAAGATACATTGTTGATAATGTTATATTTTCCCACACATACTATCACCATACATTACTGAATTTATACATACTATTTTATTTATTAGTATTTTAGAAACATTATATATCTGACATAATATTCATCATGTTATTATGTCATAGTTTATTTAAATACTCCATAATTAAAATACTTTCCACTTCTGTCTTTAGATATACTTTTGTGGCAATCTTCTCTGTACAAATAATTGAGTTCAAATTTCTGATATTTCATCAAGGTAAAAAATAATAGAATTCTTAGAACAAATGATGTGTATTTCCATCCTTTATAATCTGCATTGTCAGATTTTTTTTTGATATTTTTACAAGTGCTCTGGAATCATGTATATACTGATTTCTGCCAAATGGTTCATTAGAAAATGTCAACCTCAAATGGTTTTTAGCTTTGAATTTCTCCATTGTTCTTACATGTTACTGTGGAACTATTCCAAGTATGAGGAGAATAATTTACTCCCATTAAAAGTGTAATAAAAATCCATATGCCAACATTTATCTATAAATAAATAGCGCTGAACTTGGTAATAACTTTATATCACCAGAAATACATTGTTCTAGTATTAAAGTACGATTTAATTGTATACGTTCAATTCAAAAGGTAGCTAAACTTTAAAACATTTTAAAATCAACTCTCAACATATTTCTGTTTACAAGTGACAACAAGACAGCATCCTGGAAATGCACACTATAGAAGATGACAATAGATCATGAAACTTTACAGAACTGTCACATCTTTGTTAGGTCACAATAAGGCTGAATAAGATTGGGGTCACGTATACATTTGAATCAAGGAATTCTAGATAAAGCCAAAACCGTTGCTGGAAACAATGAACCAGAACATCTTCAGCTAAATTTTGCTGTCTCAGAAGTATCCTGTCAAATGATGCACGAATAGTCAAGGGACTAGAAAGCATATCAAGATACCCTTACCATCTGTTGGTAGATTATCAAACAGAGGTTGGTGTCAATAAGGCAGTCAATGTAACATCAAGGTCAGCATCTCAAAAGTTGTGGTACCGTATTTTCAAGAACCTCAAGAACCACTGTGAGGGGTCACACTTAGACATACTTCCTGTGATAAAATCAAGGTTTTTTTGTTTTTGTTTTTGTTTTTGTTTTTGTTGTTGTTGTTGTTTTTAGCAGAACTTTGCATATTGTACTCAGTATGAAATCTAGAAAGAAATTAGTTTTCTCTACTAGGTAATATATTAAACAGTTCATTACTATTGCCTTCCATGGAGCAAGCTTGCAGCATCTTCTTGTCTCCTACTTCCTTCATCCTGTCCCACCTGGGGTTGTGGTTACAGAACAGGATATACCAAAATGTCAAGATCCTCTCTCTAGTTTATTAATCTAGTCCATACTCTGTCCTTAAGGTAATAAATGGTTGGCTCAAGTTACAGATTAGCTCTCCAACAAACTTGACCACTACTAAATATTAGCACTGGTAAGACAGGCTTGATTTAGAAGCACATCTATTCTTGAGGCTAGGCTAGAAAAAAGTCTGGTGTGATGGTTAATTTCATCTGACAATTTGATGGCTACAGGATGTCCAGACATTTGGCCAAACATTGTTTTGTGTGTATCTACGAGAGTGTCTCTGGTTGAGACTAACGTGTGAATCTGTAGACTGAGTAAAGCAGGTTACCCTCCCCACTGTGAGTGGATCTCATGATCAATTACAACTTGAATAGAACAAAGAGGCTGAGTAAGAGGGAACTCCTCCTCCCCAACTGCTGGGATATTGGTCTTTGTCTTTTTAGGCCTTTGGTCTCAGACTCGAACATTGACTACCCTTAAGCCTTAAGCCTCCTGGTTTTACTTAATTTTGTATAATTTCAACTTTTATTTTAGATTCAGGAGGTACATGTGCAGGTTTGTTACCTGGGTATTTAAGGTGATGCTGAAGTTTAGGATGTGATTGATTCCATTACCCAGGTAATGAATGTAGTATGCAATAGTTTGTCAACACTTGCTTTTCTCCCTCCCACCTCTAGTAATCTGCAGGGCCTAATGGTGCTATCTTTATGTCCATGAGTACCCAATGTTTAGCTCCAATTTATAAGTGAGAACATGTGATATTTGGTTTTTTGTTCCTGCATTAACTTGCTTAGGATAATGGCCTCCAACTGCATCCATGTTGCTCAAAGGACATAATTTCATTCTTTTATATGGCTGTGTAGTATTCTGTGGTGTATACATACAACATTTTCTTTATCCAGTCTGACACTGATGGGTAGTTAGGTTGACTTCATGTCTTTGCTATGGTGAATAGTGCTACAAGGAACCTAAGAGTCATGTGTCATTTTGATAAAATAATGTATTTCCTTTTTGATGTATACCCAGTAATGGGATTGCTGGGTTGAATGACAGTTCTGTTTTAAGTTCTTTGAGAAATCTCCAAAGTACTTTCCACAATAGCTGAACTAATTTACATTCCCACCAAAAGTGTTAAAACATTTGCTTTTTTCTTCAGCTTCACCAGCATTCATTGTTTTTTTGGCTTTTTAAAAAAGCATCTGACTGGTATCAGATGGTATGTCATTGTGGTTTTGATTTGCATTTCCCTGATGACTAGTGATGTTGAGTATTTCTTCGTATGTTTGTTGGACACTTGTATGCCTTCTTTTGAGAAAATCTGTTTATATCATTTGCCCAATATTTAATGGGGTTATTTGTTTTTTGCTAGATTAATTGTTTAAGTTCCTTATAGTTCTGGATATTAGAACTTTGACAGATGCATAGTTTGCAAACATTTTCTCCCAGTCTGTGGGTTATCTGTTTACTCTGTTAATTTTTTTTTTCTGTTCAGAAGCTCCTTACTTTAATTAGGTCCCACTTGTCAATTTGTTGTTGTTGTTGTTGCTGCAATTTGAGGACTTAGTTATAAATTACTTGCCAAGGCCAATGTCCAGAATGGTGTTTGCTAAGTTTTCTTTTAGGATTTTTATAGTTGGAATTATTACATTTAATCTTTAATCCATCTTGATTTAGTCTTTGTATATAGTGAAAATTAGAGGTTCAGTTTCATTCTTCTGTATATGGCTAGCCAGCTATTACAGCATTACTTATTGAAGAGGGAGTTCTTTTCCCATTGCTTATTTTTGTCAACTTTGTTGAAGATCAGATGGTTGTAGACTTGTGGCTTTATTTATGTGTTCTCTATTCTATTCCATTGGCCTATGTGTCTGTTTTTGTACCAGTACCATGCTATTTTGGTTACTTATAATGTAGTGAAGGCAGGTGGTGTGATGCCTCTGACTATGTTCTTTTTGCTTAGGATTGCTTTGGCTATTTGGGCTCATTTTTGGTTCCATATATATATTGACTAATACTCCTGATTTAGGTGACTAAAGCAGTTTCAAATCCAGTCACCACATGCTGTTCTGTCAATTGGCTTTCCATCCCTTAATATGGGAACTTTAATGGTATATGGTATATTTAGAAACTGATCACTTCTAATCTTCTACATTGGACTATCTTGGTGCAATTTGGAGGGTGTCATCATTTCTTTCATGTATAATTGCACAAGATTCCTAATTCTTTCATGCTTTGTCCCATTTCACTCCCAGCTACAGTCTATTCTAAACAGTAGTCAGAATGATCCTATTAAAACATGACTCAGATGATGTCATTCCTACTATGGTCTGAATTTTTGTATCATCCAAAACTCATGTTGGAATTTAATTGCCATTGTAACTGCATTCAGAGGTGGGACCTTTACAAGGTGGTTAGGCCATGAAGGCTGCAACTTCATGGTGAGATTTGTGTCAAAAAGGTGAGTTCAACCCCCTCTTTCTCTCTCACACTGTCTTACCTTCCACCATATGATGAATGAAGCAGCAAGGAGACTCTCACCAGACGTAGATGCCTTGATCTTAGACTTCCAGCCTCCAGGACTGTGAGCCAATACATTTCTTTTGTTAGAAATTACCCAGTCTGTTAATAGGTATTAACAGAGTACCTGTTCTTTAATAGCAGAACAAAATATACTAAGACAATTTCTTAGCTAAGGAGCCACCAATGACTCCAATCCCACTGAGAATAGCAGCCAGCCCTTACCTTAGCAGGCCTATATCTACCAGATGTGATCACTCGTTATCTCTCTGATCTTATATCCAACTTTTCCTCCTCTAATTCCCTCTTCCCAGTCTCCTTCTGTCCCCACTGTCCCTTAAATCTCATGGCCTTTACATCTTCTTCTCTCTCTGCTTGGAAGTTTTTATTTTTTCTCCCTAGGTATCTTTATGCCTTGCCCCTTCGCTTCTTTTGTAGCTTTATTCAAATAATCACTTTTTTAATGTGACCAGGTTTGACTACTTTCTCTAAAATTGTAGCCACCTCCTGAAACTCTATTCCCTTTCTCTCCTTTATTTTTTTTACTTCAGCACTTACTTACCATGATCTAACATTTTATACATTTTACTCATTTATCTTATCTGTTTCCTGTCCTTTCCCTGAAAACGTAAGCTCCATGAAGGCAGAGATTTGTATCTATTTTGTTCATTCTTATATCATCAGTCCCTTGAACAGTGAGCACATTATAGATGTTCAATAAATCCTGTTCTGTGAATAATCGCAATTTAGAAATGCTGCATTAACATTACTGTATGCTGAGTGCACATGATTTAAAGAAGATTATCTATAAATTAACTTCACAACATATTTTTTTACTCACTTCTAGAATTATTATGGTATATATCACAATTCCAAACTCGAAAAATCGCTGAGAAGAAAAGATGTTTAAAATTATAATATGGATTATTGGAAAGTCACAAGGCCAGGACAAATGCAGGGTATAAGCTTCCATTTGAAAACTGTTAGCTTCCCCTTTTCTATTTCTTCTTTCTGACTCAAAAGGTAAAAAAAAAGAGAGGATGTCAAGAAATGCCATCGTTATCTTCTCTTTTTTCTGAGAAACGGTTACTCCTCCTGGCCTACCAACCTAGAATTCCTTAGAATACATCAGCCATTGCTAGCACCAGTGCCTTAATTTGGCCACAGCTAGATTTCTCTACTTCTAGACACTTTGTACAATAGGTTAACAGTTCAGGACTTGAGGATCTGGAAACACATCGTGTCCCAGGATGAATGGGGCTCACACTGCTGCTATCCCTTATACTGCTGCTTTTATTTCCTCTCCTGACTCAGTGGTGACCAAGTCCCATCAATTTTGACTTTTTATCATGCTCATCTTCATACCCACTTGTTGGCTCCCACAGCCTCTCTCTTCCATCAGCTGCATCATTTCTCATCTGAATTGTTGTGACTGGTCTTCTAGGTCCTGGCCTGGCTTGGCCTCTGATTTTTTCTATATTTTACTTGCTGAAAGACGAATGAAATCTCAAGGCAGGGCACAGTGGTTCATGCCTCTAATCTCAACACTTCAGGAGGCTGAGATGAGGGGATTTCTTGAGGCCAGTTTATCACCAACCTAGCAAGACCCTATCTCTACAAAAAAAGAAACAATTAGCCAGGCATGGTGGCACATACCTGTAGTCCTAGCTATGCAGGAGGCTAAGGTGGTAGGATTGCTTGATCCCAGAAGCTAAAGGTTTCAGTGAGACATGATAGAGCTACTGTACTCCAGCCTGGGCAATGGAGCAAGACCTCATCTTTAAAAACAATAATGATTTTGGAAGTAAAACCTCTGAAAAACATGAAGAGTTATTTTTTTATTGCTTACAACCCCTTCATGGCTCATTAACACTTCCAGGATAAAGTTCAAACTCCAAAGCATAGCCAAATCTGCTCATAATCTGGTATCTACCAAAGTCTGCAGGTTTCACTTTCCTGGCTAATGGACATTTGTCATCCAACCGTGTTTAACTCTAAGGATCTTTGAAAAAGCCATGCTGGACTTTATGTGCAGAATATCATCTCTTCCACCCAGCCCATTCCTAGCAATTTTTTCCTCATTATTCAAATCTCAACTGAGATGTCACATTCACCAATAAGCCATTCACGGTATAGTTTGCCTTCTGCCTTCTTATGCCTGCTCCCTCCATTCTATCTAAAACATGGATTATCTATGCTTCCTGCACTTATACTTTTAACGCACTGTGTCTGTATTGTAATTATACAGACTGTTCATACTTCATTTCTTATTTAAGTTGCAAAATCTTCAGGACTCATAAACTGTAAATTCTCACCATCTGTCTGTATCTAAGCTGCTGATGTTGATCCTGGAAGTGGCTGATCCTCTTTCCCTACAATAACCTTCTTAGGTCTTAAAAATTACTATTACCTTGGGTAGAATATCTTTGCATGTCTCCATAATTATTTTGTTAGTGAGAAGACCAACAGTGTCTATTCAGGTAAAAAACACAAAAACTTTCGTCCTATAATTTATTATTTATAAAATGCATGTTGGTTGATTGCAAAGGGAGAAAAAAGTGTTGGTTGTTAAGTGCTAGGGAATGTGTTTAGAATTTTGTGTAATTTTGTAGAGAAGCAATTCAACTTCCTACGTAAGATCCCTTTATAATTTCATAGTAACATAAATACAACACATAACTAGAATCTTCATTTCTGTTTCTCTGATTTTCCACTAGACTTGGAGTCTCTTGTTTTTATAGGGTCTGTAGTGCTTCTAATACCACTTGTCCCCAGTCATCCACAGCGAATGACTTGTTATCTGCCTGTTGGAGATGCCCCCGTGACAGATCCCTGACTCTGAAGGTTGTTTCTTCTTGCCACACAGTGTGCAAAGCTGGCACGAAGCTGCTGTCAGTCTGTTTGCTTCTCTGCCACTCATCCTAAGACTTACCCTAGGGATCTACTTCTTTGATTTATGGCTGGTGCTCATCACCAAAAGTTCAGTGGCTTTAAGTTGCCTCCTGGGCAAGTCCTTTAACCAAGGCACTTTGAAATGATCCAGCCTGCAATCTTCGCTCCATCAGTAGGTTTGTTTTCTGAGAGGCAGAGGGAGAGAGAAACCTTAGCTGTCTTTAAAGAGCTAAGGTATGATACAAGATTGTGTATGTTAAATATTGAATATATGGTGTAGACAATATCATTTAGAGGAGTTCAAAGTCTGCCACTTTAAAAATGCAAGTTTATAGAAAGTGACCAAAATTAATCTTTCCAGGGATGATATAAAGACACAGAACTTAAATTAAATACAGGCATACCTCGCTTTATTGAGCTTCACTTTATTGCACTTCACAGATACTGCGTTTTTTACAAATTGAAAGCTTACGGCAATGCTGCATCAAGCAATTCTGTCAGTGACATTTTTCCAGCAGCATATGCTCACTTTAGGTCTCTGTGTTATATTTTGGTACTTTTTAATAATATATCAAAATTTATTATTATTATTATTATTATTATTATATGTGTTATATTGGTCTGTGATCAGTAATCGCTGATGTTACTATTGTAATTGTTTTGGGACACCACAAGCTGTGCTTATATAAGATGATAAACTTAATTGATAAATATTGTGTGCGTTCTAACCATTCCACCACCCGGCCATTCCCTCCAAACTCCTCAGGCTTCCCTAGTTCGTGAGACAAAATAATATTAAAAGGTGAATTAAAAACGCTTTAATGACATCTAAGTGTTCAAGTGAAAGGAAGAGTCACATATGTCTCACTTTAAATCAAAAGCTATAAATGATTAAGCTCAGTGAGGAAGGCATGTCAAAAGCTGAGCTAGGCTGAAGGCTAGGCCTTTTGCACCAGTTAGCTAAGTTGTGAATGTAAACAAAATGTTTTTGAAGGAAATTAAAAGTACTCCTCCAGTGAATAGAAAAAAATATAGAAAGTGAAACACTCTTAATACTGATACGGGGAAAGTGTGAGTGGCCTAGATAGAAAATCAAACCAGATATGCCCTTCCCTTAAGCCAAAGCGATCCAAGGTCCTAACTCTCTCAACACTTTAAGGCTGAGAGAGGTGAACAAGCTGCAGAAGAAAAGTTGGAAGCTAGCAGAGCTTGGTTCATGAGGCTTAAGAAAAAAAGCCATCCCCATAACATAAAAGTGCAAGGTGATGCAGCACCAGCTGATGGAGAAGTTTTAACAAGTTACTCAGTGGATCTAGCTGATGTAATTGATGAAGGTGGCTACACTAAATAACAAATTTTCAATGTAGTGAAATAGCCTAATAATGAAAGAAGATGCCGTTTACGACTTTCATAATCAAAAGAAGAAGTCAATGGCTGGCTTCAAGGCTTCAAAGGACAGGCTGATTCTCTGACTAGGGGCTAATGCAGCTGGTGACTTGAAGCTGAAGCCAATGCTCATTTAACATCCAGAAAATCCTACAGTCTTTAAGAATCATTCTAAATTATTCTGCCTTGCTTTATAAAGGCAATGACAAAGCCTGGATGGCAGCATGTGTTTACAGTATGGTTTACCAAATGTTTGAAGCCCACCGTTGGGCCCTACTGCTCAGAAAAAATAAAAACCTTTCAAAATATTACATCTCAGTGGCAATGGACCTGCTCATTCAAGAACCCTGATAACGATGTACCAAGAGATTTATATTATTTTAATGCATGCTAACACAATATCTATTCTGTATCCCAGGGATCAAGGAGTAATTTCGACTTTCAATTGTTATTGTTTAAGAAATACATCTTGTAAGGCCATAGCTGCCATAGATAGTGATTCCTCTAAAGGATCTGGACAAAGTACACTGAAAACTTCTGGAAAGAATTCACCATTCTAGACGCCGTTAAGAACATGCATAATTCAAAGAAGGAGGGGAAAATATCAGCAGTAACAGAAGTTTGGAAGAAGTTGATTTCAACTCTCATGGATGACTTTGCAGGATTCAAGACATCATTGGAGAAATTAACTGCATATGTGGAGGGAATAGTAAAAGAACTAGAATTAGAAATGGAGCCTGAAGATGTGACTGAATTGCCATAATCATATTATCAAACTTTAATGCATGAAGAGTTGCTTCTAATGGATGGTCAAAGCAATTTCTTGAGATGAAATCTACTCTCCTGGAGGAGATATTGTGAACATTGTTGAAATGACAAGAAAGAATTTAGAATATTGCATACATTTATTTGACAAAGTAGTGCCAGGGTTTCAACGGATTGACTCCAATTGTGAAAACATTCTACTGTGGGTGAAATGTTATAATGTTATATCAAACAGCATTACATGCTACAAAGAAATATTTCTTGAAAGGAAGTCAATGCAGCGTAGTCCATTGTTGTCCTGCTTTAAGAAATGATCATAGACACACCAACGTTTAACAACCACCACCTTGATCAGTCAGCAGTCATCAACATCAAAGTAGAACCCTTCATCAGCAAAAAGATTATGACTTGCTGAAGGTTCAGATGATTGCTAGCGTTTCTTAGCAATAAAGCATTTTTAATTAAGGTATTTACATTTTTAGGCATAATGCTATTGCACATGAAATAGACTACAGGATAGTGTAAATATAACTTTTCTATACACTAGGAAACCAAAAAATGTGACTCACTTTATTACAATATTCACTTTATTGTGGTGGTTTGGAACTGAATTCAAAATATCTTTGAGGTCTGTCTGTATATGTTTGACATAAAGAAGGTGCAGTCATAATAGAAAAGGCAGAACACTCAATCTACTGATGAAAGGAGATCGAGAAATAGTCATACATTGCCTAAATACAATGATATATTCTGAGAAATAAATCATTAGGCAATCTGTCATTGTGCAAACACCGTAGAGTGTACTTAAACCTAGATGGTATAGCCTATACACCTGGGCTATATGGTATAGCCTATTGCTCCTACGCTACAAATCTCTACAACATGTGACTACAATAAATACTGTAAGCAACTGTAACACAGTAGTAAGCATTTGTGTATCTAAACACATTAAACTTTGAAAAAGTACAGCAGAAATATAATTAAAACATTCAAAAATGGAACACCTACATAGAGCACTTACAATGAATGGAGCTTGCGGGACTGGAAGTTGCTCTGCATGACTGAGTGAGTAGTGAGTGAATGTGAAGGCCTAGGACATTACTGTCCACTACCTGCAGACTTTACAAACATCGTACACTTAACCTACACCAAGTTTATTTTAAAAATCTTTCTTTAATAATAGATTAAACTGAGGTTAATTTAACTTTTTCACTTTATAAACTTTCATTTTATAAACTTCTGGACTCTTTCATAATAAAATTTAAATTAAAACACAAACACACTGCACAACTGTACAAAAGTATTTTCTTTACGTCCTTATTCTCTAAGCTTTTTACTATTTAATTTTTTAAAAATATTCTTTCACTTTTTAAACTTTTTTGTTAAAAACTAACACACAAACATACACATTATTCTAGGCCTATCAGAATCAGAATCCTCAGTGTCTCTGTTTACCACCTCCACATCTTGTCCCACTAGAAGGTTTTTGAGAGCAATAACATACATGGAGCTGTCATCTCCTATGATAACAATGACCTCTTCTGGAACACCTCCTGAAGAATCTGCCTGAGTATGTTTTACAGTTAACTTATTTGTAATAAGTAGATGGAGTATATTCTAAAATAACACTGAAAAGTATAATATAGTAAATAGATAAACTGACAGCACATTCATTATTAATATCAAATAGTATGCACTATATATAATTGTATGTGCTATACTGTTATATGACTAGCAGTGCAGTAGGTTTGTTTACAAGAGCATCACCACAATTGTGTGAATAATGCATTGTGCTATGACATTACGACTGCTGTGACAACACTGTGCAATAGGGTATTTTCAGCCCCATTACAAGCTAACGGGGTTCATGGTTGTATATGTGGTCTGAAATTGACCGAAACGTCCTTATACAGTAGATGACTGTACGTTAATGTGTATTTTTGGCCATGCTATTGGGTCTTCTGAGCCTGGCACAAAAATGTTTGCTAGTATTTATTGGTTGAGAGCAGGCTTCAAGAGTGCCCGTGTTCAAATCCTGGCTCTGGCCCTTTCTAAACTGGGAAAGTTACTTATTCTCTCCATGAATTGACTTGCTCCTCTCTAAACTGGAGATAACTATAGTATGCGTTAAATAACAGTACATGTAAAGTCGTACATTAAAAGGTGTGAAAGGACTATCAACTATTAATTTTATTCTTATTATTGATCTTTCTCCTTAGATATACACCTAAAGTATATAGATATCCAGAACAGTATTGCTGTCTAAATAAGAATAAATTAGAAAATTTTGAAAACATCTTACAGATTATGGGGTTCTTTAAAGAAACTGAAAAGCTTCAGTGGCTCAAGGGTTTATTATTTGTGGAACTCATTTTCCTGAGTACTCCAAATCTGTCCTACTTTACACTCTCATATATGGTATTCTCCTAATCACACACGTTGTTAACAACAGAAAAGCAACCCACGTTTCTTTAGTATCATTTAATAAAATTAAACCAATCAATCAATAAATCTCATCTTCAGTTGTATATTACTTTGCAAGCCAGCAGATTGCCATTGTGAAGTGAGTCCTGGGACTGTGCTGAGTACATGGTCCCTTCAGGTTACATCATCACACTTCTTAAGCTGTTTAATCCATAAAGCCTAGAACGTGGTGAAATAGTTTTATTAACTATGCTTCTGGTTAGGGAAAGAGAGAATAAATGCTTTTCCTTTGCGGGTATGATGAGTATTTTTGAATTACTACCTTATGAACACTGATAATGCAGTGGCTCATGAGCTCATCTTATTTGGTCCCTTGTTTAGGTTGTATCTCAGAGCTATTTAGTTGCTATGGTGACAGTAACAATGAAAGCTGATTGGAAGAAGATAACATCTTATTTGGGACATTTTCAGTTGAAAGGAGAGAGTACATTCTATGCTTTCCTATTAGACAAGATATTGGGTTACATCCATGTTGATTAGCAGGTCCCACTTTTCTTTTCAGTATAGATTGTTTCTGTATCTTACTTTATGACTAAACTCTCTAAAACTTGACTTGGAATTTCACCAGCTTGAAGTAACCTAATCTCCATCCAATGGGATTTTTCCAAATATAGTTGTTCAGCATATATAAGAGAAAAAATACTCAATTTAATATCAAAGAGCCAACTTCAGAATTTCAAGCAGTGTATAATATACCTTTTTCATTGATAGAATCATTTAATAAGAATCCATTAACAGTCAGGAAACTATAGGAACTTCAGCAATAAGCAAATTATGAGGGCTTATTTCCTTTTAATTCTCTGATCCCAGCTGGAACAAGGTGTGATTGAAGAATGGTTTAATTGTTCATAGACATCTGTCTTTGGAGTCTATTGAAAAATAATATCCTGGGCATAATATGGCCTATGGAATTTTTGACATTTTTATATCTTTCACAATCAAGGCATTGTCAAAAGTCAGGTAGTGAAACCCCTAAAAACTTATGGATACATTTAGAGTAGAAAGGAATAAAAACCTGGTAATATATCAATATGCACAGCTGGAAAGCAGATGTTCAATTGAATGATCTCAGTACTTAGGAAAAGCTATTAAACCTGTTACTCAAATGAGAAATTCCCATAATTTATTGTTCTTATATTTGACTTACTTCTTTTTGCTCCTTTAAATTAACTCTGGATTATTATTTCTATTATTATTGTTGTTGTTGAATGCAATTACCATGGAAGTTTGACTCCATGCAATACAGTACATGAGTGCTAGGAAATGCCCAAGGCTGCTGTCAATCAAATTAACCGGTGAGTTACGAGTTGTTTACTGTACTGGAAAATGAAGTGATAAATGCATGCCAGCCAGTAAAATGTGATGTTTAGTACTGGATACACCAACTTTTTAAATTCATCTACCAGTGTGCCAAAACATAGCTTTAACTGGACCTTCATTATCAAAGGAAGCATATAACATGCAGCTCTTTAAGTACTGATGACTATATAGTTCAAAACTCCCACAGCCTGTGCCTGTGGGAGGGGAGCTGACTTGCTTCCATCTAGCCAGTTTTTGTTCTTTTTATGATTACTGATCAATCACTATAAGCTTCCACATTCTCCTTTGATTCAATTAAATTATTTGAATGAATCATGGCTGTCTTATTCTACTACTAATTTTGTGAACCTTAAAGACAGGATACTTCACAGAGGTTTTTATCGTCTTTGCAAAAATTAAGACTGCGTCTTGACGGCATTATTTAATGTTGCATAGTAACTTTAGGTTCAAATTGCATGACTTCTTAGCCTGTGGTTTACTAATGGGATTTATTTAAGGGTCCTATTGGAGGGCAAAACTACCCTGTAGTACTAGAAGTACTTAATGAGATGCCCAAAGGAGCTGGCAAAACTCTTCCAGTTCTGAAAGTACCACTGCATCCCTCTTCCAGAGGGAGAGAGATCCTTTTTCTCATAGTTTCCTATTAAAAACAAAAATTAAATGCTTGTGAATTGGTGCTCTATGAGTCTAGCTATGCCATCTCCCAGAACACATAATTAGATAATTACATTTCAGACAAAAGAGTACTATAGTAATTCACAGTACAAATTCCAGCTAGGGAATAGAAATTGATACATGAAATATGTATCAATACACATATAAATACATGCATATGTGTTCTATTCAGGCTTGCGCTATTAAGGGCCATTAAAAACACTGGAGCAAATAGCTCTTGGGGATTAAGCTGTAAGAGCCCTCTTTATAATCACAAGGCAGCTAATCCCTGCTCACCTATTTGAATGCTTAGACTCCCCGATATAATATTAAACTATTAGTTTTTACTTGTGATGTTTCATGAGCATGCAAATATTGGCAAAAATGCCATCCCCCAAAGATCTCGGGATGCTTTCAGATTTAATAAACCTAGAGGTAAAAAATACAGCTTGGATTAGATAATTTTTGAAAAGGTTCATTCGACTTTAAATTCATTCACTCATTTATACCAGCTACCTTGTCATCTACCTTCAACTTCCATCTCATAATTTCTCTTTCACATCCTTTTCCCCATGAAAGCCGCAGAACCAGGTTCTGAGAAACATTCTCTAATTTTTCATGACCCCCATCTGTGCATCCCCTTATACAGCCTGCTGCCATTTGGTTTATTCCACAGCAGGACCTGTGCATCTAATTTTTCTGATAAAATACAATGGTCCAGCAAAACCCCCACAAGGATGCCACCCTGTCTGCTATGACCAGGATCGGCGATAGTAATAAATGACCGTCATGGTCCTGCTGAGTCGGGAGCTGAAACATTCTTGATCCTTTCACTTCAGGTGTTTCCTATATACACACATACACAATTGGTATAAATGTGATAAGTACCATAAGCATTAGAGACTGAGACCCCTGTTTTTCTATTATATAGATTTCAAAGAGAAATGCTCCTGATCATCTTCCCCATCTTTCCAATCATAGTGACTTCTTGTGTAGCAATTGTATAATTAGTTACACCTGTACAAATCTCAAGACGGTAAATGGGTATAACGTTAGTATCATTGATTATATTGTCTCTAAACTCATGACTCAAATTCTCTATTATTGTATCTTTGTGCTAAAACAAAAACTCAACCAGAAGCATATTCTTCTCTTATTCCCTTTCCCCTTCTTTATTCTTACTCTTAATTCCTAGAGAAGATGTTCAACATTTTCTGATTCTCCAAGTAGTATTTTCTCTTACTCTAAAACAATGAAAAACACATTTCATAGTAAGTATAAATACATTTCATATGTACAGATATATGTGTTCATGTATATACATATAGCTTCATATAGGTCCATATTCATATACATGCCACTGTTCTTTTGTATGTGCCTTAGGAAGCTACTTAAATTATCATGAGTTTTGTACTGATGCAGGACCACTATAGACACTGACAAGGGAAGCCCTTGTCAAATCCTGTTTTATAGGCCCTCAAGTGTCACATACCAATAGGAAATAAATGTATTAAAGATTACAGATGCCTCTACTACTCAGGATCAAACGGTCGGCACTGGCAATAGCATAACTTGTGACTCATGACTGAGGGCTTTCAGACTCCAAGGATACACTGTCGTACTTCTTTTGCCCTATTTCTTCCAAACAAAAGGTGACCATGTTGTAATGTCGTGAAGGCTCATGGCTTCTATTGCTGTCCAATTTGGAGATGGACAGTATTTCAAATGGCAGGGAGAATTGGAGCAGCAGATGTGCTTACCTAAGAAAATTCAAATTAATTAACTTGTCAAATCTTTCTCTCAGCAGGAATGCAAGAGATTTTATCATGACAAGGTATTGTTTCCCAGTGGTGCTGAGTGTCCATTTTCTTGCTTCTATTCACATTCCAATTCATGGTTCCAGAACACTAAACAATTAGCACATCATGCACATGGCAGCTGAGAAACATTTTGCAATGTTAAACAGTTCTTGTGAGTCTTGAATTTGTATATATGTTGGTGTCGATTTAACAAGCATGCATTGTGAGACCACTTTCTCACAATGTCAGCTAGTGGAATGCGCTAGAACTGTGAATAGTTTTATGTTTTACGAACATATTATATCAATGTAATTAATTTAATAAAAATTAAAGTTTTTCTTTTACTTTTTCTTTTTTTTTTTTTTGAGACGGAGTCTCACTGTCGCCCAGGCTGGAGTGCAGTGGTGCAATCTCGGCTCACTGCAACCTCTGCCTCCTGGGTTCAAGCCATTCTCCTGCCTCAGCCTCTCTAGTGGTTGGGATTACAGGCGCCGGCCACCACCCTTTTTTTATTTTTATTTTTATTTTTGTATTTTTAGTAGAGACGGGGTTTTACCATGTTGGCCAGGCTGGTCTCAATCTCCTGACCTCGTGATCAGCCCGCCTCGACCTTCCAAAGTGTTGGGATTACAGGCATAAGCCACCTAAAATTTGGTGTTGGTATTCAGTAATTACAATTTACATTATGCATAGATAAATTCTGAATATTTAAGAGAAAACTTATTGAAAATAGTTTTTGATTTATTACATTTACTTTAATTTACATTATTGATAAACATATTCAAAATTTATACATTTGGAATAAAATTATATTTTCTTGTTAACTTTTTAGACCATTACTACCAATAGAACACTAATTTACTAAAGCCTTTATTGTATCAAGATTATTATTTTGCTGAGATAAAGACAAGAAAATTTCCTGACATGGTTATGTAAATATTACAGTTAAATCAAATTTTTCTGATATTGTCATTATGAAGATGTATTTGTCAAAGTAGAAAGATAAAACACTCTGATTTATAAATTGTCACTATTTAGACATAGGATATTTACACTTCTGGTTTTTTTGTTTCTAAAGAATTGTCTATGTACTCTATGATTTTTCAAACTGTCTTCAAAGCCATTTTGAAAACAAGTGCTCAACGTTTTGGGGGGAAATTTTTATTGATTAGCGGCCATAAAATCACTCACCACACTTCTGGTAAACTGCCATTTGAAGAGGCGTGAAAAAGTTCTGTAGTGTCCGCTGAGTGTTCTCGGTTAATCCACTCCAAATGATTGAACCTTCAGAATCCTCCAGGACATGTAGTCAGATAAGACTGTAACTGATTTGAAGAAATCCTTAATTGCAGAAATCATCAAACCTTGGTGAGTCTCAGGATCTCCAAAAACACCAGAATGTGGATTTTGGTGAAAGGTGGAAGATTGTAGAGATGGAAATGTGGGCAGGCTGGGAAGATAAGAGGCAGTGATACAGTTGCCCTTTGCTCCAAGTTAGAAGGGGTATTTTTACAACAGTTTTCTAGGATCAACTTTTTGTTTTACAGATGTAATTATTTTGTTTGCCTATGTTGTGCTCCTGGCTGCATAACATTAGTCTGTCTTCTGTCATTGCTGGTGGGTCTCCCGAGGGATGTAAATACTATGGGCTGGTAGTTGATCTATTACTACTGAGCAGATAAAGATCATTGTAAATTCCTGGGTAAATGTGAGACAGAGACCTAGAGATTATTAGTTTATTAAACAATGGAGAAACAGTGATAGGTGTTAAAGGGAACAGATGCATTTCAAATGTATAATTATTTCACATTGAAATAGTTATTTTGTATTTGTGACATTTCATTTACTCATTATACCTCAATATCAAGTCATTTTAAGTTAAAACATGCATGTCTAGAAATGAACATCTAGTAATAAGAATAGTAATAAGAATAGCCAAATGCAGCATGATTTTTGTTGATTTAATATAATAATGATAACCCGGAGTCCTACAATTTGTGTAGATTTTAAAATTTCTCCTTAATGCAGACAGCTATAGTTGAGTTGGAATATTTATCTACGTGAGAAATAAAGCACACTCATCTAAAAGTTACAAGGTTTGCTTTGTTTTATTTTCAAAAAAGCTTATTTAATCTTCAGATAAGGGCAATATTCTACAAAATTATAGATGTATTCTAGTATATAAGAATAAAGTTGTATATTATTTCTCAAAAGAAAACCTTAAAGCATTAAAATATTATCTTTATCAGGTTTTGTATCTGTAATTAGGGGCTTAGACAAAAATCCAAGGAGAGTGACAAATACCATATTTGTACTTCATTTCCTGCCACTACACTCATCTCTTTCTTCAGATGACCTTATTCATCTGCAGTAGCAAATATTATGGTCCTTTTCAAGGTTATTCTCAGAAGTACAGTTTTCATTTAATATGATGTAAATTTATCCTCATATTTATTTCTTCCTAAAAAAATCTGCAATATCATTATCTTCAAGGTTAAGGAACTTAATTAGCGAGATGGGTGTGGCAGAATGAGCAGAGGAAAAATGATAGAGAAACATTTTTTTCATGTTAAGTAGAATTATGATTTATATAATTTAGTGGTACCTAATCTACATAACCTGAAATGTTTGCAGAAAGTTTGATTCTTAACTTGCCTACATAAAAATATTGTTAGGGACCATGTTAGGCAAGGTGTACAGAAATAGGCTTCTGACCTTTCCACTCCCAAATGAATCTCTGCAGTTTTCCAAGACTGAGTATATTTTTTTAACTATTGATAAAAGGCTTTCTTCATTGTAGACCAATATTTATGTCCTCAGTTACACTAATAGATAGCTTTTTCATTTCAAACACTAAATTTTTTTTCTTTTTTACAAACAAAAATATATATTAAAATAAGCTGAAATACTCATCCCAAGATATTGACAGGTCTTATATAGATAATATTTACATATTATATAGTTGTTGGTTCTATTAAATATAACTTACCATTAGGCTTGCATATTCTTTTAAATGTGTCATTAAATGTTTGGGTTTACTGTAGTTAGCTTCATATTATTTATTCTGTAATAAATGTTTAGTTCTTCTACAAATACTTTTGCATTCATAAAGTCATAAGTAGAAAGAAAGGAGGGGGAAGGGAAGAAGTTAGAAAGCGAAGGAAGGAACGGAGGGAGAGAGGAAGGAAGGCAGGAAGGCAGGAAGGCAGGAAGGCAGGAAGGCAGGAAGGCAGGAAGGAAGGAAGGAAGGAAGGAAGGAAGGAAGGGAAGGAAGAAAACTTCAGGGACTATTAAGTATATGAATGTGAACCAAGAGGACCAAAATTGCGTTTGCAGTCAAAATTCTGAAGCTCATACTAGCAGATCTAGGAAGTAATGTAATGTTTCACACAGAACACTGCCTGAATCCAATCTATTTCCTCTGGATTTGTCACATAACATAAATTACATCAGGTTGCCTATTTGCCATCAGTCTCTCTAATTAGCACAACTTGACGGATGGTTGGTTATAGCTTAAAACATGCCACCAGTGCTTTTACTTGATTGCCAGGACATCATCTACTTTTCTAACTATCCTGTCTTGCAGACTAAGACATAGAAATATCTAAATTTTAAAGCTTCTTCACGTCATGTTTTATTGCCGTTTATTATTGTGACCCCCCAAAAAAATAATGCTGTAATTTCTTAGAACTTTAGTGTTTGTAAAATAATCTTTTTTAACATTCGTAACATTACTTAAAAATTTTTATAAATATATTTTATTTTCTAAAATATATAAAAAGACTACATGTGAATTCACTAGCAGTTATTCTAATTATTATTCTTTTCAATGAAGTATATTAAAATGTTTTTCAATAGTTATTTTATGAATCTCAACAATACTCAAGTGATACATGTTGTTATTATTGCAAATTCCATTACAAAGAAAATAATAAAGTAGACTGCTTGACTTATACAGTAAGTCAGTCAGTATTGGCATTGGAAGTAGAGAGAAATCTGTTACTAGAACTATAGCAATAAAAAAATTCACACCATTAATCTAATCATGACGTTGGACCAAACATAACGATATAATCCAGGCCTCTGCCAATCTTCCAGATTATTGTACACAGATGGAGGATACCGGACTTGTTAAAAACTTAAGACCAAAATGAGTGGGATTGTTTCTAACAGTATTTATAGATGTGATTTATAAATATAGTTGTGTTTCATACATATTGATGTATAAATACGTATTATTTATATATTTATACATATAGGTGTATGTGATTTATACATAATGATGTGCCAAACCACTATGCTGCCGAAGTTGAAATCCACTTACAATAATGTTTTTCACATATCTCACAATATAAATTGCATTAAGAACTTCAACAATGTGCTCTAACTTACTTTTATTTACATATTTGCTCTATAGTAAATATGTTTAACACTATCTTCTGAATATGAAGGACCAGCAGCAATTTGTAGTTTTCTCTTGGAAGCATATCTGTGTTCTCAGCATAATATAGCTTGATAAAAACTTTTAGAACTGTTTCTCAAAACATAAACCACTTCTAGAGGAAGAATTTGACTTCAGCAAACTTAACAACCACTTCAAAATAGCTATTAAAATCATAGTAAAACATACAGTAACGTTATTCCTTAACATTTTATGTGGTTTTCAATCCAGTGTTAAGAAACATCTTTTGTTTGTTTGCTTGTTTGTGTTCTCCAGAGCTGGGCTCTTGCTCTGTCACCTATGCTAGAGTACAGTGGTGTTATCAGAGCTCACTGCAGCTATGAACTCCTGGGCTCAAGTGATCCTCCTGCCTCAGCCTCTGAAGTAGCTGGGATTACTGGCGCACATCACATTACCCAGCTAAGTTTTTAAATTTTTTTAGAGATGGAGTATTTCTATGTTGTGTCTAATTGTGGCCTCAAGCAATCCTCCCAATTCAGCCCCCCGAATAATTGGGATTACAGATGTGGGCCACCATGCTTGGCTCAGGAAACATTTCTATGAGACATTTTTAGTAAAGAAAATAAGGCAAAGCCTTTCAAAAATTAAAAGAATATGTTTCTATGAAACAATTCAAAGTGAATTTATATTTGATTTTTGTAACCCACAAATTTTCAGAACATATTGGGTCCATTTAGTCTGATATGTAACATATTCTAAAACCCTGAAACTCATTGTCTAGGTAATTTTTTTTTTTCCAAAAATGTGTGTAATGGAACTATGTTACCATTTACTATTTGTCAAAAGGTGCATGGAACACTGCATTAAACTGTAGAAACTTGGATACAATAATGAAAATCAAAGACCCCCAAAACTACCATGGTATGCAGCATATTCCAAATATTTTGATCTCTAAAAATTTTTTTCACAAAACATACATATAAACACTTTACACACAGATAACACTATACGGAATGATTATATATAGATAAATACCAATGAGGAATGACTGGTTGGTTATTTATATTCTTCCAATTGTTATTTTATTATTTTTAAATATTTAAATCATTGCTTTTTCCATCTTACTTTTGTAACATTATTATGTAGTTTCATTTTATAAATGGAATATTAATATTTTATAAATGTTTTTATCCTCAAAACAAAATTATCCTAATGACACTTACTTTAGTAAATACTGTATGCAAACAGTAAAATAAAAATAATGATTTCAATTTAACATTATATATTTTGCCCAAAGGAATCCAGATGATTTTCTGAGTTATTTAAAATCTAACAAATAAATATGTATTTTTCATAAAGGACTGACCTATAAAAATAAAGCTGATATTTTTCGAACATAGAAACATTGACATAAAATAGCTAGGTGATATACATATATCAAACTATTTATAATGTATGTTGCTTAATGTTAAAAAAAAAAAAACTTCTACTCATTTTTTCTTTGAAAAGCATTTGTTTATCATCCATTAAGTGCCAAGCAACAAATTAAGGACACTATGACAAATGTGATAGGCCATCTACTTGCTCTCAGATTTTACATATCTAAGAGCAAAGATAAAAATAATTAAGCAATAACTTCTGAATTAGAGTAATACAGAGTTAGAAAAATGTAGATGAATTTGTCAAGTTTTATAACCATCGTCTTCTACCTTTTTTCAACTATATAAAGCAAGTCATATTTATTGCTCCTTAAACTTAATTATTTTACATATATTGAAATTTAATTTACCAATGGTTGCACTCAGATGCTAGTTGTGTAATTTTTAGTGATTTTTTCCCTACTCTATTAAAGGTGCTACTTCTTCTACATTTGGAGAAAATGTTTTAAGGTCAAACATAAGAGAAAGCGTTAGGAGACTGTTTTCTTAAAAAAACAGCTAAAATTTTGATGAGCATAGAAGAAAGGCAGGTGGAATGGTGCTCTGCTGTTTCATTAAGCCACTTAGTATTGTCAGTAATAATGATCTCACTTATCTCATGAGATTTTTAATGAAAATTTAAGTAAATAATAAGTAGGTAAGAGTACTTTGCAAAGCAAATATTACTATGAAAGCAGCAGATATTTTTATTTTAAGAATTTTAACATATAAGCATTTTGTCTACAGAAATAAAATGATGAAAAGATCGTGGCAACCCAATATATACTATAACACTTAATTTGTAAAAATTATTCACATAGATAATCCTTTATATTTCCCCACTCTCTTTAGTATATGGTAGGTTGTGAAATGACAAAATTATTTGAAATTCCTTCATCAAAGGGTAGAGATACTCCTTGAATTTAAGTTGGCTTTGTGCATTGTTTTGGTGGAAAAGATGTACAAATGCTGAACCTAGTCACTAAGAAGCTTTGCATTCTTGCTACACCATTCCACGTGTACAAGCAAGCACAAAGTAACCTGCTAGATACTAGGAGGCTATGTGGAGGATGACAAGACATTCAAGCCAACTGTAAACCAGACCTCTGCTGACCTGGCACCAGTAATAAGTAATAAACGTATTACTTGTAATACGTTTCCCAAAGAAAACAAAAAATCGACTGTTGTTTCTAAGTCACTAAGTGCCAACTCATACAGAGTACTTTAAAAAAACCAAAGTATTCATTTTATAAAACCTGGATGTTTCCACCCATAGCTCACTAGGAACAAACTCACTGAATTAAAAAAAAAAAAAAAAAAAATGAGACCCACTTATCTTTTCTACATAAAGATTTATGAATGTGATTCATGCCCAGTTGGAAAGATTTTAAGGGTGCTTATAAATAAGTTACATTTTAATGAAGCATGGGGCATAGTATATGCTTTAAAGTTTTTGACCAGTTGGAAACATCAACCTTAATATTTGGATCCCGCTCTAAAGCCTAAACTGCAACATCCTCAATTTAAAGGGAGCATATGTGGGGTGAAGTGTATCAGGAAGGGAGTGCAGAGGGAAAGCTTCAAGTGATGAACGTTTATGCTGAGTAAACCATTTTAAGGAAAGGTAAATAATAAACTACTCTAATTTTTTTTTTCTACTCATTGGTCAACCGTTTGGTAGATGAATTTACATATTGTCTCTAGACGGCACTTAAATTACATTTTAAAATCAAATATTTAACTTTACTGCCAAATTTCAAGTTTTTCTACAATTCCTAATATTTATAAAAGGGAAACAGAAAGACATAGCAAACATAATTGGAAAAGTTAACACCTATCTTTCCTCCATTCCAGAGGTAAACGTTCAGCCTCAGTGAAGTCCACTGACATGCAGCTAAGTGTATAGGCATGTCTGTCCTGACACTTCAGAAAATGGCACAGAAAGAACTGGATCAAGCATGAGTGTTTATGGTCACAAAGGTAATAACAGCTAAAACAAGGATTGTTTTGAAGAGTAACTGGCATGCTAAGGATAAAATATATAAGCAAGAGCTCTTTACTACTACTGAAGAAATATATTCATGTCTTGCCAATTCTTATGTAAGAGGTAAAAAGCTATATAGAGACAAAGGTGTGAAGAGGAATTCCCACCCATACTTTTTTACTTTATATTTTATACAGTGTTCACCCTCAAAGATGACAAACACAGCTGATGAAAAATTAATACAAAGGTTGAATCGTGAGGCCAGGAAGTTAAAAGAAGTGGGTATCTTTGAATAAGGTATTTTCCTCCTCAAATCAAGTCTACCAGGCACATCAAGAATATTTGATATTAGTATCCTAATTTTGCATTTTTGAATAAACTTTGTAGTTACGTTACTTGTAATACGTTTTCCAAAGAAGAAAACTAAACACTGTCAAATGGTAAGATAATAATAATAAAAGCTAAAATCCTAATATTTAAACTAAATTGTGAATATCTATATAAGGAAAAATGTTTGAACATTTGTTTATTTGGTTAGCATTTTCCTATGGAAGTGCATACATTGTTCATATTATGAAGAAATCTCACAGGAAAAACCCCACAATTCTCTTGGTTTTAACCTCCTTATACAGAAATTTAGATTTATATTTTTCTCTTGATTAAAATTATTTTCCCTCAGAATTCAAATTACATATATTTTCACAACTAAAATACTGACTCACATTTCTACTTTTTTCCCCTTATAATTTATATTTCAGCAGGTTGAGCAATTGGTATGGTAACTGCTCAATGCAGCCCTCCTGCTGAAATGAGGTCCCTGCTGAAAGAGCCCGGGAGTACACCAACCACTCACTTTGCCAGTTCACGTTTTTAGCAGAATAATAGCCACAAGTCAATGAGAAACTGCTAAAACTACTAATGTCTTCTCCCAAACAAGAAAATTAATTTCCAAAATGCAAAAGACCTATTTCAAAAGATAAAATTACCACACTAAATATGTTAGAGAATAAAAACACAAGCCACATTTAAAACCACTTGAAAAAATAGCCACATTCATGGTGAACATCAAGTACCCTTGCTATAAATATAAAAAATCTTCATGATAATGAATTATAAATGGAAAGGGGTTAATTTTTTGAAAAAGCAAGCCTAATAAAAACATAACTATTCAAAATTATTCAGTATGTATTCTGCATAAAATAATTTTTTAACTATTTTTTGCAATAGGAAAATTTGCAAATCAGACCCTAACCAAATGTTCGAAGTTAGCATGACTAGTAGTGGGGCAACTTGAAATTATGCAGCTCATAAAGCAATGCAATGTAATGTATACACAATGATGTTTAATGTGAATCTAATTAAGCACTCAGACTTAACTTCTGGTTAACAAGATATATAGGGGATAAAGAAACAAATTAAACAGCACGATGAAAAAATAATCAGATAAAACCCAAACATAGTGAATTCCACAAAACAAAAAGGTTTAGGCTGTCCAAAAGATAAATATTATGAGAAAAATAAAAATATAGTTGCGAAGGAGAAATTTAAAGACATTTAAGGAACAAAGCAATCTAATGCAGTGTGTGAAGTTATCCAAGTTTAGGGTGACATAAACTTGTCATATAATGACAAGGGTTTGGATAATAGAGGACATTAAGGAGTCACTTAATTTTTCTAAATTTGATAATGGCATTTTGGTTTTCTAGAGAAATGTATTTTTTGGAGATGCATGCTGGAGCATTCAAAAGTGCCATGGCTAGAATGTATTTGTCCCTCAAAATTCATATGTTGAGGCCTAAGACTCAATGTTACAGTATAAAAAGATGGGACCTTTAGGATGATTAAATCAGGAGGGCTTTACTCCTCATGAACGAATTAGTACCCTTATAAAAAACGCCTTGAGCGAAATAGCTACGCCCTATTTGTTCTTCCAGCTCTTCTGCTCGGTGAGATGGAAGTGTTCATCTTCTCCAGAGAACACAAGAAGACCTCACCTTGCAAGCAGAGACCAGGCCCTCCCCAGACATTGAGCTTGGTGGCACTTGGATTTTGGACTTCCAGCCTCCAAAATCGTAAGAAATAAGTTAGTGTTATTTACATATTACCCAGTCTCAGGCATTTTGTTGTAGCAACACAAACCGACTAAGACAAGGAGTATTGTAAGTCTGTAACATACTTATGTAAAGTATGTGTGCGTGTGTGTGTGCGTGAGTATGCATTTATATTTTCCAAAATGTTAACTATTGATGAACCTAGATGGAGAATGTACAGGTATTTGTTGTAACATTTTGTCAGCTTTGCTTTTGTTTGAAGATGTTTATAAAACATGTTTAGAAACAAGTATTATATATACATATATATACACAAACACATATATGTATACATATACAGGTAAGTGAATGTTAATTTCAAAAACATTGCCAAATTAAACAAATAGTGCCGTTTTTATTTATTTATTTATTTTTTTTTTGAGACGGAGTCTCGCTCTGTCACCCAGGCTGGAGTGCAGTGGCTGGATCTCAGCTCACTGCAAGCTCCGCCTCCCGGGTTTACGCCATTCTCCTGCCTCAGCCTCCCGAGTAGCTGGGACTACAGGCTCCCGCCACCTCGCCCAGCTAGTTTTTTGTATTTTTTAGTAGAGACGGGGTTTCACCGTGTTCGCCAGGATGGTCTCGATCTCCTGACCTCGTGATCCTCCCGTCTTGGCCTCCCAAAGTGCTGGGATTTCAGGCTTGAGCCACTGCGCCTGGCCCATTTTTATTTTAAAGCAAAAATAATGAAGAAACTGCATAACATCCTATGAGGTGTTGGCCTTGAATCTACAGCCATGTTGTTAAGTATCCCAGTTCCACTGTCTCTAACTTTCTTCCTTACTCTGGTGTTGATATTGTTCTCTGTCCTGAGATATTCCCACTTACTTTTGCCTTCTTCTGAGATGCTGGTAGGATAGTTAATATTTCCTGTAGTGTAATGAAGCAAATCATCTTCCAGAATCATTTGATTTCATACTTACTTCAAAATACTCCAATTTCTAGGTTCCTTTCCAAAGGAAAAACAGCGGCTATGAATTGAACACAGTTGTCTACATCACTCAGAAGGAGATGCCCCTACTGGAAATCAACAAACTTTACTTATAAGACTAGTTGTGCTTTTGGGTCACTTTAATCCTTACAACCCAATTAAATCTGGATTACCTAATGAAATTGATTATATTTGAAAACTTATTGTAGAATTCTGGTGAAACACTTCCCCTTTCTTCCTTTCTGCTCCAAGCATTTACTGAGCACGTACTACATCTCAGGCATGGTATTAAGAGCCTGATATCAAACTGAAATACTGAGTTTTTATTGATTATTGTCTCATCCTTCTCCTCCTTCTCTACTTTTCTTTCCAGACTAGTAATTGACCTGCTCAAGTAACGTATCTCTCCAGCCTAATTTTAAGTAACCACATTCCTTTATTACTGTTATGGAAATAAAATACTTCAAGAAACAGAAGCTTTGGGAGGCCGAGGCAGGCGGACCACTTGAGGCCAAGAGTTCAAG
This sequence comes from Theropithecus gelada, assembly GCF_003255815.1. Taxonomy (NCBI): domain Eukaryota; kingdom Metazoa; phylum Chordata; class Mammalia; order Primates; family Cercopithecidae; genus Theropithecus; species Theropithecus gelada. The sequence goes on along the minus strand of NC_037671.1, from coordinate 90,588,444 downwards.
ACCAGCATGGCCAACATGGTGAAACCATGTCTCTGCTAAAAATACAAAAATTAGCCTGGTGTGGTGACTCAGCATCTGTAATCCCAGCTACTCTGGAGGCCTAGGCATGCAGGAGAATCACTTGAACATGGGAGGCAAAGGTTGCCGTGAACTGAGATCAAACCACTGCTCTCCAGCCTGGGAAACACAGTAAGAGTTTGTCATAAAATTAAATTTTTTAAAAAGGAAATTTTCCTTTGCTGCATTTAACAATAAAATGACAAGAAAACAGGTAATACTCTCTGCTCCCATCAAGAATTACAGCATGTGCCTTACTCCTCAGGCTTTGAGAGAGGGCTGAAAAGGAAGGACTCTTCATGTGGCATGGGGTGTAACCAACAACTGTGTGAGCAACCCCTGGATGGACTGAGAGTCCTGTGCCATTGAAAAGTGGGCAGGCAGACCTTTCGTTTCTGCTCCACAGCATGTGTGTGGATAACTAATGTAGCAGGTGTGCTTGGCTGACTAACCAACAGGCATGACTTCCCTTGTTCCTCGATAACAGAAGTTCAGTTCTGCATTGGACCTCCATGTGCTTTATGGGGAGATAGTTCCCTCCGCAGACCTATTGACTGTATTGTGATTAATCAAAGCCAATTACTACAATCCCACTCCCTTTACCAATAATTGATTTTGGCAAGGGCATAAGGAGAAAACATAATCAATGCTTCTGTAACAGATATCTTCTGAGGGAGTGCTGGGCATGGTTTTCCTCATGGAGAAAATATATGCAATGAAATTAACATTCTTATTTTTCTGCCTTGGATGTCATTGTGGTACCTGAAACTGAGACAGACAACTCCTAACCATAAGGAACACACCCCTGAGGGCGAGTCCACGTACTTAGAGAGAAGAACAGGAAGAAGGAATGGATGTAGTTTCTTGACATCCCTGAACTGTTGAATTAACCAAACTTGGAATTACCCTACTTCCAGAATCATTAATGTGAAATAATAATTTTTTTCTTATTTAAGCCATCTGAGTCAAGGTTTGTTGTTTGGTTATAAAAGTACCTTAACTGATCTAACTAAGTGAAGGAGGTGAAAAACATTTTGCAGCTCAAAAATTTGTGTCTTAGGACTTAAACATAGTGAAGTAATCTGCTGTAGACCATGTAGAAAAAACGAAGTAGTTGGAAAGAAAACAAGACCCATATGTGAGGTCAAAAAAAGACTAAGTGGACTGATCTGTTAGTGAATCCGTATGGGGAGATAGAGCTGAGCAGAAAATCACGGTGTCAATAGCGGACGTTAGTCTGCCAAATTTGAGATCATGGAAAGCACCATGGCTGCCAAGGTGAGATAATGAGGCACCAAGATATAGGAAGATGTTAAGATATTCTCATATGTAGGTGACACTTAGTTGCCTGGGGAAGCAGGCAGATGCTTACCATCTGAGGCCTCAGATCACAAGAAGCAAGTCCTCAGTTATCCAACCAGAGCTCAGGTAGTCTTGCAGTCTATACAGTGGGCACAGGGATTAGATAAACAGGTAAAACCTCTGGGTTGGAAGTGAGGCTTAGAAACTCAGTTAACTGGATAATACAGAAGGACGAATTCTGATTTGGGGACAACACAAGTTGTTAAATGTCTTCCTTTGAAATGTGATAGGAAGGATGAGCAGAAAATCACAGGTATAACATGTGAAAGGTCAGTTATGCTGGGATGTTCACCCACATTTGGAAGAATGAGGGATCAAGATCAATACACAAGATGAATGAGGAGATATCATTTACCTGGGCTATGATTAGGAAATGGACTTTGTAGTACCATACTGTGCTGGAGATGATAGACACAGTATTCAAAAATGTGGCTGGAGGGGTAGTAGGGCCTTCTTTGATCGTGTCTGAACACATCAGAAGGTGTCTGGCTGTCAGGAAGTGAAGAGACTGAAAGACAGCAATCCTGGAGCTGAGTCCATCTCTTGGCAACAGAGGAAGTTATGTCTATTCTCACAATAAGGCAAAACTACGCCAAGCCTCATAGTCCCATCCAAGCGCTCTCTATGAGATCCAGAGGCTCAGCCCAGTTACTTTCCTAAAAGTCACAACAGTATTGCAAGTGTCTGTATACTTTACTGGCAGCAGTAGATATCGGGTCCAATTGATAATAAAAGGGATAGAGGAAACAATGCAGAAGCTCCACAAACATCAATGAACCCTAAGTTCGTGCTTTAGAGGCTGAGGGGGACGTAGTATTGATGGCATGTGGGGGTGGCATATCATCTTTGCTTGTGTAGATTCAGAGCTCAGTCAAGAGGACTTGCAACTGTGTTGCGAAGACCTGGATGGGGCGGTGCGGGGTGGGGTCAGTGGAGGTAGCTGTGAGGAGCTGAAACAGACAAAACCTGGGGTAAAGGGAGCTGCCACCATACCTGGTGCACTTTTCATCCTGAGTTCCTAGCAGATTGTCTGGCACACAGCAGGTGTTCAATAAATAATTATTGGATGAATGATTCAATTAATCGAGGACATTTGGTAGCATGTGATGATCTAAGAGTAATATTTCACGAAGAGAAGTCCAAGTTGATTGCTGTGTTCCACAAGCTGACCTTAAGTTTCTTGGCCACTGTATCTTCAACATTTTAAACTGGCCATATTTCTTATTTTATGAAATGAAATAAATGCTAATGTGCTAGCAAGGGAACATAAACAAGTGTTGTTAGACAAATTCAATGTGACTAAAAAGGAACTGTAGCAGGTGGATGCAAGTGAGCCCAATTAAGATATATTTGCTTTTGTGCCACAGATTCTATGCTTTTCCAAATAGAACTGTTAGATGCTAAGCAAATGGGGACTATTTTTGACTCATACTTTTTTTTAATCTGTGGGAAATATATTTTCTCATCGATATTTTATGCTGTTCTCTGTTCAAACTTTGCTTTTGTGATGTTTCTTTTAAAGACTTTTTGTTCTTTCTCATTTTGCGCCATTGTTTATGGTGAATTTGTTGTTGTTGTTTTTGCATTTACATTCCACAGAGAAATGGTACTTAACAGCATAAAATCCCAGAACTGCATCAGGATAAAAGAGGTGATTTATAAACACATAATAGTCGTTTTTGATACTTTTCATCATTAGTCAAGCTGAGAGAACAAATTGGAATTTGAGCTTCTGGTGGGCTTTCTGAAGGGATCCTCAGATAAATGTAGCCAAAGATAAAAGATAATTCCAATTAAAAGATAATGGATATTATGCACAATTACGGCTGTGGCCAAGTCAAAACCCTTTGAAATTAAATGTCTTTGTGTGAGAAACCACAGTGTTAAATAAAATAATCAACAGGAATTTATTTCTACTTTCTTTGCTAAATCTACTCAGGGGCTCATTCCCTATTGTGGTAGGAGGTTAAAATTCTGTTAAAATAAAAGGAAACAAAACTTCCCAAGCTAGAATAAAGGCTAGAAGTTCAACTGACATAGTATTAACCTTTTTGCATAATATCATTAATTGCATTTATGTCTATTTAATTTTGATTGTTCAGAACCCCAAACCAAAAGCCTTCTGCATAGTACATAGCATTTCACCCTGATGACAATTCCTCTGTAAATTTTCCATGTGCACTTTACCTTAACTAAATATCTCGTGTATTGGGAATTATGACAAAATACGCTATGGAGGAAATGATGGGGTTATCACTTTAAATGATACGCTATCATGCACCAGTTCACAGGCCGATACCTGAGACTCACAGAATTGTGGCAAAGAGAGGAGAGCAAAATTAGAATGACAAAATGACTAAAACAAGTGTACCATTAATTCAGGCAAAATCAATACAGTCTAATAACTTGCTGATATGAATGTGACCAGTGGAGATCTTAAGAAAACAATTTTAATACTGTCTTTCTTCCTTGATAGCATGTTGAACATCTGATGTTAGAAATGATAAAATGGGACTCCTGTAATTTCATGGGAAATTTATTTTAGCATACAGTTTCACCAAAAAAAAAAAAAAAAAAGCAGAAATATGTAGATGAAATAGAGTCAGAGATTGTCATGAGTTATCACCTCACGCTTGATTCAACTTGAAATCTCACAATCTTCTCAGTCTTCAAGGCAACTTAATCATTTGTCCCATGGAACTTCTCTACATACCAGGTGAACAATTTTGCCCCTGTGACTCTGTGGCTAGTAGCTGCATTTTAGCAAAAGTTGTCACCGTAGAAAAATAAGTCAGATCACTCAGCATCTTTTTTTCTTCCACTATTAGGGCCCTGATGAGTCAGGTAAATAATATGAGGGGCTGCTATGTGGCAGTATGCCTATTAATTTAGTTTCATTGTTTTTGTTCAGTCTCTCAATTTCAAAATACATGGAATGGGAGGGAGGATTTGAAATTAGAGCTGGCTATCAAGACACCCCCCAAATTGGGCTTGGGGGACATTTTGAGACAGGGTACAATAGGGCCCCTAATGTTTATTGCTCCCACTGCAAAGAATACAATTAAGGCGCCTTAATGTTTATTGCTCCAGCTCTGAAAGAATACCATTAAGTCAGACACATCACCTGATGGCATCCTCATCAAGCCACACTCCGTTAGCACAGATGGGACATTATGTAACACAAAGAGAGCAAGAGAGCAGGACTGCTCACCAGGCTGCATTTGGAAAATCGTGTCAGGAACCTTCCTTTAAACAAATCCAATAACATGATAATGTGGCAGCCTACCGCCCCCTCCACCACCATCCTGTACACTCCGTGGCAATCTGAATAGAATTGCATTAATATTCATGACTCATAGTCTACAAAACAAAGAAAGAAAGAAAAATGAAGAAGGAGAAGAAGAAAAAAAAAAAATCCACCACCCCCTGTATGCTCTGCTGTATTAGTGTGCCTAATGAGAATGAATTAAAACCCAGCTGAGACATGACCCTAAAACTTTTGCTTCCTCTTAACTGTCAATTTGACTTTCCATAGCACTGTGATCAACTGCATTCTAAGTGGAAGTTGACACTGGCTCAACTTTCTGCCAATGGAGGTAAAATAGAATGGGAACTGCCTGAAACTCAATGCTGATGTAACCTGGTTCTGCACCATTACCCGTAATCTGTGTCTTCAGCTCTGTGCAGCTCCAATTTCATTTCTTTAATAGCATGGGTTTTGATAAGAATCTTCCTTTCCCTCCCCCTCCCATTGCCAAGTTCTCTTTGTGGTGTCATTGCTAACTTCCCACACAATGCAAGTTCATTTCTCTAAGAAATTCCCATCAGTGGTCTTTAATAGCAGGTTAATGGGCTGTTAAATCTCAAATTTTCCAGAATGATTTTGTTACCAGGAGCCTTCCTCCTATTTCCGGTGTGGTCAATAAGAGGCTTGTTTTAGAGGCACTTAATGCTTCACACACTAAGGGGATTGTGCCCCAAATCAGACCAAACAACAGACACTTTTTATTCCCTTATGATATCAACACCATTTTAGTAGAATGTCTGTGGGTCTATTTGTTATTCCTACATAAATCAATAAAGGCTCTGAAAAATACAGGAAGCTTTGCCAGCTGTGTGCTTACAAATATTAGATGAGAGGGTTCACAGACAGCAGATCATCCATAAGCTGATTCTCAAACCTGTGTTGTCATATGCTTCATGACTTGCTTCATTATCTGCCACTGCTACTTTATGTTGGCTATTTCTTTCTGAACCTCTCATAAACAAAATCCTTAATGATATATAGCTCAAGTGAATTCATTTACCAAAAAAATAAAGTACAGAGCAAGGTTATTTATAAACCAGAAACCCAGGTGCCTTGCTGCAGGATTTCTGTGAAGTGAAACAGCCTGCTGGAGCTTTTCATAATTTCGAAGTTAATAGGTGCTATGGATAATTAAAAACTCAACAAAAGCAGATTATAGATTGATTTTCTCTAATGATTTTTAAGAATGGTAGGTAACTATTAGAGCTGTGATTATTAGAATGGGTGGCAAATAATAAATGACACAATACAGTACTTTCTATGTGTACACTTCTTGGTCTTATGCTTTTTGTTAATACTTCATTATACTAAAATAATTTATCACACTTTTTTATTGAATGTTTAAAACAAATGTTTTTATATGCCAGTGCTTAACATTTATATTAAGGGACTTACATACAAGTTTTATAGACGTAATATTATTTCCTTCTACTTGACTACTATACACATATCATTATTTATTTAGGATAAAATGGATGCTCTCATTCTCTAGAAACTTAAAATCTAGTATGAGAAAATTTTACAAGTCACAGATGACTAAAGTATAAAATTAAAACCTCAAAAAAATTTGAGGCATCATTTTCCCCCTTTTCATTGTCTTGTTAATAAATGAGGTATTATTTAGGGTCATGCCAATAGTCAGAGAATAGGCAGAAAAGTATGACACAAGTATAACAGAAGATGATTTCTCATTTACATAAGAAATCAAAGCGGGACAATATATTGCATATAGGGATTCAAAGATCTCTGAATGCAAGATGAAGATATTTTTCATCTTATGGATCCACCATCCCTTAAGACCTCATCATTTGCATCTATTTTACAAAAGGGGAAGGGAATGGTGCATATTGCATGCCTGCTTCTTAAAAGCTTTGAAACAGAAATAGCACATATCACTTTCACTCACATTCCATTGGTTAAAACTCAATAGCAAGGATACAACTAACTGTAAGAAAAGGCAGGAAATAGATCCTAGTTGTGACCTGAAAAAAAAAAAGAAAATTAATTCTAGTGAAGAGGCTGCTAGTGCTTCCATTTATGGTTAAAATATTGTAAAATTAAAAAACGCTGCTGGATCACCTCTAATTAACCCTCTAAAGAGGACTCCTTGAAGTAGTAAATTAAGAGTTCTTTAAAAGTGTAAAGACAAGAGAAATTCCATGAAGAGCAGACCAGAAGTTGAAATCAGAGTGTATAATAGTACAAATAAAGTATAATACAAAATTTTATTACACACCTTGGGAAGTGAGTACTAGGGAGAAAAAGGAGTAAACAGTGGGGAATATTCAATACTGTGTTGTCCGGGGATGAATGGCAGAATGACAATGTTGTGTTGTCAGTGAGGGACTTAGTCCCTATTGATCATAAGTAAATAATTAATATGACTGAGAAGTAGCCCCTCACCAGAATCAACCTTAATAATTCATTTGTAGTAATGTAGTCTTTTTTAGCATGTGCCTCTAAACCCTTCCAGCCTCCACTCCTTCTCCAGTTTCAAAGTCACTTCAACATTTTTAGATATTTATTTTAGCCACATCCCACTCTTGTTACCAAAATCTGTATTAGTCACATTTCTCCATCTATTAATATATATAGAAGATATTTATTGCAGAAATTGGCTCAGTGTGATTATGGAGGCTATGAAGTCCCACTATTTGCTGTCTGAAAGAGGGAAAACCAGGACAGCTGATGGTGTAATTCAATTTGAGTCTGAAGGAGACTGAGAATTGGGAGGCTGATGTTACATATCCCAGTCTGAATCCAAAAGCCTGAGAACCCAAACACTGATATCTGCGGGCAGGCAGGCAGAAGATAGACATCTCAGCTCTAGCAGAGTGAGTGAATTCAACTTGCCTTTCCTTTTGCACTATTCGAGCTGGTGGATAGCTGTGGATTATGCCTATCCACATCAGGGAGGACCATATACTTTACTGAGTTTACCAATTCAAATGCTAATTTCTCCTGGGGACACCCTCACAGGTGCACCCAGAAATAATGTTTTCCCAGCAATCTGGGTATTCTTTAGTTCATGCGAGTTGACAAACAAAAATTAACCATCATATCCACAGAAAAGTAATTTTAAGAAGATATATTGGAAAGTGAGTCATCTTTATTGATGGTCATTATGAGATGTGGTTTTGTCAGTCAGTAACTAGGTGGAGACAGAAATCACTGAAAGAGATAACACCACCAACTTGAAATGGCAGAATGCTGACAGACATAAATGTAAATATGGAAGGTGCTAATGGTGATAAAAGAATGAATCCACCAGGAGAGACTGCTACAACAAATATGGCAGTGGGGAGCAAGAAAAAAAGTTAACCCCACATTTGGATATTTGGGTGAAAAGAATATACTCTAATGGAGACAGCTGTGAGGAATGAAGGCTTGTTAGGGGCTCTCTCTCTATATATATATATAGCCATATTACTGAAAACAGAATTTGGAAATGAAATTTAAAATCTGACAATGAAATTTAGAACTCATTTCATATTCCTGTTGACCGAGGTAGTGAATAAAATAATAAGTGCAGGATAAACATTTTAAGTTAGGTGTAAGAGACCATGTCTTAACCCATTTATCTAAAAACTCACAAAATGAAACTTACTAATTGGGATGGCATTGCCTTAAGAGAGGAAGATGGCCGGGCACGGTGGCTCACACCTGTAATCCCAGCATTTTGGGAGGACGAGGCAGGAGGATCACTTGAGGTCAGGAGTTCGAGACCAGCCTGGCCAACATGACGAAACCCCCCATCTCTACTAAAAATACAAAAATTAGCAGAGCGCTGTGGATCGCGTCTGTAATCCCAGCTACTTGGGAGGCTGAGGAAGGAGAATCACTTGAACCCAGGAGACGGAGGTTGCCATGGGCCGAGATCATGCCACTGCACTCCAGCCCGGAGGACAGAGCAAGACTCTACCTCCAAAAAAAAAAAAAAAGAGAAAGCAAGGAAAAACAAGATATAAATCCATAAGCAATGTTTTTGTCTTTAAATCTACTCCCAAATCATAACCTTAGTTAGTATTCTTTGCTATGATAGTGTTTACTGAATCTAATTAGTTATGACAAAATAATGACAGGAAAATTATAAACTTATTTTTATTTACTAAAGGCATAATAAAAGCAGCTATGTTACTTATTTTTAGTTACCCTTAAAAGTATAAGTATATGAAGCAGTATAACAAAGTATTTGACTAATTAATCTTTGTTTATGTAAACTTTACACATATAATTACGGTTTTTAGTGATAGCACAAAGAAGGCTCAGAGGGGCTGTCCTTGATATGTGTAAAGTTTGGTGGGAACAGAATAATGAGTTTGAAAAGTTTGAAGAGTCTGGGTGTACTATATTCTGTGAGTATAATTTGTACGATGATTGTATTTCAATCAGTAACTACCTACATATATGTAAGAGCGAAAATTAGAACTCAAATCTACATGACACAAGGAGAAAGGAGAAACATTTTTATAAATTTTTCTATTATCTGCATGTAATGAAATATTTATTAAAGATTACAAAGAAAGAAGATTGCAAAGAAGGAAGAAAGAAAGAGACAGAGAAGCAGGTAAGAAAGACATTAAGTTCCTAATAAACATAAGGTTTGGCACATTTTACAAAATATTTGCACACAAATATGTAAAAGCCTCACTAAGTTTGGTGGATAGCAATTTGATTTTCCAAAAGAAGATAAATTTTTGAATGTCCCATGTTCTTTTATGGCCTTTTGTAGCATGTAATAAATATTTACTATAAATAATTAATTAATCATCCATATATCACTCTATGTCAAATAGGCACTTGATACATATTTACTGAATGAATGAATTATAGGTAAAAATAGGTTTTATTTCAAAGAGGATATATAAAATAGTGCAAGACTATGAACTCCACCTGACACTTTATTAATAGTCATGCCCTTTCTTACCCTTCAGGAAACATTTCACTAACCTTTCTGTGGGGAAGTAGAAATTAGATTTATTAGTTTTCGGTATTTTTTCAGTAAGAATTGCTGTGGGGAAAACAATAAGAACAGACATGGATTCTAAATAATATCCTGTTGGCTACTTAATAATAAAAGCAACCACCATATTCAACTCATGTATGAGAACACAAGCTCAAGGATGTGAAAGCTGCCTGTAGAATTCCACAGAGATGCACTGAAAAGTTGAATGCACTTGTTTTCTCTCCATGAAGCTAGTAAGAGACTGACTTAAGACTCGGTGCTTAGCAGAACCCTGGAGTAGGGGAGGAAGAAGAAAGCAATGTCACAAGCAGACAGGCAGTCCCAGGACAACGCTATGGTATAAGGAGGTCAACAGAAAGCTGGACCAGACAATGGCACTTCAGTCACATTCTCACAGTGATTCTTGTGAGAATACACAGGAAGTCATTTAGTTTGCTGTATTTCATATCTCTTTTTAGTGTCTCTGCTCCCTTCTACACTTAAATGTCTGTTTGGTTTTTCTCCCTTTTCCACATATTCAATGCAAATTGCTGTAAATGCCATTGCTGCCCATTTCCCCGAAGCCCCAGTTCTGCTTGTGGCACGGGCTCACTCATCACTTATTCATTTATGAGGTCCTCAGGAGGCAGAGTTAGCAGACTTTCATACACCAGTTTTAAGGTTTTGCTGCATTCAAACATTTACTAATGTTACATTTGGAAATGTGTATTTGTTAGCTGCTGGTAGTCCTTGGCGGTCTTATTACAAGTGTCATTAAAGCATCATAATATTTGGAGGAATAGCTCTGCTTCGAGATATTCAGGTTCATTAATGAACATTATCCATCTGACACATTTGGTAAACACCAGAGCTTCAGAGAACAGCTCATCAGGGATAAGCTGGGCCCTCTAGGCTCACTTGGAGAAGCTCATGAACTCACTAGTGTTCACCCTCATTAGGCTTGAGATGCGGAGGAAAAAATACTGAAAACTGCCACTATTTGTATGTTAGACTGTAGAGTCTAATGTCTCTTTTTGTCGTTTTGTATTTTGGTGTGGAGATTGGTAGATGAGAGAGAAAGGAATGCCGTGTGGAAGTTCCTATAGTTTCGCTTTGGAAAATATCAGTGTTAAGTTCAGAGAAAAGAAAAAGACTAGGTAGGAATAAAAAAAAAATTCTAATTAGTTCCTTGAATTTGAATTAGAAACATCTTTTAGGGAACAAATATTATTGAGAAAAATCGGTAAAAATACAAATATTGTTTGCCCCACAATGGCGCTTTCTTTATGGTGGCCCGTAAAGCAGGAGCCATGGACCCACATTTAGAGATGATCCGTGTACCATACAGCCCATAAAACTTTTCAGTAGAACTGAATTAAAGCAAAATTCGTAAAATTAACCTGATTTCAAGTGTTGGCACTTCAAATTAAGTAAGCTTTCCAGCAAATTGTAGATTAAAAATATTTGAATATATAGGTCGTTTTGTATGTGTAGGATATGTAATCATATTTTTTTAGTCTTTACCTGGAAATTAAGAGATTTTAAACCCAATTATCAAATAATAACTTTAACATTGTAGCTTTTCATATTTTATCATTTTAAATTATTTTATGTTAATTTCTTCTAGCACTTGACAAAATATTGCACATTTCTCTTTAAAATCATAAAAAGTTCCTAAAACATGTAAATGCAGTAAGATTGCTCATTTTAAGGATATAGGAAGATTCAACCTCCTGAATCTCCCAAAACCCACACATTCCAATAGTGTGTCCACTGAGGTTATTGAGACATTTGGTGCAGGCTGTAAAAATAGGAATCCATTTACATTCCTCAGAAGAATTTCTAACTACCATGAAAATGGAAAAACAATGTAGTTACTGATGAAGAAGTTGGAACCAATTCAGGGTGCAGAGTTACATCTAAGAGAACTTTGATTCTTATTAGAATCAATAATCTTTGTTTGTCAAAAATTATTTATCTTCTTTCATTTTTAATTTGGGCATTTATAGGAAAATCAAAATAAATGTAAATGGGTGGATAAAATTACTATATTAACAAAATAGTTGTTTTTATGATAATTTAATGGTTTTCTAAAACTTAAAGATTCAGTTGGTCCTCATAGATTTTATATTTGCAAATTCTAAAATGAACTCAAAATTAATACTTATGATACTTTTGTGGTAATTTGTGTTTATATGCACAACAGTGAAAAATTTGAGTCACTCAATGCTCACATTCCTAGTTGAACAAGATGACTCTCTGCCTTCCTATTTCAGTTTTCATACTGTAAACAAGTATCCTTTTCTCAGTCTATTTAGTGCCATGTCTTATGCATTTTTTTTTTTTTTTGCTTTTTGTTGATAATTGTAGTATTTAAAATGGTCCCCATGCATAATCCTGAAGCACTCTCTAGTGTTCTTAGGCAAAAGTAGACTGTGATATGCCTTATGGAGAAAATGCATGTGTTAGATAAGCTTTGCTCATTTATGAGCTGTAGTATTTTTGCTGTGAGTTCAAAGCTAATGTATCAACAATACATATTAAATAAGGTGTCTTTAAACAAAAAAACACACATAGAAGAAAGTTATGTATTGAAGAGTTGATAAAATTGCGACCGGAGGCTGCCAGAAACTTAACCTTGTGTTTCCCCTAGAAGCAATGGTTCAGTATTCACTAATTCAGTGTTTGCAGAGACTTTATAGGACATAACCACCATGAATAATACGAAGGTGATATATATATATATTTTTTTTTTTTGATAAATCCTTTCAGGTGAGATTGAAACTGCTGACATTACTTTTTACTTTGGCAAAGAACAAATTCAATATTCTTCATAACCCAAAGACTGTTTGGTATGATATGGTGCATTTCATATAGGAAACTAATGCAGTATTATAAACATCTTTTCGAGTTTTCTTTAAGAACCTGAGTAGTCCAAATAACGTATATGCAAATTAATGAGGACTATCATTTCATAGGGATAACTCACTTCCAAATATTTTGATTGTATTTCGTTTTGGTAAGTCACATTAAGATGTAATTGTCCACTTGAGCCCAGGAGTTCAAGACCAGCCTTGGTAAAAGGGCAAAACCCCATCTCTAGGAAAAACAGAAAAATTAGCCAGGCATGGTGGTGCATGCCTGTTGTCCCAGTTACTTAAGAGTCTGAAGTGGAAGAATTGCTCAAATCCAGGAGGTCGAGGCTGCAGTGAACTGTGATCACATCACTGCACTCCAGTCTGGCTGAGAAAGTAAGACTCTGTCTCAAAAGGAAAAAAAAAAAAAAGAAGAAAGAAAAGAAAAAGGTAATTGTCATATCATTTTGACCTACTAAGAGATTGTCCATATTTCTCAGGTTAAATAGCATAAGATAAAATACTTGTTATATATATTAAATCTCACACTGTATGTACGTATGTGTAGCCTTATATTTATGTCTTATATTTTCATCTGTAGAAACAAAACACTATTATACATAAATACACAAATGTGACTATTTTATGTGTATTACAATAACCTCAGATAAATTTGAAGATAATTATAAACTTGTTACAGGTGTAATCCAAAGAAAATAATAAACTAGTACTCATAAAGTAAGAAATCGAACAGATGAAAAATAATTTACTTATGGTACTTCAAAACAATCAGCAGTTTGTAAGAGCACCTGGTTAAAATAATATTTGTAAGAGATAATAAACTATTGTTTCAGGACGGTTAGTTGCAAAGAAACTCCTGAAATTTTCAAAGGCTGACTAGCAATTCGTTAGGAATTTTCATGCATTTGAACTTGATATTGAAATCAATGGCTTGCTTCCTCGCTCTTTAAGAAATACCTCAGTAGGAGATGCAGCATCAAATGGCAAGAAACACACATATATATACATAAAACTACATTTAATGTGTAAATATTTGGAAACAAAAGTCCATTGAAGGAATCCGTTTATATTCCCCAGGATTAGAAGACCATTGAATCCCATGACAGGAAATGCCATAAATTAGAATAGGTTGAAGAAAAAGAAGTGAGTATGGGAAAACTAGAAGATCTAGGTAATCATTAAATTGATTGGGTCAGTTTGGATAGGAAGTGTGGGTAGAGAGAGTGGAGACAGTGGTGATGACGTGGGCACAGAGTTTTAATCTGGGTGGGCTGGAGATTTCATGCCTGTATACAATGTTTTCCTTTGAGAGAAACCTTTATTATCTCAGACACTCTTGCCTAGGATTCCTACTGTAATTTGTCATCCATAGGTGGCCACTCAGCAAGAGCAGAGCTTAAGAAGCAGCATTTGTTGTTCCAAAAAAGATTTCTGGGTAGTTATACCATCAGACCTGTCATAAAAACCAAGAGCACTGATTTAAATTCTTCGGTGTGTTACTTAATTACCTTTTTAATTAGGATAAAATGTCTTTTCACCCTTTCCTATTTGAATACCGCCATCCCTGCTTTCCGGGCCAAGTTATAAATACACTGCAATGAATATATAACTCCCTCCCCTCTCTTTCCCCACTGAGCCAGCTGCTCCTGTGTGTTCAACTGTCAGTATCAGTGCTGCAGAGATGCTCCAAGTGCTCCCTAATAACTCAGGGAATTGGAGATGCTCATTGCAGAGGCTGACAGCTGAACACAGCTCAGGGGAACTGAATGTGCAGGAGGAGCAGAAAGAAGAGGGTAGATTGATTCTTTGAGATGCAAGGATAAAATGTTTATGAAAATAGCCATGACCCTGCTTGGAGGGTGACTAGGCTAAGGGCCAGGAAATGTGTTAGTCAAAGTAGAAAAGGAAGAATAAACCTTCAGTTTAAACAGAGAAGGAAAGATCTTTTACAATAACTTGCTTTTTTTTAGTGGAAACGTGTAATCAGGGTGGAGAGAATCAGTTGTCTATTCTGTCGTCTGGGACACAGAACTGGGAGACAGATGAGGGAGGTTGAGGACCTGCCAAAAGCCTGACTCCTCTTTTGGGAATATACTACCAGGCTGAGGAAGAGCCTGAAAGTTGCTCTTTGCATGGTCTCCATGAGAACTTCTAGAATTGTAAAACATTCTACCAAGACGTGTCCTCAGGTACACTTTTAATTATTTTTACTTGTAAAATACACATAATTCAAAATTAAGTATCTTATCCATTTTTAAGTATACAGTTCAACAGTAGTAAGTCCATGCACATTGTTGTGCAATAATGACAATCTCCTATCCATCTTCAGGAAGCTTTTTACCTTGCAAAACTGAAACTTCAATACCTGTTAGACAATAACTCCCCATCTCCCTCCCTCAGCCCTTGGCAGCCACCATTCTACTTTTCGTCTCTATGAATCTGACGACCTTATATATGTGAAATCAGATGGTATTTTTCTTTTGTGACTGGCTTAGTTCACCTAGCATAATGTCCTAAAGGTTCATCCATGTTGCAGCATGTGTCAGAATTTCCTTTCTATAAAGATTGACTAATATTTCATCATATGTGTGTATCATGTATAGTCTATCTTTTCACCTGTCAATGAACTCTTGATTTGCTTCCACATTTTGTCTAATGTAGATAATGCCACTATGAATATGGCTGTACAAATACCTTTTGGAGACCCTGATTTCACTTATTTGAGGTACTGATCTAGAAATGTAATTCTTTTCCTTAACTTTTGAGGAACTGTTTTAAACAGTGGCTTCACCATTTTACATTTTCATCAGCACTGCACAATGGCTCCAATTTCTCTACATTTTAGCCACCACTTGTAATTTTCTGGGTTTATTATATATTTTTTTGGTAGTAGCCATTCTAGAGTAAGATGACTTAGATACAATTAACTTTAACTTCTTTATTTTGCACGTGAAAAAATATTGAGACAGAAATTCTTCGGCTGCATAATTAGTAGTGGAGCTGGAATAAGAACCTAGGTCTGTTGGTCAACAATCTGAACTCAGGCTTCCAAAAATGGCCCAGTTGTATTTTGGTTTGTAATTCACAGTATAGTGTGTCTAACCAGACTACAGCTATACTTTAACTTACCCTATCTGGACAACACATATTTTGAGACTATGTCTCTGGCCTCCTGAAGAATTTTGTACTTAATAGAAAAGCAGGTGCACATGGAAAATACTCAAAAAGAGTTACAATTTAAACACTAACCAAATGACAATATTAATGGTGCATATAAATGCTGAGGATGTGTAGAATGATGAGGGTAGAAAACAATCAACAAAGTCCTCTGGCAATTCTATAGAGCAGCTAAAATCTAATATTATACTATCCACAGTGTGGGAGAATATACTATAATAATGGAAATGCAGTTGAAAAACTATGAGATCAAGTTACCAGAAAATGCATACTGTAAAAATTTCTTATTTATTATTGTTGTTCTTGTTAACGTTTATTTGGGGGAAAAGGTAATACATAGATACGAAAATGTTATTTTCGGGTTTTGAGATTCATTTGTACAACCAATATTAATTGAATTCCTGCTGTGAGCCAGGTGCTGAGGAAATAGCACCAAAGAAGACAAATAAGGCTCCTGCTCTCCTGGAGCTTATTTTCCAATAGAAGGTAACTTTTAAAGAAACAGCAAATAAGCACACTAGCCATTGACTGTGATAAGCCAGAAGTTCCAAACTGGTCATCAGCAGGCCAAATATGGTTAGCAGATGGCCAGTTTTGTTTGGCTTGCATAGTATTTGTTTTTAAATGTAAATTAGATGATATCAGATAACATTCAAAATTTGGAGATATTCACCTAAAAATCCAAATTTCTGGCTTTTGCTAGAAGATTGAGAAATTTGACAAAACTTCAGGATAGTCAAATGGGATAGGTGGAACCGTCGTGCTGTTGAAATTATTTTATAATTAAAACTTGAAATTTGAGAATTAGCCAGGCATGTGTAGTTCTGGGGAAAGAGCACTCAAAGCAGAAAATAAGCCCCAATTCCTGGAAAACTGCAAAAGCTGGGCCAGTGAGGCAGCAGGTTATATAAAGGACGGTCGCAAGACTTGATGAGAAGTTCAGTTTTGCTATATGAGCGAAGGATGTTAAGCCAGAAAGACGTATAGGGTGATTTCTTGGCTCCCCGTATTTTCAAAATATGTCATTTTAAAGATCTATTATCACCTTTATTATATGAGAAATCTTATTTTAAAATATACAAAGAAAAAATATTTTCTTGGTGCATATGTGTTTTAAGTAAGACTTAGAATAGGGAGAAAAGTAAATCAATGTAAAGCAAGATCACTATAATGTTCTTATTAAGTGAAATTATGACCCTAAATTGAAAGTCATTTTCTGTCTAGACTTTCCCCTTATAGAGGATATGAGGGTGATGAGATTGGCTTGATCATTAGGGGTTAACTGGGAAACTGGCAGGAGTTACTAACACACTGAATGTCACTCATCTCTAGGTAGGCCAAACTTATCTGATCTATAAAGGTAACACCAAGCACTGCCCTAAATCGCAAAATATGAATGCACTCAATATTCTTTAGGAGCAAGAGCTTTTGATTTTTTTAAAAAAATGAGTTTTCTATTCACCAAAATGGAATTTTTTAAAGTCTAGGGAAAGAATGGAAACAAAAGAAGAGAAAACATGTAACATAAAAGATAGCAATTCAAAGGAGTCATGCTAATAAGCTCAGCAATATTCAAATAAAACTGGTCCCTGTTCAGGGTCAAGTTTTACAAAGAGCATCCATGTAACTGATGGATAGGTGAACTCAAACAAAGCCCCTGGGCTTGAGTCTAAAAATCTCTTTTACTGGAGAAGAACTCCACGATGCCATAGAATTACAGTACACTGCCTACTAGACTCATCTATGAAGCTGGCCCACAATCACCTCTAAGAGAAAACCTGTGAGAGGGGAAATTCAGAAAGAGAAAAAGAGTCAATGAGAATATCAAGGCAATTGGGATGGTGCAGTTTTTCCAATTGAAATTTTCTTTTGTAAGCTCATTTATAATTGTGTGTTTGGTTGTTCTTCTAAAGTGTGTTTTCTTATAATTTTGAGGAGATAACCAGATAAAAATGAAATGTAAGCAATAGACAGCAGACAATTTGTAAAATATTTCTGTCCTAGTAAGTTCCATTGTATATAGAGATCTCTGAAGAGTACCATTGGCCACAGGCTTTAATAATGACTTATTAAAATAGTTCATGGAAACAAAATAATAGACTATTAATCAATACAAAGGTATGAATCTGAACTATGGCTCAAGCTAAGTTTGTGGGGTTGTTGAAATGATATTGAATTTACCAGCTGAAAATACATATGTGAATTCCTATGTATTCTCAAAATCAGCCCTAAAGTTGATATTCAATAAGATATGAGAAGTTTATGTCTATATAGGTGAAGAACCATGACTCTTTTTACAGAGATTTTTAGTCACTATACCTTAATTTTAAAATCAATTACAGGAATAAATAAGATTCTGTGAATAATTAACAATTCATGATAAAAATTATTTTCTAATACTCTTCTTTCCTTATTCAAATAAATCACCAACTCCTATCAGGTCTATATTTTTAAAATGTCTTAGTTTCATCACCTCTGCTTTATCTACCTACCACTGTTCAGTCTATATACAAATTATATTATACCTGAGATATTATATAAACCTGACTATGCTATTATCTGTTCATAGCCCTTAAACTTCCATTCCTTTTGGAAAAGAAAATAAAAAGGAAAAAATAATATTCAGCCTGGTATACATTATAAGAGCTGTTATGTTGTAGCTTCCTAGGTGTGTCTCTCTCATCTCACATCTTGCCATTCTCACTTTACACACCTACATTCCAGGAGCATAAAATTATTCAACAACTGCTTTATTGAATGCCTATTATGTACTAGGCTGAGTATATGGTGGTTCTTGTCCTCAAATTCATTTCTTCTAGAAAGCATAGAAAAGAGAGTAAATTATAATTTTATCTTTTCAAGAAAACTACACAGCAAAAATAAATGGCAATATAATACAAAATAATCAGTAGGGGTCAGGTGCAGTGGCTCATGCTTGTAATTCCAGCACTGTGGGAGGCCAAGGCGGGCAGATCATCTGAGGTCATGAGTTTGAGACCAACCTGGTCAACATGGCGAAACTGTCTCTACTAAAAAATACAAAAATTAGCCAGGTGTGTTGGTGGGCACCTGTAGTCCCAGTTACTTGGGAGGCTGAGGCACGAGAATCACTTGAATCTGGGAGGCAGAGGTTGCAGTGAGCAGAGATGGTGCCACTGCACTCCAGCCTGGGCAACAGAGTGAGACCAAAAAAAACAAAAGAAAAGAAAGAAAAAAAGAAAAAAAGTAAATAATCATAATAGGGGGCTTGATTAGTATGTCTTCAGAGGGAAGGAGCTTGGAAGGCCTCTGGAAATGAGAGATATTTGAGCCAAGATATGCAATTTGAGAAGGAGCCAGCCGTTTGAAGCACCAAAGACAGGTTGATTCACACAGGGGAAACAGAAAGGAAACAATCCAAGATGAGGCAAGAGGTGCCTAGAGTAGGATGAACAAGTGGTCTCATATAGGAGGTTCTTAGAGACACAGGGAGTTGCAGGTGACATAAAGGCTTTTAGGCTATGATGAAGAATTTAGATTTTATACCAAGTGTAGACAGATTTAAGCAGGAAGTGACATGAGCAAACTTTCTAAATATTTCACAGTAGCCACAACGTAGAGGATGTGGTATGTCTGGAAAGGTAGCAAAAACACCACTCTCTGATCTCTGTACTCTTCTACTTGTTCCTGCCTGATCATGAATATTTATGGCCAGGAGACTGACATAAGTCCAGGAGCATTCACTTACCCAAGAGACTCATGGGGGACTTTGAACCTGAAAGAGAGAGAGGAACCAAGGGAGAACAGTTCTGATATGCCCTGCAGAATGGACTTTGCACCTTGGAGACTCCTGGAGTATAATAGACATGGCAGCCTGCTCCACCTCAGCCATGTACCATGGCTTATTGTTGAGGTTTCATGAATCTCTGATCCAGTAACTTTCCCAATGGACCAGTGAAGAATATAACAATACCAGTAATATAGGTAAATAATAGTAGCCACAATTAACTAAATGCTGCCCACAGGCTAAGTATTTGTGATGGACACTGTATTAGTCTGTTTTCATGCTGCTAGTAAAGGCACACTCAAGACTGGGTAATTTATAAAGAAAAAGAGGTTTAAAGGACTCACAGTTCCGTGTGGCTGGGGAGGCCTCACAATCATGGTGAAAGGCGAAAGGCACATCTTACACGGCAGCAGGCAAGAGAGAATGAGAGCCAAGCAAAAGGAAAAACCCCTTACAAAAGCATCAGATCTCATGAGACTTACTCACTACCACGAGGGCAGTATGGGGGAAATCATCCCCATAATTCAATTATCTCCCACCAGGTTCCTCCCACAACAAGTGGGAATTATGGGAGCTACAATTTAAGATGCAATTTGGGTGGGGACACAGCCAAGCCATATCAGATACATTATCATCATTAGTGCTCTTATCAACTCTGCAATGTAGATAGTTTCTCCCACTTTCAGAATGATAAACTTTATGGGTCTGAGCAGATATTGAATCTCAAGTGGTGAAGCCAGCATTCAAACTTCAGTCTTGCCTGATTTTAAAGTCTGTTTTCTTTTTATTACATTTTCCAAACAAAAAAGGTTTTATTTGGATTTTGTTATGGTTTTGTTTGCAAAACTCAATAATTTTACACTTTTTATTTCTCCCCTTAGTTTCTATAGTGCTTAAATAAACAAAAATGTATCCCTAAAATTTTCATGTCCATAAAATAAGCAAATAAATACAAATATAAGAAGTATAAAAAATTCATAAGAAATTTGAAAAAGAAGACATCTCCCCGATATTAAAATAAGATAATAACAAGAAAAAGGAGATCAACAAGTGGTGGTTTGATCTAATTTGGTTCTCCCTGGATGGACAGCACCAGGTGGCAAGAAAATGCCTTTAAAGTAGATGAATGTCATGCTTCCATTCCTGAACTTAGGCAGCCTTGTCAGTGTAGTCATCTGGAATGTCTTCCAAATGGAGCTTATGTACAACAGGAACAAAGATGAAGTCCCTTAGGGTGGGAAGCTAAAGGCCAAATTATGCTCTAAAGTGTTTCAAAACTGGTCATGGTGCTTCTGGTCTTGAGAATATCCCTGACAAGGTGGGAATGAAGGCTGCATGCTCCAGTCATAGGAGTCCCTGGGGCTTCCATCACCTCCAGTGTCATTGGGCACCTAAAGAGTGTGCAGCAGGCCAGGCACAGTGGCTCACGCCTATAATCCCAGCACTTTGGGAGGCTGAGTCAGGCAGATCACCTGAGGTCGGGCATTCAAGATCAGCCTGACTAAAATGGAGAAACCCCATCTCTACTAAAATTACAAAATTAGCCAGGCGTGGTGGCTCATGCCTGTTATCCCAGCTACTCGGGAGGCTGAGGCAGGAGAATCGCTTGAACCCAGGAGACGGAGGTTGCAGTGAGCAAGATTGTGCCATTGCCCTCCAGCCTGGGCAACAAGAGCAAAACTCCATCTCAAAAAAAAAAAAAAAAAAAAAAAAAAACCAAACAAATGAAAAACGAATGTGTAGCATAATTGAAGTTCTAGAGTCAGCCTTTAGACAAGGAAATAGTCCTACAAATGCTCCATGGCTATTTGCCATTTATCTAAAGCTACTCCTAACTTCCATTTTTAAAATATTTCATTATTGAAGAATCAGAGCAGCAAAGTCAAATGTCTCATAGCACTCACAGCAGATAATTATTTTGCTAGGTGATGGTGGCTGCCTCAGCAGAGGGAAAACAGGAATGACTTATTAACATTTTTAGATGATTGATGACAGGTGTCTTCATTTTGGCAAGGGAAACTTTTAGTCAACTGAAAAGTCATGGGCTTTGGAGTCAGACTACTAGATTTCAATGTGGACTTTTGAGCTACGCCGTGACCTTAGCCAGGTTAATTAAATTACACTAATTTGCAAAATCTCATGTTTACAAAAGGAGAATAGGTAGTTTATAACATATGAAACAGTATATAACATATAGATGGTGTTCAATAAATATTTGGGTTTTTTTCTTCTTCTTTAAGTAGTTTCTTGCAACAAAAGAGAGTTTAGCTATGAAAGACTGCTTATTAAATGAGGTATGTTGGAAAAAAAAAAAAAAACCACTAAGGAACTATGCGTCCTTCACCAATTCATTTAACATCTCTTAGTCTTAGTTTCAACATCTTTCAGAGAAAATTATATCCCCCAAAAGCAATTATAGAACAAAAGATAAGAATAATTATGATTCACATGATCTTTATTCAGAGATCATTACTCATAGAGCTTGAGAAAAAAATGTTGAAAAGCCAGGTACTTTGATTATTATAATGTTCTCATATTTCTTACTGGGCCTAGGAAATACCAAAAATAAACACTAAAGATAAAAGATATTTGAAAAGCAGTGCTATTCCTTTGGAAGTTCCTTCCTTCCAAAATTTAAGAGGATTCTAATGTTCCCTTAGATTACTTTTTGTGAGAATTGTCTTTATAGAGGTACATACCTACACGATTCTTGGCTATTAGTACTAAAATGTGTTTTCTCTCTGAGATATAAATGATGTTCAAAGGCCAATCACTCTGCACAAATGTCACCATTCTCAAGATTGATTTAGCATTTCTTCAACCTGCAACAGATTCTTAAATCAGTAATACTTGGAGACACCATGCACATCAAATGTACTAGTGGTATGCTTACAAAATCAATGAATGGTAGTCTTGTGAGTCTTGTTATGTCTATTTTATTGATTGAGTTTTTATTATATCTGTAATTACAGTTCAGAAGTACAATTTGCTGATCTTTAAAAAAATATTAACTCTTAAATTCTCCTAACCTATAGGGGCCTTCACTGTTACTTTGTTCCTATTACTCTATAGTTTAACCTATTTCACATCTAAATAAATAAATATGCTTCAATAAGGTAGCTTTCTCTGAAATACAAGGGCTGCAGAGGAGGGTCTTGATTGTAGTAATCAGAGAGGTCCACTTATCTACATGGAGTAGTACCTAGATGGGCTCTTTTTACCCAGAATTTTATGGGACTAATCAAAGGATTCACTGGAATTTATTTATCCCACATTCTCTCCTGAGAGCCATGCCTTCTTGCTAACAATTTGGTGATAGTCATCTGTGGCATGACCAGCAAGGCAAATGGCTGTGGTTCAGTATTACTCTCTTCTGTTCTGCCACTTTCTTTTTCTCCCACAAGACATGGGCTATTAAGAATATCTGCTGTGTCTTTCAGTGCCCTTATTACCATTTCATACTATAGTTAGAATTCATTAAAATATATCTCATTGTAGGCCATTTGGTGACAGCCACTTTAGAGGTAGTCAGTTGCCCAATTACAAATTCACTCCAACAGTCAGCAAATATCTAAATAGAAAATATACAGTCTCATATGCCATTTTTGTTGATCAAACATGGTTGAATATTATCAATTTCCTATGGTTAAGTGAATATAATAACTTCAGCAATTCATAATTTTGATCAACATAGAGCTTTGCCATTTAGGTTAATACATTTTTAAAATGTGTTTTCATTGGTAAAATTAGTAATTTGACGCAGATGTTAATATGTTTTAGAAATCAGCTTTCTCAGGTAAAAGTTGTGCTATTCAGATATGTGGACTGGCTTATTTCCAAAACAATCTCTATTCTCTCATAAGCAGCCTATGAAACTCTAGCAAACCCCTTTGGGGATACCCTCAGGGATGGTGACTGAGGTTTGATCAAGGGTCTTTTGTCCAGCATTGGTCTCTGGAATATTGTCATGTCTGGGGCTTCAAGCACTTCTTTTGTGCAAAGCATAAAAGTAGCACCTACAAAGATAAGAGATTGGGGGTTTGTTCATCTCAAATAATAGGTATTGTTTAACATGTTTTGTGCATTTTTGCTAATAAGTGATTGTTTAATATATGTCAGTGTAGGTGGCAGAATTTGATCCATGCTTTTACTATTATCTGGTTGGGAAGTATGGGAATCAGCAGCTACATTCTCACCAAAAATACCCTAAGAGTTGTGCATAATTAAGTTTCTTTAGGTCCTTTTGTGTTATAATATTTTGATTTTTAAAATGTGTCCTTGATCAAATTGAAGTCTTTTTGAAGTAATTACTCATTGGTCTCCATGGAAGACTTCTCTTCCTCCCATATGCCATTCCCTGTGTGGAGTGGCTCTGAAGCCATGGTTCATTGACTCTACACCAAGTGTTTTGTGTTAAAAAGCATGTGATTTGTGTCAGCTCTCAATGGGATCGGCATGCTGTTTGAGAGGATTTAAACCCTTTTCAGTGGAAGAGTCACTTATTGCTTAGGGAAAGAATTTCAAACAGAGATCCCTTTACGTTATTTGAACAGTATGGGATGGTAGCAATCTGTGTTGGCACTATGATACTTTCCCCTTCACAAACCCAAAGTATGGGACATCACTGCCTTATGAATTCCTGCCCAATGTGTTGGAGGCTAAGTCATTATATGTGTACATTCTCTAAATTATTTTTCATAAACTATGTGAAAATGATGTACCATAGATTGTTGCATATATGGACAGCACATTATCATGTCTTAATCTTGGATCATACATGCCAGAGCCCAAGTTCCCCAGAAGACAGATTCTGAGACACTGAGGTTTGCATCATCTGTCATTCGGACATAAGCTTCTCCCTTAAAGGCGGCATAGTATTGAGCAAGCAAGCTTCTTCTAGCCAAGAACAATTTCTGAAGAGAGACTTTGTTATGAACCGCTAGCAGCAAACTCAGGAATTTGAAGAATAAGCACCACAGTCCTGAATGGGAACAGAGGCAGAACATCACCACCATCACCTTCAATTCAGTCCCAGGTTTGGACTATTTCTAGTGTGAGGTGCCTCCCTTTACCTGTGGGTACTCCCTGGTTTGGTCTTGACTGAATCTCAATTTTTCCCTTGATTTCTCCAGTGCTAGCCTAATGGTCTGCATTTCCCTACCTCTCCTTCTCCTTATAAATATCATGAATCCTAAGGGGACACCACTCATCAAAAGAATAGTAGAGTCTCCTTTTTCCGCTGAACATTAGCCCAAACTGCTTATAGCACTCACTAAGACATTTATGAGAAAAACCGGTAGTGAAGAGGAAGATAGTACTTCTTAAATAATAATCTCTGCCTCCTCCAATATGAAGATACAAACAAAAGAAAAGACCGAGAGAGAGAGAGAGAGAGAGAGAGAGAGAGAGAGAGAGAGAGAGAATTTGAACAGGGAGCCAAACACCCCTGTGGGGTAGGAGAGACTAAAATAAGAAGGACAGGAGTAAGTCAAAAATCTAAATCACTTATTAAGTGAGAGAATAGCTAAGTGCTGAGAAAAAGTGGTCAAATGAGCTAACAACCAGGAGGTTAGAATTATACCAAAGTGCAGAAAGGAAGCTCTAATGGGAAAAAAAAAAGGTGTTCAAGAAAATGTTAACTTATTATGATAGAATATTCCTGGAAGCCAGAGAGAATAGAACAGAAGACCCTGGACTGATGAACAAGTCATATAGAGTGATTTCTGTTACCCTTAGGGCTAAGCAAAAATCATGGGTAACATTCACCTCGGAGACTGTTCCCATTTCTCATCTGGTTTACATGATTTCATATTAATGCAACTCACGGTCAGGGAATGCAGGAGTGTGATTAAGTACAATCCTAATACTTTAAGTAAAAATGTAATACTTTAAAAAAGCATAGTCTTCCAAAATTTCTAGATAACATTTTAAAATTTAGCCTTTTATTTAAATCACATAAAGTGGTATCCTACCAGTTTTCAACTCATCAATTCTGCTTTCATTCAAATTGCTATTGAAATGTAACTTCCATCGTAAAGTCTACTCTGATAAGAAATCTTTTTCTTTATGCTGTTCTATCTAATCGGAACATGCAAATGCAGTGACACTCTTTCTTATCTCTACTCTGATTTCATATACCCTGAATGTGTGCCCGATTAAATTATGCAGTCAGGTTTGTATAGAAATCTATTCCCTAGTTCTCCTCATTCAGATCACCAAGACTACAACTTTACAGGCAGCTTTGATGCCAATGGACTACTGCAGAATAAGAAAATGGTAAGGATGGCACAGTTTGTCACTCAAAATGGTATCTGTTTTAAATGTCATTATGACCATACCTCATTCAAAAGAGTACATACCATACAAAAGTCAGACGTCCATGTGAGGGGCCACTAGTCATCTCTCAGACATTTTGCTGAATTCATTCATATCTATATCTACATCTACCAGTGTGAATATCACTATCTCTAGCTCTGTAATATGTATATCTATATCTACAGATACAGAAATAAAGATATAAAAGGAGCAGGGGCTACCGATCATGTTTAAATCCAAAAGCAATGATCTTCACAGATTTTCTCAATGCAGAAGAATGTCCCTGTGGAGAGGTCTATAAACAGAATGACAGTGCAGT
Organism: Theropithecus gelada; assembly: GCF_003255815.1. Classification (NCBI taxonomy): domain Eukaryota; kingdom Metazoa; phylum Chordata; class Mammalia; order Primates; family Cercopithecidae; genus Theropithecus; species Theropithecus gelada. Next base: position 90,562,320 of record NC_037671.1, on the reverse strand, counting down.
CACAATATTTTATTCAGAAATATCAGTGTTTATTTTTAAACAAAAGGGAAAGCTCTCAAGACCCATTAGCTTTCTCTCAAACACAGACAAACTTTACCAACCTCCTTTGGAAGCTGTGATAATTTTCATAGCACTCTAGATCATTTCAAAAAGAATAAAATATAATGAAGTGCTGCTCTTACAAACACAAATTTTATAGAAACCTTTGGACTGGCAGCTTTGGAAATTCTTCTCTCAGGGGAAGTAAACTTAAGTGGAGCTGCACTTGAGTTCAGTTTGTATTCCCCTCTCAATTACCATCAATACAGCTGAATCAGGAGCTACACCAAAATTCCTGAGATAGCTTTTAAAAAATCTAAAATAAAAGAAGAAAGTGTTACTGCAGACAGAGGTGAAAGAAACCTTGATACAGGAGGGACAAAATCCCTGGAGGGAGGGAGCCGAGGGCATGAAATAATGAAACAAAACTTGAAATACCCAAAGCAGAATATGCGCATCAGAGTTCTTGTTCTTTCTTTTAATTGTTTAGGGCTGCAAATATTTGATGTGGTTTTGCTTGAATGAAGATACATAGTAATTATTTAAACAGATATATAATAAACAACCTAGATGATTATCATGTAGAAAAGGAACAGTTAGTTAGTGTAATATATTTGGGAGTTGCTCCTTTTTGCATGATTAGAAAACTCCTCTGGACAATGTACCCCAGGCATCAAGGAAAGGTACAGTACCTCATCATGGCTTATTGCTTAGGCATGCGGCAGGCAACTACTATAGCAGCATGTAACGGCTCAAAACAATAAGAGATGTTTGTAAGATACAGAACATTATTCAGCAGTGCTTCTCTATTACCAGTAGATAGATTATTGCTTGAGTTTCAAGTTTTCAATAAGTAAGAAGCATTTTTACTAATTAAAATTGTGAAAGTAACCTTCAGAGCTGATTGCTGGATCTAAGTAATTCCAAGAAAACAGTTCATTGATAATATTGGTGTAATCTGATATTTATGAAATTCTAACTTTTCTATAAATATTGAAATTTAATAGTCAAAATTGAGTAATTAGAAGTGGAGGTTTTAATCTCTTATTTACCTTCAAGCCATAACCAATACCTGCAATCCTAGCTACACAACAAAACAGTCAACTATTTTCCAGAATCTCTAAGTGCCATTGTGAGGTTTTTATAAGTGCCATGCTTAACATAGTGCTAAGAATACCCATGGGAGCATCGTTAAAGTAGCCCAGAACGTGCATCTTGATGCATTATTTCTAGTCTGACAGCTCTGCACTGCAAAACACATTCTGGTTCACACACACACACTTGTCAGTACCATTGCAGACTTCCCTCTGTTGACCCAAGGTACCATTAGGCGGGTCTGAATTGTGTCCACACAGCAAGGATCTCAGTCTGTTAGATAATAGAATCAGGTTTGTTTGATTACAGAAATATCTTTACAGAAATATTTTTGATTACAGTCATATCAAAAAACAAATCGATTTGGTCCATATTTTATAAATTGATCCAACAAATGAGCATCAGATTTGTGATGGTAAGTGTATAATTTGCATTTTGATTCTCAATCCTTCTGCCACAATATAAATTTGCTAATTTATCAGAGTTCATAGTGAGGATTGTGCTGAAAACTGTGAATATAAAGATGAACCTGACCAAGACTCCAGCAATTACATTAACATATACAGATGCACAAAGTTGGTGGAGTTAATTTGGTAGAGCTAATACTTTTGTTGAGTTAGAACTTTGCAGTGAGCCAGATCTGAGGTTGAATCTTGGTTCTGCAGGTTACTATCTCTGTAACCTTGGGCAGACTACCTCATCACCATAAATTTCAGTTTCTTGGTTTATAAAATGGAATTAACAAAAAACTTTGCCTCATTGGGTCATTTTGAGATTTAGACGGGTAATTATGTAACATTTAGCATATTGCTTTTCTTGTAACAAATGTGCAATTAATGTTACTTAAAAGATAACATTAACCAATAATTTTTTTTTAGGCCAAACTTCAGACTTTGGATTTAAACTTCCCAGTATATGACAATCATAAAGGTCCTAGTGAAAGTGAGAAATATGGAGAGAACTGATGGATAATGGATGTTCCTCTACAACGCGGCCCCTTTAAGTTCCACATCATAGGGCTGTTCAAGAACATAATAACAAGCCACAAACACAACCGCCCTTCAATAACATGAAGGTGAGCTGCAGGTAGGTGGGCAGAGGGGCCACAAAAGTGCAATGAAGCACAATGGGAGGAAACATAAAATAGCTGTTGATCACTGGGAAGTAGTAACAGCAAACAGGCAGTGCTGGCAGGGACCCGTCAGAGAAGAGGGGGCTCAGAGGAAGGGAGACAACGGAGCTTCCCATGAGGCAAATTTGCTGAGCTCCAAACAGCAGGAGGCTGGGCAAGTCATCTATAGGATTTCCCCTTGTACTCTGGCCTGGGGTACTGTGAAAGTCAAGTGGTCTTCTCTCTCTCCGCAGTTGGTATATAGATCCAGACAACATCTCCTAGAGACAACCCAGTAGAGTGAAAAGAGCAGAGTCTGTGTGTTGTTACTCACTGTTCCACCACCTACCAGTTCCGCGAACTTGGGCAAGTCACTTGACCTCTGCAGCTCAATAGCATGGTCTGTGAAATGTGATGATATTGCCAACCCAGCAAGCAAGCAATGGTAGTTTCCTTCTCTGATTCCCTTCCCATTCCCCCGTTACCTAACATTTGCCATATTTATTTCTGTTTTTATTTTGGAACAGAATTCAGCACTTAAAAGTACCTGGAAATTAGCGGGGTAAATCCATTGCTTCTTGGCACAGGAGCAGATTTCCCTTCTCTGTAACAATGAGGAAATCATCACCACCCATCTTCCTGCTGCAATCATTTCAGCGGCAGCAGAAATCGTTCCCATTCTTTATCTCAGGATTACTTTTGCTCTGTGAAGCTCTCTAGAGCTTCAAAATTCTTGGTGCATTTGACGAATTTTACTTTCAACCCAGATCCCAGATGAAGAACTGTATTTATTTTTTTAAAAAAATCCCTGGCAACCAAACTTCAAGTCTTTTAAAACCTCAAGGAAAGTCTGTTGTCATTGGTTTTGCCCTTGTCCAAATCTGCATATACTTCTTGACCACAAATTAGGTCACGGATAAGTTTGGAACTGCCAATCAGCCTTGGATTCATCAAGCATTTTAAACTGCTGGTGCTGCAGTACAAACGCCAGTGTGTGCCACAGATAACGGTATCATTTGCATAGTTACAATCAGTTAGTGATAGAATGCCTGAGAGGCAGAGGGGATGCATGGCAAATGCAAAGTCACTTTCAGATTTGCATTCGTTTTGGTTTTAAATGGGGAACAGAGGACTTGACTGAAAGGGGCATTGCCTCCTGTTCAGCTTGATTCAGTGGAGCCTGTGCCTATAGAGCATTTCAACTCTTTGAAAGTGTTTTGTGATCTTCCTATGAGCTATTCTTCTCAACAATGTGTGACATAGCTAGTAGGCATTATTATCCATAATTTAGTGAAAGGGAAGTGAATCAAAAACAGGTTGAATGACTTGTTCAACACTGCAGGAAGTCACAGCCGAAGCAGAGGAAGAACCTACAGCTTTGTGCTGGCTCCCCATCTGTTGCTAAGCTCCATTAGCTGTGTTTCCTACCTGTACCCAGTAATTAGCCAAACTAAGCGCTGCCAAATAAGGACGTTGCATTGATTTTTTTCCAGCATTTTCCCTCTTTTGAACTTTGTCATTTGACTTGCAAAGCATTATAAAAATAGCCTTTTCTCTCTCCCTCCCCCCACAAAAAGACCCCACGGGAACAATAAAAAGAAGAGTGAGCTGAAGTTCATTTATTCTGAGGCTCGAGAGCACAAGGAGTTAATGTTTCTAAGTGCTGTGGCGGATGCTGTGAGAGAGGCTGGTAAGCCTTGAGAGAATTGTGCTCTACTTAAATGACAAGTACCAGGATCTGATTGATATTCTGTGTAAAGTTTTCCCCAGTTACATGGTTTTTCCTTGGCACCTATGATTTATGGAATATCCCTGTATTAATTAGGCATATGCTAGTATTTTGGAGGGAGAGGGAATAAGACAATTATCTATCATCAAATTGCATAATATGTACAGTTTATTGAAAAGACTTGAGTTTAGAAACTGGGAGAAAAGGTTAAACACTTTCTTCAGGCGCCATAATGGAAAATGCTGTCATGAATAGATAGCAATCCCCTAAATATAAAAACAAAAAAAAAGTAACTTCTTTAGTAGGAAAAAAAAAGTTAAAAACCACAGCAATCCCTGACTCAGCAAACATGAGCAGTTGATAAATGCACCTGCTACCTTGTCTAAAGCTGATCTAGCCTTTTCAGGGTGGCCTTATCAAGTTAAGATCTTGTTGGAGAGTAATGAACATGAGAAAAGACGCTGCTCCTCAATTGCTCATCATTAGAGTGCTGTACACGGCTTGAAGGAGAGCAGGGACCTGGATAAATCAGTGCTTTGAACCTCCTGATAACTGGTGCTCAAATCTCTGAATCCGGGTATTATTTTTGGCTAAAGTATCTGCCACATGGCTAGATAGCTATATTCATTAATATGTTGAAGATAAAGTGATGCCAGCACTCATCCTTGCAAAGGGAATTAGCAGAATTGGGTTACATATGAAAGTGACCCAGTATGTCACACTGAGCAGTCTCCTTGTACCTCAGTTTCTCCTGCATGTAATAAGAATGACAGTTACTTCTGAAGAGGGCAAGTGAAAGCATACAAGATATGAGTTTACTTTTAATTAAAGGGCTACATAAAGGTAAAAGCAAACCTACATTTGGCCGAAAGTTACCTATGTGAATGAAACATTTGTTGAATACCTACTTGTGTGTAAATTCTAGGCCATTACGAAGGGTATTTCTAAATATCACAAGAAGCCTGAAGAACAGGTGACTTAGAATGACCTGCGTATGTAGCTAAAGATGAGAGTGGTGAGATCTCTGATTGTAGGGTCAGATAGCAGAGCTCCACAAACCCTATTTAAAATATTTTGGAATACACAGGAAATCCCAAAACGGGCACCTCTTTGTATTACCTGCAGTCTCTTAGTCTTGCTCAGTCCTCAATCAAATTTTTTAATAAAGCTATTTCCAGGGACATGAATCTTCCTCCTGTTTGTTATTTTTGTCAGACTCAAGTGTGGCATCCTTGGGCATCCTGAGGCATCCAGCCACAGGTTGACAGGCTCCCTGCTGTAAGTAGTAGATAGTCTCTTTCCACCCCAAACCCAGTCTAAAGGTTCCAGCTTCTTTCCCTAACTTCCACTGTAGTGATAGAGGTAGAATATTCTAAGAGCCCGGAGCCATGGGCTTGACATTCATTTAATGTTCATAACAGGCAAGGCCTTTGTATTTAATATTTTAGGGTGATGCACTTAATAATTTGTGATAGGCCCAGAAGTGCATTATTATGTTTTTCTAGTGTTTCTAAGATAGTACAGAGACTAGTGGTCATGATTACTTAGCCAACTTAGGAACAGGTCTGCTGATGAGGAACAGTCCCAGGAAGGCTCAGATCCTTGTCTAGGCTGTGAGCAGCAGTGAGATGATATAATGCCCAGAGTGGTCACTTTGTTTGCCATAGATCTATCTCTATCCAGTTTGCTTAAGACGAACCCATGAGATTTCTTTGTTCCCATCTTATGCATATTAATCTATACAAGATAGACAGGATACACTGCACAGTGAGCACTTAGCTTTTCACTAAATCTTTCCAGGGTGTAAACTTATATAAAATACATTATATTTACAAAAAATCACAGTTGTGCTGCCATATAAGAAGATGATTATGATTATAGGTTCTGGAATTGGTTTCTGGGATTTTTAGCTGTGCAGTTTAGAAAAACTTACTTCATTTAAGTCTTTGGCTTCCTCTTGTATAGAATAGAAGAAAAATAGAATCTGCATTACAGGGTTATTTTCCATAGCAAATTTGATAATGTATATAAAGCACTGAACAAAGGTCCTAACCTACTGAACGCTTGACAATTGTTTTTAAAAGTACATCTGTATAAATGCATACCAAGGGCACTCACAATGCAGGCAGTGAAGCTCATTGGTAGAACAGACACTTTGTGTAATGAATTTACTCCATTACAATAGATATTACTGTTCACATCTCATCCAAGAGGAAAAAGCATAGATAGATTAAAATGGCTTCCCCTGCTCACGCGGTTATTGATCAAGCCAGAATCAATTCAGGAATCCAGTCCAGCTTGTCTCTACACATAGGTTCTTTCAATCTTCAAGCTCTGCCTCTAATAACACAGCTCTCTCTGCTATATATATAATTAGCATGAATAAAAAGCAAAGAAATAAAATAAAGCTTCCTAAAATCTGCTGTCACCTTCATCCCACTTCCTTTTTCCATAAATCTTTGTAACTCTTTATCCTTTCATTATCCTGGAGGACAGATATTTAAGGCTGGTTCCAACCACCTGATTTTTACTGTAGAAAACTTACTATTCCCACAATTCTAGATGGATAATATTTATAGGGAGTGCCTCACCGTATGGGACTTTGTAATTTTAAAGAAGATTCTTAAAGACTAGAGTGTATACTATTCAACAGACTGAGTCGCTATTGGCAGAATTTAAGCATTATAACAAAGGAGGCAAGAGAAAACTAAGATATAAGGAAAGTAACACTTTGTTTTAGTTGAGGAACTTTTCTAAGATGCTGAAATCTTCAGGAAATTGCCTGTCCCATATAACACTTCTCTGCTTATAGTTTGTTTTATTTTCTTTTTGTTTCTGTTTTCCTGCTATACAGTACCTAAGTTCAAACAATGTAATCATTTAGAAACAAATCAGTCACCCTATGATTGGTCTATGAAAATATAGGCTAGATTTAAAAAGTTGTTATTTTTTTAAAAAAACAAGCACGCACAATTCTGATTTGCCCCATGAAATTTTATGATATTCTATAAAAAATTTTATTGTATAAAGACAAATCAGCATTAGATAACCTTTAAAAAGGTCATTTTTATAAGCAAACATTAAATGAATATAAAATGATGCTTGATAGATATTATAATTTAGTGACAAGCAATATAGTTCACATAAAAATAGTAATTAACAATAGAGCCTTTAAAAAATATCATAGAGGGCCAAGCACGGTGACTCATGCCTGTAATACCAACACTTTGGGTGGAAGAGGCAGGTGGATCATTTAAAGCCAGGAGTTCGAGACCAGCCTGGCCACATGGAGAAACCCTGTCTGTACTAAAAATACAAAAATTAGCTAGGCATGGTGGTGCACATCTGCAATCTCAGCTACTTGGGAGGCTGAGGCATGAGAATCACCTGAGCCTGAGAGCCAGAGCTTGCAGTGAGCCGAGATTATGCCACTGCACTCCAACCTGGGCAACAGAGCGAGACTCTGTCTCAAATAAATAAATAAATAAATAAATAAATAAATAATAAAATAAAGACTTCTGTATTTTTATGATTAAAGAAATAAAATCAAAACCCTGGATTTATATGAGACTTCTTAGATTTCAGTAAAATAATAAAAGCACCAGAATCTAAAAATACATCTTTGTCTTAAGGTATTGGTAACAATAGAAATCCACCAATATCTATGAGAAGTATCTATGGTCAGTGTTACAGCTGCTTAACAATATTTCCAGGACTCTTTCCATTCTGGGCAACCCTCCCCTTGTAATCAGGGCTGGTCATGGGACTTGCTTTGTTTATTTAAATGATAGGAAAAAAGTGAATACTTCAACCTGAAGTATTTAATTGCCAGTGTTGAATCTCTAACTCTTTTCTCCCCTTTGATGCTGATTGTGGAAGACGGCTTGTATTGAGATATTGGGGATAAAAAATTGTAGGGGCCCCCTTCAACTTTTGAGGGCTGCCACTCTGGACTCACAGAGGACTTTGAGTGATGAAAACCACATTTTTATATATATATATATATGTAATATATATATAAATATATATTATATATATAAAATATTATATATATATGAGTCTCAGGAGTTGGAAACTGAGTAAAAATGTTAGCAATCTAGCAGTATGTGTTTCATGTTCTGATGCATGAAATGCCCTGTATATCAGCATCTTTTCAAGTCTTGGTTTCATCACTTGCTGGTTGAACTTGAGCAAGTTTATAAATCTATCTGTGCTTCATCTTTACATTTGAACACAAAGCTAAGGATAATTTCTACTTCCTTGAGTTGAAATAAGGATCAAATGAGATGATTCATGCAACATGCTTAAATGTAACCGCCATAGTACGTATTTGATACAGCTCTGGTTATTATTACTAATATTATGATTAGGGGCATGATAGCCATGCAATGTTCTCAGGCTAACCAAATCTGTGCAAACGAAAGATGATTTATAATGGTGTTTTCTGTAACAATGCATTTAGAATAGTTACTAAAAATGGTGACTGAGAATTCTTGTTTGCGAAGAACAGAAGCCTACTCAGACTAGCATAAATAAGAGAGCTTATTATAATTCTCACAGGCATCTAAGCTCAAGAAACACAATACAGCAGGGCCCAGGGTTTACTTAGCACAAATCCTTTCAGCACCCAACAGCTCCCCTCATTTGGCTTCTCCTTACACCTGCTTCATTCTCCTCATTCTCCTACCAAGCTTCTTTTCTTCCTCCTCTTGCACATGGTCCAACATTCCCACCACTTAAATTCCTTACCAGGAGTTTCAAATTTAAACACCCACCACTGCCATCTCCAAATTATTTATGTTTCCAAAAGATATCTGGTCAATTTTGGTTATCCAATAGATTGAGGCACACATTGGGTTTAATCAGCCACAACTTCGGTAAAGCATAGCATAAGAGTGCTGCTTCTAGACACTATGGAAAAAAAAAAGTGATAGAACTTTCTAAAACAGAAAGAAATAAAATAAGAAATGTTTTTAACCTTGAAGTTTTTTTAAGTTCTATTTTATATCTAGCCATTTTGATTAGCTATGTTCTCATAAATCTTGTTTATATGTATTGTAAGTTTCAAAAGAATGTGCTACAGCTCTTCTCTTCCCATTTTATATAGACCTGTATCATCCATATTGACTTTACTTAATGAAAAATTGCCTTCTCGGTGTCATCAGTATTGATCTTGATGAGGGCAAAAGTGACTGTTAACTTTCAAAATCATCAGAAAATATTTAGTCATTTCCATTGATTCTATGAGAAATAGATCAAATGTTCATTTCCTTTACTGCAGTAATAACACTTAAATCCACAAATGGAAAAAATCTGTATCTTCATGATTAAAGAAATACAATCAAAACCCTGGATTTATATGAGACTTCTTAGATTTCAAAAAAATGATAAAAGCACCAGAATCTAAAAATATATCTCTGTCTTAAGGTACTGACAACAATAGAAATCCACCAGTATCTATGAGAAACTATGGTCAGTGTTATAGCTGCTTAACAGTATTTCCAGGACTCCTTCCACTATGGGCATCCCTCCCCTTGTAGTCAGGGTTGGTCATGCGACATGTTTTGTTTATTTAAATGATAGAAAAAAAGTGAATACTTCAATCTGAAGTATTTAATTGCCAGTGTTGAATCTCTAACTCTTTTAATGTTGATTGTGGAAGAGGGCTTGTATTGAGATATCGGGGACGAAAGATCGTAGGGGCCCCCGTCAACTTTTGAGGGCTGCCGCTCTGGACTCACGGAGGACTTTGAGTGATGAAAAACCACTTTTATTTTGTTAAGCCACCAAGATTTGGGGGTGAGGGTGGTTTGTTACCATAACTTGATCAAACTCATCCTGAAAGGTTGGCACAGCTATAAAATATCTCTCTCCTACTAAAAATAACCTCCCTGCAAGGTGAAAAAAAAATTATTCACAGAATCTTCTCTACATCAAAATGTGGCTAACTTTGGTCCACATGCATGATTGGAAAGGAAAGAAAACCAGAATTAATGACAAAATTTAGTTAAAACTTTTACTTCCTTGCTAAAAATTAATCTTTTCTCTAAGGTAATAAGCCCAGGGTCAGCAGAATGGACAATTACTGTTATACATTTTCAGCCCATCATTTCTAACAGTTTCTAGTAGGACAAAAGGAAAATGGTTAAAAAGAAACTCAATGATATAAAATTAGTCAATATTATATTTAAATAATTTTCAAAGGATATATTGAGAAAAAAGGATTAAGAGGAAATATAAAAATGTTAAAATAAAGAGAAATGATATAGGAGAAAAACATTAGGTTATATTTGTCAGTATTCTAGTTCATCTATTTTTAATAATTTGGTTATACTAGCTCCTTCCTTCTTTCCTTCCTTCCTTCCTTCCTTCCTTCCTTCCTTCCTTCCTTCCTTCCTTCCTTCCTCCCTTCCTCCCTTCCTCCCTTCCTCCCTTCCTCCCTTCCTGCCTTTTACTTTTTTTTTTTTGGCTAAAATTGTACTCACTTATTATCTTCGTTTGTGTCAGGAATCTGGGCACAGCTTAGCTGAATCCTGTGCCTCAGGGTCTCACAAAGATTCCAAGTGTCAGCTGGTACTATGTTTCATCTGAGGCTTGAATGGGGAATGATCTACTTACAAACTCGTGTGGCTGTTGGCACATCACTTTCCCCTGGGCTGTTGAACTAAGGGCCTCAGCTCCTTGCAGGCTGCTGGCCAGAGGCTGACCTCAGTCCCTAGAGGCCTCCCTCATTTTTTTTCTAGATGTGTCCTACTTGTCCCTACAGATCCAGTTTGCAATAGCTGTATGCTCCAGGAGGCTGACTTCTATGGAGTGTGTCAACTGCGTTCCTTCGTCTTCTAACTTCTGGTTGGGGTTGACTCATGGGAGACACTGGCAGGAAAGTAAAGAAGGAGGAGATTGAGTCTGTGTTTCTATTCCACTGAATCCCTCTCTGCCTGGCCTTTGCTTGCAGGTTTTTTGTTTTTTGTTTTTTATTTTCCTTTTCAAAGATTACAGCATTTTTGCTCCAGCTCCCTTCAGCTCCAGCTATTGTCTCTGGATTATGGTCACTGCTTCCTACCTTTGCCACTTATGAATAATGGTAGTGGATCCCTCAGTTTATTGGCCCTAGAAGGTTTCACCATCACCATTTGTTTCCCTTAATCTTCTGGCATCTTTGAAAACATGTCTTTATTACAAGCTTTCTATTTACCTAATTTTACTCTGCCATCTGTTTGTCCAGGACCCTGACATAACCACCTTTAAGAAAAATATCCTGACCTTAACTTACTTTGCAATAGCATCAGCCGCATTCTTCTTCTATCATTTTTGCCCCAATGCTTTTTAGTGTGGGAAAATATATGTACCTTAAAATTTACTATCTTAATCATTCTTAAATGTATATTTTAGTAGTGTTAAATACATTCCTATTATTGTGCAATCTTCATCAACATCCATATCCACAACTTGTTCTATCTTACAAAACTGAAACTCTATATCCATTAAAAAATAACTTCCCATTTCCCCTCCCCACAGGCCCCTACAGCCATCATTTCTGCCTCCATGATTTAAGCTACTCCGAGTATTTCATATGTGGAATCATACAGTATTTTTATTTTTAAGACTGGCTTATTTCACTTAACATAGTGTCTTCCAGATTCATCCATGTTGCAGCATGTGTCAAAATTTTCTTCCCTTGTAAGGCTGAGTGTTCTCTTGTACTTACATTTTGCTTATCTGTTAGCATCACATTTTGCTTATCTATTCATTTCTTGATGACCACTTGGGTCGCTTCCATGTTTAAACCGTTGGGAATAATACTGCTATGAACATGGGTGTACTAATATTGCTTCAAGAATCTGATTTCACTTTTTTGAGGTACACACCTAGAAATTTGAATTGTTGGATCTTATGGTAATTCTATTTTTAATTTGTTGAAGAACGATCATACTCTTTTCCACAGAAGCTATACCATTTTACACGCTCACCAGCAGTGCACAAGGGTTCCAAGTGTTCCACATTCTTGCCACTAGTCCTTTTCTATTTTTATGATGGTAGTCATCCTAATGAGTATGAGGTGATATCTCATAGTAATTTTATTTTCATTTCCTTGTTGATTATTGATGTTGAATATCTTTTCATTTGCTTACTGGTCATTTGTACGTCTTCTTTGGAGGAATGTCTATTAAAGTTCTTTGCCCATTTTTGAAGCAGGTTGTTTTTGTTGAGTTTTAGCAGTATTTGTATATTATGAATATTAATCCGTTATCATAGATATGATTTGCAAATATTCTTTCATTCTGTGGGTTGCTTTTTACTCTGTTTATAGTTTCTTTTGGTGCTTAATCATTAAAAATTCTTATAAAGTCCAATATATATACTTTTTATTCTGTTTGCTGTGCTGTTAGTGTCATATGCAAAAAATCGTAGTCAAATTCAATGTGGTGTAGCTTTTGCCCTAACTTTTCTTCTAAGAATTTAATAGTTTTAGGCCTTACGTTTATATCTTGGGTCCATTTTGAGTTAATTTTTATATATGGTATTAGGTAACTGTCCAACTTTGTATTTCACATGTAGATATCCAGTAATTGCTGCACCATCCCTTGAAAAGACTTTGTTCCATTAAATGTTCTGGGTACCCTTGTCAAAAAGCATTTAACCATATATTTGAGGATTTGTTTCTGGGCTATTTATTCTGTTCCAATAGTCCATGTGTTGTTCTTTAGGCTAGTGCCACACGCTTGACTAATGTAGCTTTGTGGTAAGTTTTGAAATCAGGGAAAACAAGTCCTACATCTCTCTTCTTTCTCAGCATTGTTTTGAGTATTCAGGGTCCCTTAAGATGCCATATGAGTTTTGCAATAAGTTTTTCTATTTCTGCAAAACACAATTTTGGGATTTGGATAGGTAATACATTAGATTTGTAAATCACTTTGGATAGTATTAACATCTTAACAATATTAAATCCTCCAAGTGATAACCATGGAATACATTTTCATTTATTGATGTCTTCTTTAGTATCTTTTAACAATGCTTTGTAGTTTTAATCGGACAAGGCTTTTACCCCCTTGGTTACATTAATTCCTAAGTTTTTTTTTTTTTTTTTTTTGATGCTATTGTAAATGGAATTCTTTTCTTAATTTCTTTTTTCGGATTGGTCATTGGTAAGAATACAACTGATTTTGTGCATGTTGACTTTATGTCTTGCTACTTTGCTGAATTTGTTTCTTAGTTCAAACGTTTTTTGTGGATTTTTTAAAGATTTTTTACGTATAAATCATGTCACCTATGAAAAGAAATAATTTTACTTTTTCCTTCCCAATTTGAATGCCTTTTATTTCTTTTTATTGCCTAATTGCCCTGACTAGAACTTCCAGTACACTACATTGAATAGAAGTCGTAAAAGTGGGTATCCTTGCCTTGCTCCTGATCTTGAAAGAAATCCATTTATCTTTAAGCATTGAGTATGATGTTTGCTGTGGGTTTTTCATATATTACTTTTATTATGTTGAGATAGTTTTCTTATATTTCTAGTTGATTGAGTTTTATTTTTCTTAATCACGAAATGGGGTTATGTCAAATGCTTTTCTCTTGAATCATTTGAAATAATGTTTTTTCCTCCATTCATTCTGTTAATATAGTGTATTATATCGATTGATTTTTGTATATGAGAATATCCTTGTATTCCAGGAATATATCTCAGGCAGCTATGGTGTATCATTTTCTTAATATACTGATAAATTTGGTTTGCTATTATTTTGTTGAGGATTTTTCATCAATGTTTGTAAGGGATATTGGCCTGTAATTTTGTTTTCTTGTAATGTTTTTATTTGACATTGATATGAGGTTAATGCTGGCATCATAAAATGAGTTTGAAAGTGCTCCCTCCTCTACAATTTTTTGGGAAAAGTTTAAGAAGGATTGGTGTTAATTATTTAAATGCTTGATAGCATTGACCAGTGAAGTGATCAGGTTCAGGGCTTTTCTTTGTTTGGAGAATTTTTATTAGTGATTCAGTCTCCTTACATGCTATAGGTCTACTCAAATTTATCATTTCTTCATAATTTACTCTTCCTAAGGTTTGTGCTTTCAGGAATTTGTACATTTTCTCTAGAGTAGTCAATTTACTGACTTATAATTTATCTCCAACTGTTAAATAGCTATGTATTTCTTCCTTAAATTTTAGCCCCTTTTGCCTCATATATCTTAATGATCTGATATTAGCTGCATAAATTTTTATAATTATTATATATTCTTGCTGTACTCAGCCTTTTGTGAATGCATAATGTTCTTTTTTTGTCTTTTGCAATTGTTTTACTTAAACTCTACTTTGATATTAGTAGAGATTTCTCACTCTGTTTTGGAGACCATTTGTGTGCAATATCATTTTATTTCTTTTTGCTTTAAATCTATTTGTGTTCTGACTCTAAAAGTGTATCTCTCATAGATACACATAGTTGCATCATCTACGTTTTTGCATTTTGCCAATCTCTGTCATTTGAGCAGGGAATTTAATCCATTAGCTATTAAAGGGATTACTGATAAAAAAGAATTTGTTTATCTCATGTACTACTTATTTTCTATATGCCTTCTAGATTTTGTTCCTCATTTCCTGCACAACTATCTTTTTCTGTGTTTAGTTAATTTTTTTGACAGTGAAACATTTAATTTAAATTTTTTTCTCATTTATTTTGCTATGTATACTTTTTACCTATTTTCCTTGTCATTACCATGGACATTACACTTAACATACTAAAGTTATTACACTCTAATTTGAATTTTTACCAGTTTAACCACAATAACATACAAAACTCTGCTCCTCTAAGAACTCCATCTCCATTTCCTTTAGTTGTTGGTATCACAAAATTATATCTTTATACCTTGTGTGCTCCAAAACATGAATTAAAATTTTTAATGCATTAATTTATTGATTTATATATAAAGCAAATTGTGGAGTTATAAAACGAAGTTGCAACAATACCAGCTTTTAGGCTGACAAAGGTTTTTCTAAAAAATATATTAGTTTCTTAAATCATGCTAAAAAATATTGAGCTATACACTATTGTTACAATATTACTAGCTTCCTAATTGTCCACTTATTTACCTTTACAGAGATCTTTACTTTTTCATACATCTTGAAGTTCTTTCTAGTGTTCTTTCATTTCAACCTTCAGGGGTTTCTTTAGCATTTCTTGTAGAGCAGTGTAATTGGAACAAACTCCTAAAGATTTTGTTTATTTGGGAACACCTGAAATTCTCCCTCACTTTTAAAGAACATAGTACTTGAAATATATTGGTCAACTGCCTTTTGGCCTACAAAGTTTCAGATGAGAAATCTGATGAGAATGACATTGAGGATTTCTTGTAATGTGACAAATTACTTCTTTCTTGCTGCTTTCAAAACACTCTTTTTGTCTTTGGCTTTCAACAGATTATTGATAATGTGTCTTGGTGGTACTCTTTGAGCTTATCCTACTTATTGTTAAGCTTGTTGGCTGTTTTATTCATGTCTTTTATAAAATTTGGGAAGTTTTGGGGCAATATTTTTTTAAATAGTTTCTTCTCATCTTTTCCTCTCTCTTCTTGAGGGAGTATCATACGCATAATTGGCTCACTTAATGGTGTTCTACAAGTCCCCAGACTGTTTAGTTTTCCTCAATTTCCTTTCTTTCTCTTGCTAAGTCTCAATAATTTTCATGGTCTTGTTTATAAGTTCACTAATTCTTCTCCCTGCTCAAATCTGCAGTTTTCAGTTCTAAAATTTCTCTTTATTTTTAGGTTTTCTATTTTTTAGGTTTTCTATTTCTTTATTGATATTGCTATTTTGTTCATATGTTCTTCACTTTTTCCACGTATTTCTTTAGTTCTTTAAACATCTTTAAGACAATTGGTTTAAAGTCTTTGTCTAGTAGATCTGTCATCAGGTTTTTTCAGGGACAGTTTCTGTTGGATTATTATTTGTTTCTCTCTTTAAATGGGTCATACTTTGCTGTTTCTTGTTTTGTTTTGTAATTTTTTAAATTGAAAACTGAACATTTGAATCTAATAATCTGTTAACTGTGGAGATCAGATTTCCCCCCTTCCTAGGGTTTGCTGTTTTTTGTTTTGTGGATTTTCGTTTTTGGTTTTTTTTTTTTTTGTTCCTGTTTATTTGATCGTTGTAGGCTTTCTCTGTGCCAAGCACTAGCTTGAGATGTAAACAGGTCTTCTCAGGTCTTTTGTGAGCCTGTCCCCTCCCCAGGCATGTGCAGTAGTTTTCTAATTTCCCTGTATATACTGTCACCTTTGAGTTTCCTAATATTCAGTGTCTGGCTATTGAAAAAGGAAAAAGAGAAAAATTAAGGAGAAAAAAAATTATGTTAGCCCTTTGAATCTCCTAGAAATCACTTCAACCAGACAGGGAAGGACTGGCAAGAATAGGGGGAGGTGCAACAATGATGTCTGTTACCTTTTTGCTTCTGTGTGATCAGAAGCAGCTGTCAGTGATCAGATCACAGATTTCGGATATTATGAAGACAGTGTCGCTTTTTCTCACCCATTGCTCCTATAAGCTGTGTGGAAGCTGCTTCAGGAACACATTCATAGGTACTTGCCAAGAGGCTGAGGGGTGGAAGATGGCTAAGTACTACTGTTTTAATACCTAAAATTGTCCAAAATTAGCCACAATTTACTGTTGAAGTCCTCCCCTGAAACGTTCTCTTGAAGTAGCAAGCCTTCAATAGACTCTGGAGTTCCAAAATGGTTACATCAGACAGATTCTTTGAGTTCAATTGTTGTCTAGTGTACAGATAGATTCCTAATACCATCTACTCCACTATCTTCCCAGAATCCAGGTATTATTTTTTAAATGAATAGGTACAATTAATTACAGAAAAAGACTAGAGAGAATGAAGAAAAGCCAAATAACTCAAAAAGAAAAAAACACATTAATCTGGAGTGTCTAAGAGTTGACCACCTCAAAATAAAACTCCTACATAATGTTGACATGCTAACACACCAGAGATATGAAAAATTAGGCTATCTTTCAGGTTTGTTAATATACTTTTTATTATGATGAAGGGAAAATAGTCCTTTTATTGGCCTTTCAAAAAACTTTACTCCAAAGTGAATGAAAATTACTGTGCAACCTTTCAGGTAATAACAATATCTACATAAACTTTCCATTTCATGTAATTTGTATAATCCTTACCCACACTGAAGAATGTGTTTTATTTGATGGTGGCAAGGATCACTAGAAAATGAAAATTATCAGCATCTGAGGCTGTATTTTCAACTCCGATTATAAGATTTACTGTATGCCATCTGATTTTTAGTTTTTTTCCCCACAAAGTAATTGGTTTGGGTTTGGGATTTTTGAACTGCTGTCACCCTCTGTACAATCAGAAAAGTTGGAAAAGTTGAAATGAACGAATAACGGGATGCTCAGTCTTTCTTGTGGACTAATGTTCTCAGACAAATAATCCTCTCATCATTATTTGCTCACCTGACTCCCTAAATGAATCATTTTTATTCCAGAATAGCAATCTGACTCTGTTCTTTTTGAAGATCTGAATAAAGGTGCACTTTCCTTTAATTTTACTCTTGATTTATTTTCAAACATATTTCAAAATTTTGATAGCAGTTTAATACCTGTATTAGTCTGTTCTTGAATGGCTATAAAGAAATATCTGAGACTGGGTAATTTCTAAAAAAAGAGGTTTAATTAGCTCGTGGTTCTGCAGGCTATGCAGGAAGCATGACGCTGGCATCTGCTTAGCTTATATGGAGGCCCCAGAAAGCTTAAAATCATGGTGGAAAGTGAAGGGGGTGCAGCCATGTCACTTGGCAAAAGCAGGAGCAAGAGAGAAAATGTGGGGGAAAGTGTCACACACTTTTAAATGACCAGATCTGTTATGAACTCAGAGACAGAGTTCGCTTATCACCACGGAGATGGCCCAAACCATTAACGAGGGTCTGTCCCCATGATCCAAATACCTCCCATCAGGTCCCATCTTCAACAATGGGGATTACATTTCAACATGAGATTTGGGCAGGGACACGTATCTAAACTATATCAATATCACTGGCATCATTGTAAGCTTGAGGCACACTTTTTAATCCATCTGGGAGAGACAATTTTGGCTTAAAACCATGAAAATACAAAATATAGCAATACCTTTTTGGGGTAAAAGACATATGTCTTATTTATTGCTTTTGTTGTTGTTGTTGTTTTGAGATGGAGCCTCACTCTGTCACCAAGCTGGAGTGCTGTGGCACAATCTCGGCTCGCTGCAACCTCTGCCTCCTGGGTTCAAGCGATTCTCCTGTCTCCGCCTCCCGAGTAGCTGGGATTACAGGCATGCACCAACACCCCCCAGCTAATTTTTGTATTTTTAGTAGAGATGAAGTTTCACCATGTTGGCCAGGATGCTCTTGAACTCCTGACCTCGTGATCCACCTGCCTTGGCCTCCCAAAGTGCTGGGATTACAGGCGTGAGACACCATGCCCCGATGAAAGATACATGTTTTAATGTCTCACTTTATTGGCAAAACATTGACACCAGAGCTTTAAATAAAATATAACATAGTTTTCAGAACCCTCAGCTAAAGGCAACAATAGGAGGATTAAAACCTCCCGTTAGATCAGAGGGTAAGTATGGATGAGTGAAACTACGGATCAGCCTCAGTCTTTGAGTAAAAAGCTTAAGAGGAAGCCATGTTCCGAGGGTTAGGAGGAAATAGGGTCAGAGCCTATTTCAGCCAGGGACAGCATAAGGAAGCTCTAGTATTATTGTCAGGAGTCCTGTCAGGGAGAAATTAGCGTTGGTTGATCCCTAGGAAGATTAGGGATCAGTAAATACCAACCAGTGATATTTACTGAAGAATTCATTGTAAGGTAAGAATCCAATTCCTCTGAGATAATGTTTAATGTAGAATGCACGTCACAAGGGAACCAGAGAAGTAATCTTTCCTCTTTCCTTTTCTCTTTCCCCTCTTTTCTTCCTTCCTTCCTTTAGTTATCCATTCATACATATTTTTCAGCAAACAAATATTGAATATCTATGGTATTGGCACCTACACTGCGTTCTCAAATGTATAACACACATTTCCTACTGCTTATCTTTATCAGCGCTTCTCTGTCTGTAATTCTGGGGTACCCCTCAGTCTGCCTCCAGGCTCAGTAGCCATCTGAGGGGGTGGTATGGCAACAATTCTCACTCTTTTTATCACCTGGCTTTTGAATCCCTTTAACTGTTTGGAAAATTCCACACTTTATGTGTTGTAAAGGAGTAGAGATCACAGGAGGCAGTTTAGACACATGCAAGTGATGCAGGAATGGGTAACATAAGGGATCAGTAACTGGTATCCAGTCTTGGGGGAATCAGCAGTGAGGGGTGGTGTTTGGTCCCAGCAACATAAAAACGCTACAGCCTTCACAGGACTGTGAGGTGAGAAATATGAGACAAATTCCTGCTTCTACTAATCTTCTCTTCAGAGATTCTGAATTACCCACCATCTAGTAATAAATAGCTTTTACTTAGCCAGACCTGGTTTCTGATGCTTGCAACTAAGAGCTCAGAGTCAGTGCTAAAATTCACCTGAAGTTCAAAACTCAACTCAATATTGTCTGAGTGAAATGTAGATAATAAGCTGCTCCAGAGGATGCAACATGAACTAATAAGTGTAGCTTAACTGGTAGGGAGTGAGTAGAGATGGGGATTTCCAGAGCCGAAACCGTTTGGAAATATAATTAACAAGGCTGGCAACTTCAATAATAACACAACAGCCATTAAACTCTAACTTAGGTGATTAACGGCGGTGCTAGTGTGTGTGTACATTAGCTCATTGTTTCTAAAGTTATCTCAGGCCATTTGCTAAAATTAAAATTTCCCAGGTTTTAATCCAGACCCATTCTATCAGAATTTGAAAGAAGCTGTTGAGGTATCTGTACTTCTTCTAAGTATTCCAGGTAATCCCAATATTCAGGAAAATGTTAGAAATAGTGTATTATTTGTTTAAACATCACACAATCTGCAAATATCATGACTTGCATTTTACAGTTGAGGACACGGCTTCAGTGAAATTACTGATTCAGAAACACAAATAACTGAGCGGCAAATGCACACTGTGGAGTCAAGTTTGTCTGAATCTGATTTTTCTCTTTATGATGTCATAATAAAACTAATCAAAGACTTTTGATAGATTCTTACAAAAAAGAAAGAAAGAAAAAAAAAAATCCAGAAAGACTTGGGTTTAACCTCAGTTCTTTTTTTTTTTTTTGGAGTCTGGCTTTGTTGCCCAGGCTGGAGTGCAGTGGCTGGATCTCGGCTCACTGCAAGCTCCGCCTCCTGGGTTCACGCCATTCTCCTGCCTCAGCCTCCGAGTAGCTGGAACTACAGGCATGCACCAGCACACCCGGCTAATTTTTTATATTTTTAGTAGAGACGGGGTTTCACCGTGTTAGCCAGGATGGTCTTGATCTCCTGACCTCGTGATCCGCCCGCCTCGGCCTCCCAAAGTGCTGGGATTACAGGCGTGAGTTAACCTCAGTTCTACAATTACTACCTATATAATGTAAAGCTATTTAACTTTCAGAGCTTCAGTCTCCCCATTTGGAAATAAAGGATTATAATAGGTAATTCTCTGGTGTATGACCTAAAACAAAATTTGTAAAATACAGTGCATGTTTCTTCCTTCTCTCTTCCACTCTTTACTCAAGTTTACATTCCGTAATTTCAAGGAAGAGTATGTTAGTCATTTACTAAACCCATCTTTCTCCCTCTTGTGTGCACAGATAAACTACATTTCTCAACCTCTACTTGCTATGGCCAGGCTCCTGAGTTCTGGCAGATTCCTGGCCTGACCCAGAGCACTCACTGACTCTTTCTTTTCTCTTCCCATCCAGTGATTGAATACAGAGGACAGTGGAGCCAAAGCTGGAAAGAGTCAGGTCCCTGAATATGACCACACCGAGTAATGGTTAGGCTACAAATGAATAAGACAGTCGCTATTGTGTTACACTATTGAGATACTTATACGTATATATTACCCAGTTAACCTGATTAATACAGAGAGAAAATGCAAGTTCACATATGTTATGTAATTTTAAAATTTTGTTTGGTTAATTGTGATTAAGATTGCAATTTGATCAATCATATAATAATTAAAATTATTTGGGGTCTCCTTGTAACATGGCCAAAGGCCTACCCTGTAAATTCAGCTCTGTTCAAGATGTGGACCCATCTTAACATGAGACACAGAAAATTTATGGGTCACTTCTTATGCGTTCAGAAACAGTCTCACTGTTATTCTTGCAAAAACTTAATATTACACTTCCTGGATCTTGGAACTACTCTTCACAGCTCAGACTTCTGAACTGGATCTTTATTAGGGCCTTTTCATCATAACCTCCCCCACTACTTCTACCTATTACCTATTCTTGCTTTGTTAAAGATGTTGGGGCCAGCCTCCTGGTTACCAAGGATCTAGATGGAGTCTTCTGATGTGATATTTATTACCCACCTGTCCTTGAGTCCTCTTATTTCTTCTAGTTTGAAAACATCTGTTTCCCCAGTATCACATGTGGGCTCTGGTTTCAGCCACTTGCTGAACATTCAAATGCCTGTAGTCTCAACAGAGATACTAAGTACCCCTTTCCATAAGCATGAGCTGATGGAGTAAGTTGCTAGTCTGACAAACTGGCAAATGGGGGTACCCATCTTCTGGTCCCAAGCTTCCTGTTTACCTAGGAACCTGGTTCCCCAACTCTTATGTCTGGGATTCTGCAGCATTCCAGACTCTAGATTTTTTAGAAACAAAAGGTATACTCCTGAGCTCCAGTCTTGGACACTAGATTGCCTCAATTTATTTATTTTTATTTGTTTTCCTAATCAAAATTCCTCTCTTTTGCCACCTGATCACATTTTGAAAGCTGTTATAATTTCCTAGGTCCCAGCTGGCAAGTATGCAGGTAGAAGATTCTGACCTTGCCTTCTGGAAGCTACTCTAATTGGGAAGAAAAGTTATAAATTCATTAAACCCACTAAGCAGAGTGATATCAAGGTAATCATAAAGAGTCTGACATGATAGAACATACCTTCTGGATTGGTCTGATAAGCACTAGGACACCATTGTAAGTAAGTTCTGGAGAAGTCAAGAATCATGTGAAACAATGTCATTTGCGTACCTTGAATAAAACTAACACTGAATAATGTAGTTTATAAAATATAACTTATTTTTAGTAGATTACATGCACTGTTTATTATAATGATTCCAGATAATCTACATGTTCTGACTAGGATGTTTCTCAACTGGCTGACACCACTCCTTTCTAGCTCCTTACAAATGCTTTGCTGACTCCTAGGTAGTGGTAGAAGTGGTGATGGGGGCGGGGGGCAGGGTGTGTGACTTCTTTCCAAACATCACGGCCCTAGAACGTATAGAATTTTTTTCCCTGATTTTCACTTTACCTGTGTTTCTGAAGTCACTCTATCTGCTTAAGTAGCACAACACTGAGAATAGGTTTAAAATTCAAGCAAATGAGACCGTGTTAAAGCATTGCAAGGTACAGACTCTGACACATTAGAAGTCCCAGTTTCATATCTGAATGGAATCCAATTACACTGATGAAAGGGAGTCTCTTTCAATACCCTCTTCAAATCTTCTTTCAGTCTTCCCTCTTTCAGTGGGCTCTTCCCTACCTCTGACTCTTAGGAACGGTGCATGCTATGTGACTCACCTCTTATCACAGCCAGATCCTGGGAACCAGGAGTCAAAGGAAGCCTCAGTACTTTAGCTCAAACTGTTTTTAGCTTCTGCCACTCAAACCATTCTTACTGACATCCTCTACAATCTGCACCTAAATAATCTCAAAGCACTCCTCTCTATCCTGATGGGAGCTTCTGACTTCTAAGTCTCTAGAAGGCGTTTTAACTTACTTAAAATTTGCTCCATCTTTCTCACTCTGTCTTTTAGCAAGATCACTTACCAGCAGGGATCAAATTCTAGGACCATTCTCAGCCACATAAAATTCAAATTATCATTGGGCTTTTGTTTCTTCTGAGATAAGCCCTAGCATAACTACCACTTTGTTCAGCAATTTAATTAAAGACCAAGACCTCTATCCAGATGTAAATGATTTTCGGAAGAATTTTTTTTGGTCATAGTCTAGTTCTTATTTATTAAGTGTTGAAATCCATACATAGCACCCCCCATACCCTCAAACATTAAAGTTAAGTATCACTGCAGTTATGTAAGATTTGCAAGTAATAGATGTCATCTTTCTGCTTAATACTATGCAAATCTTAATCAGATAAGTTCGGAATTTCCCCAGAATACAGGAGATATAACAAGAATTGAGGAGAACTCTTTAACCTTAACTTTAGTGGTAAGAAAAAGTACTTAAATGTTCAGATGTGTAAAACCGCCTCAAAATAACCTTTTATGTTCCTGCTTTCTGCAGAAATATTTCCTAAAGCTTAGTAGAGCTAGGTAGAAATGGGCTCTGGATTAATTTTGACCTTCTGTGGCAATGCATTTCCAAGACCAAGAATTTATGTGTGCAGAATATTAAATGTCAAATGCAAATATGAAAATGGAGCTACACAGTTGCTGATAGTCCCTAATTGATATTGAGCAGACTATTCCCTTTAAATGTTAATGAAACTGTTGTAATTACTAAATGACCAAAACAGCTCAGAAGCCAGGGTTCACAGCTGTAAACCATTACTTGTAAATTACTGGCACAGGCCCGCATTAGCAGATGGCTCAGCCCATGGAAGAAAACTTCCTCAAGATGCTTTTCTTCCAGGCCTGGGCTCAGGAGCAAATTAGATGAGCATATTAGAGAGGGCCAGAGTGCCTGTTTGGACATGTCACTGGAGATAAGCACCTCCTTTGATCTTCTTATTTTTTTTTCATTACATTCTTTACAGAAAGTGCTGAATATCACAGAACACAAAGAAAAGAGAAAGAGAAACTGACAGAGCCTATAAATGTTGCACGAAGGTTCAGATATATACAGTTCTGCCAGCTTTTTAAGGAGCAGTGTTTCCTATATCCTGAGGCAGATGGACATGTTGGGATGGAGGTAAATACTGAAAGGGCAGAGGTGTGTGTGCGTGTGCGTGCGTGCGTGCGTGCGAGCATGCGTGCATACATGTGTGTGAGACAGAGAGAGAGTGAGAGAGAGAGAGAGAGAAAGGGAAAAGAAAGAGAGAGATGATGATAACAAGCCAGTGGCAGAAAAGCAATTAGAAGAAAAACAGGGCATTTGAACGGTCTTAGAAGCCTCAAGACAGAGAACGTCTATAAAGCTGTGTAAGCAAAACTATGCAGTAGAAGCAAGAGATGTCTTTATTAGGGAAGGCCTGTGGCTCTTCACAGCTTTGTTCTGTAAATTCCATGCCAGCTTTGCAAACTCTCTAAGGTTATTAACTTTAGTGAAGATTTTTTTAAAGAGTTGGGTGCAGCCTAACCTTTCATTAATGTAAATGAAGGATTAATTAAGACATCTGCCTAGACCAGGAGGAAGGAGGAGTTTATCTTGTGACGTACACTACAACCTATCCTAAAAATGAAACAATGGAGTTTTCCCTGCCAGGAGTCACTCTGTAGAGAACACGTTTAAAGGATAAGATGTTTACAATCAAGCCGGAGAGTACAGGGAACATCCACCTTCTGAACAGTTTGAATCCCAAAGTGATGCAGAAAGCATTTGTCAGTATTTCAAAATGTATCTTCATAGAAAAAAAATGTGATATCTGTTTCTATGTTTAGAGAAAATATGAAATAAATCTAAATAATCTCACTTGATGGTAGCAGAAGGGACAAAATGTAGAGATATAGCTTGGGGGCTAGGATATGGGTCAGACTCACTGTGAAATAATCAGATATAAAAAATTGAAACATAATTTGAGAATTTTGTCAAGATAATGCATAATGCTTGACTTTCCAGGATATTTATGTTTTATGTCTAAAAACCTATAAGACCAGAATAATCAGTGTTAAAATTGACCCATAAAATCAGGAATGAATTATTAAAGTGCTAATAGAATATCTTGAGTCTGGATCCTAGGCTTAGGAGGAACTGCAATGCAAGAAAAAGCATGATAAAAAGATTTGAATTCTTTTCTCTGGGCCTAGAACCTATTTGTGCAATATTTTGAGTTATTGATATTGGCCTTTAGTATTCCACCACTTTTCTGTCTTTCTTCATGATCCTCATTCACAGGGACCATGGAAACAATTTACTCCCAATGCCTTGTCTGCCAGTGCCTCTGACCTTCCATCCAGTCTTGCTCAACGTGATCATCTCTTTCTTTTTTCCTTCCTGACTTCCTTTCTTTTCTCAGGGGAGATGATCTTCAGATAGGTATTAGAAGAATGCAAGCAAGCGTGTAAGCAATTTAATCTAATTCATAATGAGAACTGATCAGTCAATTCTTAACTCTTCCAGACATGGAAAGTATTTTTCGAAGTGAGTTATTATTCAAATGTGGTGGTGTAGCCTGCAGAGAATTGCATTCATAAACCTGGCCCTGACACTTACTACACATGTGATCCTAAGCACGTTACTCAACTTATCTTCATGCCTCAGTTTCATCATCCATAAATTGAGGTACTAGTAGTATCTACTCACAGGATTAATTTGAAGAGTCTGAAATACTAAATATACTCTCTGACAGACATTAAGAGCTTAATAAATGTAATCCAAATGGTTTTTGAATTGGCCAATTTTAGATAGCTTTACATAGTGAAAATAAGAGTCTCAATCATGAAAAATAATATTTTCCATCAGGAAAACTAATAAAAATAACTCATTTCCTGGTTTTGATAATTCAGTTATGCAAAAAGTTACCATTGTAGAAGCTGGGTTATGGGTAAAGGAAACATTTCTGTATTATTTTTGCAACTTCTTGCATGTCTATGGCAAAATAAAAAGTAAAAAATAATAAATCAACACAGTCCTCTTTTGTCCCAAAGCCAATTTCATCAAGTTATTTTTTATATTGATAGTTATTTTTCTCTTTTGCTTTTGAACCATGAATTTTGAAAGCTATCAGATTATTTGTGGCAATTCCCACGTCCATAGCTATAATACAAAGAGTGGTTCCAAAGAAGGGGTGTGTGTGTGGGGGGGGTGCAGGCGGTGTGGGTGTGTGCACATGCATGCATGTGCATGCTGAAGAAAAAGTAATGTTGTATATTTGTATTGATGTGAAAGGGATAGCCATCTGTACTTATTTTAATGTGTCATTTCTGCAGATACTTGGGAAAAGAGAGGTTATCATGGTATGCTCTCAGAATCTGAATGACTGTAACTTACAACGTTTTGACAGCTAGCATAATGCAAGCATGAAAGTGTGCTTGGATATTTTGAGATCATGGACCTTTCTGAGTCTTTAATGAAAGCTATGGACTCTTCCAAAGGAAATGTGTTAAAACAAATTCAAGCAAATAATGAGCACAATTCATTTTTATTTGCTAGTAACCATAATAGACATGAGAATGACACAATATGACACATATGATAATAAATAAGGTAAACCTTGTCCCGTCCAAGTGAGAGATGGTATAGTAAAGAGATATTATAATCCAACATGACTGGTACTATTTCCTGGGAGAACAGTGTGCTCTCACATAAGAGGAGCATGTAACTCATGCTTGAAAGAATCAAGACTTTCCAGTGGAAATGGCTCTAAGTTAAGACTTGAAGCAAAAGTACAAGCATTAACCAGTTGGTGAAAGAGGAGTTTAATTTTAAAATAGATAATGGATCATTTGAAGATGTGGTTGTAAGAGAAAGCTCAGAAAAGCTAGAATATGGCACATGATGATGACAGGAATAATAGATGGAACTTGAAAGGAGAACAGGGGCCTCATTTAGTACCTTGTAAGCCCCACTAAAATATTGTCTATTGAAGAACTCTGGAGAGTCTTTGCAGGATTTTAAGTAGAGTCAGATTTGCATTCTCGAAAGCTCCCTTTAAGTTCTGTGGAATATGGACTAGAGGAGCAAAACTAAATGACAGAAAGCAGCAATATGCCAATTGTGGTATCACAAGAAAAAGATGACTGTGTCTTGTATTCTTGGCAAGGAACATAAAGAGAAGTGATTGAATTTGTAAGATTTTTGTAAGAGGTAGATTAGATATGATTTTTATTTCAATGTAAGAAGGATGAGAGAGGAAAGTTGGAAGTTACTCTAAGATGTCTATGCTAAGCCACTGGATGGCTGCTGGTGCCACTCACTCATATACACACCAGAGAAGACAGAAAAGTTTAAAAAGAAATAAATTTAAAAGTCTTGGGTTTGTTGAATGTTAATGTCTATAGCCTATCCAAATATCCAGTGGAACATTAAGATATGCAGCTCTGCTATTTACAATAGCAATGACATGGAATCAACCCAATGCCTATCAATAATAGATTGGATAAATAAAATGTGGAACACATACACCATGGAAAACTATGTAGCCATAAAAAGGAATGAGACCATGTCCTTCACAGGGACATGGATGGAGCTGGAAGCAATTATCCGCGGCAAATTTACACAGGAACAAAAAACCAAACACTGCATGTCTGTGGGAGCTGAACATTGAGAACACATGGACCCAGGGAGGGAAACAACACACACTGGGGCCTGTTGGTGGTAGTGGGAGTATGAGGGAAGGAAGAGCATCAGAAAAAATACCTAAGGTATGCTGGGCTTAATACCTAGCTGATGGGTTGATAGGTGCAGCAAACCACCATGTCACACATTTACCTATGTAACAAGCCTGTTGCACATGTATCCTGGAATGTAAAATAAAATAAAATAAGTACCCCAAATGCAGTGCAGGACTCTGGATTCAATTCTGGAACAGAGAAAGGACATTTGTGAGAAGAAAATGGTACAATCTAGAGTCTTTATATATAGATAATGGTATTGTATCAATGCTAATTTCTTAGTTTTGACGAATGCACCATGGTTATGTAAGATTAGCATTATGGGAAGTTGGGTAAATGATAGATGGTGACTTTCTGCACTCTTTGTAATGTTTTTGTAAATCTAAAATGATTCCAAAATAAAAGGTGTATTTAAGAAATGGGGGGAAAAGATATGCAGCTCTGGGCCTTGGAGAGACATAGCAAAATTAGTAGCGTTTGAAAATAATTAAAGCCTCAGCAGTAAATGATACAATACAGAAAGAGTGACAGAACCTTCATGAATTCATGAGAATAAATGCTAAATTGCTGTAACATAAAGACCCTGTAATACCTTGACTCAGAGGACAAAGAAGTTTCATTTTTTCTTCCTTAACAGTCCCAATGTGAAGACACTCAGCTGGTAGGATCGCTCAACTCTACTCAGGCTTTTAGGGACGGTTATATTTGGGTGATCTGCAATCCCATAGGTGTCATCGCTAGCACAGTTCAAGCTAAAGTACTGTCTTTGTATTCCTGTCATTTGTACCAATCAATTGTAACTGGAGAGAGAGAATAAAAAAGAGTATATCTACAGGTGCGTATTAGTTCACAGGTATGGTAGTAGAAGTTAAGGAAACTTCCCTCTGTGAAGGAACAAAATCAAAGTCATCTGTTTGCGATCAAGAGGGGCATGGAAGGGTTATACAAATGTGCAAAGAAGTTTGGATTGTCTCCAAGCTTCCATGGATAATGAGAAATAAAGCTTTCTGGAAAAAGTGAATGGTCCAGCCTGCTGTTCATTCTGGAGTGCCTAGCTAGGTTTATAAATCATCTCTTTATACCTGTTGTACCAAACTAGTCAATTGCAAAGTGGTAAAGACATAACATGAAAAAACATCTTTACAAAGATTTATGTCTTTCTTGCTCTAATCTATTTATACATATAGTTAAAGGCCCATTCTAAAAAATTAAAACAGATCAAAATTCTGTAGATATGACAAAGTAAATTCTGCCCCAAATAAAATGTCAGCAAAAAGCTATATTCAGTTTTTAAAAACCCCATGCATGTTATCTTTAACATCTCATTTTGATTTTTTATGGTTTATGTGGCTTCATGTACTAATAACCTCGTTTACAAGGAAATATAAGTGGAATCAATATTTTCACAAATGGTTTTGCCAGGTGTGATAGTCAGGGTTCTCTATAGAGAAAGAACCGATAGTATATATGTAGATAAAGATATATGACAGAGAATTAATTAGGGAAATTAGCCCACATGGAGGTTGAGAAGCCCCATGACAGGCCATCTGAGACTGGAAACCCTGGGATATGGGTAGTATGGCTCAGTCCAAGTCCCAGAGCCTCAGAACCAGGGAAGCAGATGGTGTAATTCTCAGTCTCAGGCTGAAAGCCTGAGAACCTGGGGCCTGTTGGTACAAGTTCCATCATCCAAAGGAGCCTGGGATTCTGATATCTAAGGGCAGGAGAAGAAGGGTTTCCCACCTTCAGGACAGAGGGAGACAGAGAGAGAGAGAGAGAGAGAAGAAAGAAAGAGAATTCTCCTTTTCTCTGCCTTTTTTTGTATCTGGGCTGATTGGATGGTGCCCACCCACATTGAGGGCAGATCTTCCCCAACTCAGTACACAGACTCAATGCCATTATCCTGTGGAGACACCCTCACAAACACACCCAGATATAATGATTTGACAGCTATCTAAGTATCCCTTAAGCAGTCACCTTAACACCTAAAAGTAGCAATCACACCATGTACATTGTCATACACCTTGTCAAGTAACAATTGAATTATCTGGAACTCCTTGACTTGAAATCCTGACATGGCAAGTCCTTTGTCCTGAAGGCATTGAGGTCAAAGTCTACCACAGTGCTGTTCTTTTCATCAGCAACAAGAAGATCCCAGAAAATAATCACAACTCCAGATTTCAATATTTAAATTGTTGGAGCGGAAGTAATGCTGGGAAAGACTCTCTTTTTTCCTGAGGTCTGTAGATTTTTTTTCCCACAGATAATTTGGCAAAGCTCTATCATTCTCAACACAGACTAAGAACATGGTTTTTTGTTTGTTTGTTTGTTTGTTTTTCCATTTATAAATTTGCAATAGTTGCCTAATTTTAGTCTTTGTTTCAAAACCCATAATTTGGATGCAATAATTCACGGTTTATTGCAGTGACGGTTTGAGGTAGGGGTGGTATATTTGTTTTGTTTTTCACAGCATTTGTAATTCAAGGCTTTGTTTTAAATTAATTACCTCATTTATATTGTCAAAAATATCCTTCCCTTAGCCAAAGTACAAATGAACTCATCCTTGTCAGGTAGTTTTGAGTGAATTTTCCTCTATATCACTTCATCTTCCAAAACATAAAAAGAAAGAGCAAGAAAGACGGAGGAAAAAGATAAAACTGTTTTTTAAAATGTAATCGAGCACTAGAAGTCTTGTTTTTGGAATGCGTAGTCAAGAAGTTCATATTCTGCTTCCATCTCTTGACAAAACATACTGAAAAGAGTGATTTAAATCCTTGGCTTTGATAAAGTTGCTTTTCCATGGTGGTGGACGAAGCTTTGTTCAAAAGTGCTGGCACCATTTCCTATGAAATTGCATGCCGGTGTAGAAGGCAGTGAGTCATTATGACATGTGGAGTGCCTTTCTTCAAGAAAGCAGCCAAACCAGATGTGTTGCCAAGCATCACAGGTGCTCCACCTGTTCATAGAACACCAAGATTTGTCTTCCAGTGGACGCTTTCCCTGGCAAAGAAACTTTTTGCCATTTCAAAGACACTGACATCCTTTCCAGGTTCCAAAATGAGCTCCCAAAGCACAAATTCTTAGATGGCAACGGTGTGTACACGATAGGAGCAAACTAGGATTTGTCTTCACTAAGGGACATCTATATTTTTGTCCATTTGCATTCAGAATTCAAATGACACAGCTGCCAATTCTTTCAAGACTTGCTTTAAAATAGTGAAAAACATATCAGGACTTCTAGAATGGATAACATTTGTTAACAAAAGCAATTTTCTTTGTTAACTCAAAGGCACAAAACAGGTTAAGTGGCTCCACAAAATTTCTCCAACATGGTGGCTTGCTTGTTTTGGAATGAAATAAATGTCGTGTTCTAATATATGATTTCTCTAAGTTCTGCTAAATATGCAATCTTAAAATTTAGGAATTTTTCTCATATAATTGGTTCAGATAATCAGCTGTGTTTGCATGACAGAAGGTACATGATACTCCTTCCATTTAATTAAACGTAACCTTGGCTTTTTTTGCCCCATGATTTTCTGAAATTGATATGAAAGTATAATTAAACGATATATTGATTCCTTCACCTCCTTTTCCTTTAGTATTTAAATTTAAATTTTTAACCTGACCCAGACCTGAATTCCAGAATCTTAATGGCAGGATTTAAAGATATATCAAAAGAAAATATTCTATACTTACAATATGACGATGTTTAGCTAATTTATTTAAAAAAATCACTGCACAAATAGTATGAGCCAGGTACTTCCCTGTACATAAGAGATAAAGAAATAAACAGGACAGATCCAAACCCATTCCATCACAAAGCTTATAGAGTAATGGGTCACCACTGTATGCTTTCTAAACATGTAATCTTTGCACATCATGCAACTTTATACTTGTTTTGAGCAAAAAAAAAAAAAAAATTAATAACATAATTAACAAAATTGATGCTAAAATAATTTATTTTTTGTAATTTTCAAAATAAAGCAAGCAGATTAAAGAAACATATGGTTTCTTCATTGATTTATTTCATTATTTTTGTAGCTTCCTAAATGCTTACCTGGACCTTGAGGACCTTACACGTCTAGTTTACACAATTCAGGCACGGAAGAAAAATATTAATTGTCGAAAACAGTTATGTTCAAAGTAGAAAAGCAAAGCATGCTGTTTATTCAAAATAATTGAAAGATACAATTTTTTGAACCTAGTCAATATATTTATTTATATTACCTTGTAAGACAGTTTTGCTTTAGGCTACTATATATTTTTCTAGTTTCTAGAGCACATGAAAAACTCCTGACAATCAAATCGTTGTGTTAATTTCTATGATACCAGTTTAAGTATTTATCATCACAAAGTTATCTGTCTTTGGGAAGGTTTATAAC
Organism: Theropithecus gelada; assembly: GCF_003255815.1. Classification (NCBI taxonomy): domain Eukaryota; kingdom Metazoa; phylum Chordata; class Mammalia; order Primates; family Cercopithecidae; genus Theropithecus; species Theropithecus gelada. The sequence continues at coordinate 90,530,333 of NC_037671.1, read as the reverse complement.
CCCCTTAAGTTGCTTCAAGTGAATCATTTTTCTTCAGAACTAACCTGAGTTTTCTTCCCTGTGTAACTTTGGCAATAAGCTGTTCTGTTTGCCACCTTCAAATTGTGGATGCCCTTTTGTTGTGCTGCAAAAATAAATAAAGAAAAAGATAAATGCAATTAAGCTTGTAGGACAATGGTCTCTAATTAGGAAGCAGGAAGATATAAAACAAAGGATTGTTAGAAAACATCTGTGGTTTTGTCTGTCCAGTGCAACAATTCACCAAATGCACACCACATTTCCACCAATTTGTTCCAGCAATTTCCTTGTCCCATTATTAACTAAATGGTTCCAAAGAAAGCTGCCATCTTCTTAGAGGTTCAGAAACCCTCTTCATGATGATTATTACCAGTAGAGTCAGCATTGACTCAGGCAGAACCAATAAGACCCTTTCTCTGGGATTTGTGAACCTGAGAAAATATGGAATAACTTTTACTTTCTCTTTGGTTTCAGATAATTAGGAAATTTAAGTGTGAAGGCTGCCAGTAACATTGTGTGCAGCTGTTATGGGAGAAGTCAGCAGAAAGACAGAAGCAGAGTAAAGAGGGGGTTACTTATCCCTGAGCCCTTGTTACAACTCTGTCCTTACCTTGGTTATGTTAGCCAATAAATTACCCTCATTTGCTAGAGGTAGTTCAAGGCACATGTATGTAACTGGCAGGAAAAGTAATCTTGATCATATAATGGTTCACTGATTTTTAGTTTGTAAAGTTGGTCAGATACGTTGTCGCTAATAAATTAATTGTATCAATAAAAAGTCTACTTTATCATTAATTTGGTACTAGTATCTTTAATAGATGATAAGTCTATTTTAGAAGATTAAATGTCATTATCTTTTAAAATGTCATTTACATTATTTATATTGGTAATAATAGTAATTAGTGGCTTAACAGAGTATGGGGAATTAGAAAAAAAGAGATGTTTAAACAAAAATCCTCAAACAACTTTGATGGGAAAGAGGAGAAAATATAATGTTTAAATCTAAAAATTGTTTTTAAGCTAAGCATAGGAGTGACATAATTTTTAACATAAATTATGTGTTTACATATAATTAAATATTAATTTTCTTAATGTGATTGTGAAGTAACGAGATCTATAAGCCCTGAACATCTAAGTTTCAGTGTTCTTTTTAAACATATCTTTTGACAAAGGAATATTGATGTTACAGATACATTTTATCACATGGAGTATTCGTTCTCATTTTGAGACTGTGTACAAGCTGAGAAAATATTTTTTTACATTATTAAGAAAATTATGAAACCCTAAATTGCAACATCTGTTTCTCCTCCATGTATAATGAGAGAAAAGGGGTTACTTTCAAGATACCACACAATTCCTTTTGGAAGAAAATTGAAAATAGAAGAATGTAATTTGGTGATATTTTTCATGAGCAGATGAGCTCCTCTGAGTGGAGCCTCTTAGTCTAGGGTGAGAAAATGTCAGTGAAACTATTCTGCATATGGAAAGAACAGCTACTTGGGAGTTGGAAGATGATGAAGTAGTCCTACCAACAGAAAGTAGAAGAATCGTCAGATGGTGTTGAGTGAGTATTTGAGGTTGATGAAACGAAATCAGAGTGATAATGAGAGAGAAACAACTTTTGTAGGACCTTGTCATACAATTCTCTTTAATGTACAGGTGAATCCTGGGCATCTTATTAAAATGTACATTCTGGTTCGGTAGGTCTTTGTTGGAGCCTGAGGTTCTGAATTGTACAAGCTCACAGGTGATGGTCCATACTTTAAATAATAATATTGTAAAGCATAAAAGGACTTTGTTGTGGAATGCAAAGCTATTAGATACTTTGAAGCAGAGGCTAGAGATGATCTGACTATGCATTTCAAACATCATGCTGTTCATTCTTAATGATAGACTAAGATTGATTAAGACGTTATTGAAAAAAATTAGATGAGAGATGATGGTGACTTACAGCAATGGAGACAGTCAGAAATGTTGTCTCTAGATATATTTTGAAACCAGAAATGACAGAATTTGCTAAGAGAACAAATTTGAGGAGTGAAATAAATGGGAGAGTCTGAGAATACTTCTGTGTCTTTTGTTCTGAAACACTCAAAAGTAGAATTGGTCTTTGTCGAAATGGCAATGACTATTGAAGATGGAGAGAAGGAACTCAGTTTTCACATGCTAGTTTGAATTCCTTATTAGAGATTTCAGTGGAGATATAAGGGAGGCAGTTTGATACAGGAGTCAGGGCAGAGATTATGACTGGAAATATAAAATAGGGAATCATTAGCATTAACATAGTAGTCAACAGGATAACACTAAATAAAGTCACTGAATGAGTGAGTAGAGAAAGAAGAGAAAAGATGTCCAAGGACTGCAAGGACTGAGTCCACAAATGCTCCAATGCTTAGAGAATGAACAAAGGAAAAAAACAGAGGAGTCAGGAATGTAGAAGACAACCGGGATACTGTAGTACATGGTAGCTAAGGAAAGATGGAATATAAAAGAAGAAAGTGATCTACAAGGTTGAATACTGATGATAAATCAAGTAACATGTATACTAAAAATGATTATTGGATTTAGCAAAGGAAAGATCATTAGTGACCTTGACGAGAGTAGTTTCCATGGAGTGCTGGGCAAAAACCTGAATGTAATAAATTTAAGAGAAAATAAAAGTAACAACATTAATGAGAATGCGGTGTTGATACTTTTTGAGGTATATGTGGCATGTGAGAATTAGTGTAGTATCGCAAAGGGAATAGAAGGGTCTGTTTTTCATTTTTGCTATGACTTTTGCATTACAGATTTATTTTTAATGTACATAAACAGAAAGAGAATAGTGTGATGTATCCACGGGCACCGATTACCCAGTTTCGCATTTCTTCAATATTTTGACAACTTTGTTAAGACACAGATTTTAACTGTGGAAAAACAATAACAATGTTTACATGCTAGTGAGAAGACTGAGAAGAGAAGAAAAATTTGATAATGTAGCAGAGATAGGGAAAATACCACAGAGTTTTCCTTAAGTAGACAAGAATAGATGGAGTCTAGAGCACTAGAGGAAGAGTCGGCCTTCCCTGGGAGCATGAACAGCAAAATAATCATTTTGCGAACACAATCCACGTTTAAGTTCTCCTCTGTGTGCTTGAATTTTCTAAATGAAAGAGTAAAAAATCCAACATCTGTGAATCAGAATGAAAGTAAAAGTGATGAAAACTTGAGAACAAGATATGATAGTGTCTTCTAGGAAAGTGAGAGAATGAATAGACAGGAAATACAGCACTACTACAGGCAACATTATAGACCCACTTATGTGAGCCTTTAAAGTGAGGCCAGTTAGCATGAGAGTGTTTTTCTTTTCTTTTTTTCCAGTCCCATTCAGCTGTGGTTGGTGCAGGTTCAGAGTTGGTGGACAATTGGGTTAACTAAGAATGAAGTTCAAAAAAGCAAGCACAATAAAACAAGAAGGTGAGTGGTGTGAGAACTAAGCAAGGGAGAGATCATCGTGAAGGACATAAAATCTAAGTTGAATAGAGAGAGATACAAGGGTCTGATAGAGGTGGGCTACTGAGAGACAGGAATTTTTGAAATACCTTTATTGTGTGAAATATTTACAGAAATTGAAACTCTCTGGCTTTGAAAAGAAGGCTACAAAATAACGTGACAATAATTTTCAAAGGTCCTTATGATTTGCACTTTAAGATAGTAGAAACACAACCTCCTGTGATTTTTTCGTATTTTATTTATTCCTTCTTAAAATGACAAGAGAAAAAAAAAAACACACATCAACTCAAATGTTTGGGGGATTTTCTTTTTAATATTGTTCAATATTGTAAATTATAAAGGATATTGCTTTGCATAATAAACTCAGCATATTCAATTGTCAGCTGGTTTTCTGAAGTCTCTCTAGTAAGCTGACATCACTCAAAAAAAAAAAAAAGTGGGGGGGGAACATAAACAGGATTTTTCTTATTCACAAATATCCTAGGAGGCCTCTCCAGCTTTCTTGTTTTTTCAAACAATCCTTCTTCACAGTCTAACGTGGTTAAAAAAATAAAGCTCTAGAGTAAGACTTCCTGAGCCTATACTATTGCTTAGCCACCAAAGCAGAGTTGTATCATGTTGACAAGATACTTAACAAATTTAATCTTCTTCCTAGATATGAAATATGGTTAAGGGCATCAAGGTCATAGGGTCATCGTCCATAGGCTAATTGTATACATTCAGTAAGAATCCAAATGAAGTCCACAGTACAGTGTCTGTCATATAGTGAGAGATCAAGGCATGTGGTTTTGTTTTTCTTTATTTTGTTAATTTGCTGTCCTTGTTGGTGTTACAGTTGCTGAACTCTCATCTGCCTAAATACCCACCCCTGGCATGTCATTAACCTTGTTCAAGTGTCCCTCCTGCCAGAAGATGATCTCTGGCCCATCAGTCAGATCTGGAAACCCTATTTCTGTGCTCCATTAGGACGACATATTCTCCCTCAGCCATTATTTTTATGTACTCATTACTCTTCTATGACGATGAAAGATTTTTGCTGGAAGAGATTATGCATGATATCTTCTTTATATTGCCACCACTAGCAGAGAGCCGGCTAATAGGTGCTTAATACATTTTGAATGAATACGTGTGAATGGAGTTTGAATTTAAGGTGAGAACATTTCATGGTATGCGCTATTTATAGTTAAGGGGCAGAAGTGCATTCATTTGACTTGGTATTAATCATTGCTGCTAAATATCATTTGACTGTCCTTTAAATCTCTGGAGGTTTGTTGTTGTTTTTGTGTTTTTGTTTTTGCTCTGCCTTGTTTTGTTGTCTAAACCTGTGGCAAAGGTTTCCTCTGAGGTGATGGCCAAGCCTGGGCTGGCCCTCTGGTCCATCTGAGCACGAAAACACTAGCCTATATCAGTTATTTCTGTATGTATTTATGTATTTATTTATTATTTATGAGGGGCTACCACAGTTCAGCTTTTTAACTTCTTGCTCTCAATCTTTCCAACTTAGATCACTCAAACATCTCAGCACCACATTTTTAAAAATCATGAACATTTGCCTTCCTGTGACAGTGTCTACCACCACAGAGAAAAAGGATTGTTTTCCAACTCTGCTCCTTTTGATTTAGGAATTCTAAGAGTTGCCTGGGAGGTTACCATTAGGAGAAACCATCAATTATAAGAGCTCTTCTTGCATCTATTATATGCATTGAAAATTTGAGGAAGACTCTTTTGAAGAAAGACCCATAGCTACAAGAATATTTGAAAAGCATTTCTTCACACTATTTTCAATGTCAAGTAATATATACCTATATATTTAAAATGTTTATTAACATTTAAACATTTAAAACATTGGTATTAAAACACCAATAATGTATTTCACCTTCCACCCGCATTGTTCCTTAGAGCTACACAATTTCCAAATAGTTGCATTAATGGTTTTCATAATTGAAAACACAATTTTGAGATGTTTAGCAATGCATTTTAAAAAACGTTTTGTCAATAATTTGAATTTAATTATATTTTTCCATGAGGAAATACATAGATGCATATACACAAACACATACGAAGCATATAAGCAAATATATTTTACATACATAGTGAATACACAAGGGAGCTGCTAACTAAAAATGCATTAGAGAGATTATAAACATGAAAGTTGAATTAAAAGTGTATTTTATTGGTATATTTAATCTTTTTGAGGCAGTCATCACACACAAAACTTACATGAGAAAAGAAACTCTAGTTGTAGATTTAAAGGTTTTGTTAAAGCTAATTTGAAATCTCAGTAATTAAGTTATGCAGAAAACTTTGCCATATTACATTTTAAAACAAGTTGAGACATAAATCAAGGCAATTTATTACTGTAGATACAATCATGGGCCCCTTCCTGCAGGTCATTCAGCCATCAAAATGGCATATTGAATTTATATGAAACTGAAGTAGTTAAAATTTTAGAATGTGGCCAATGGCTCCTATATTATTTCACTAACCTGGAGCTCATAATGCTTTTGGCCTCTCCAACCCTCTTGACATGTTTTTCTCCCTTTGTATCTTTGACATTCTCTCTCGTAGTCTTCTTTCTGCTTCTCTGCCAAGTATGTTCAGTCTATTTTTCATGCTTCTCTTTTATGTATTCATAAAATGCTGAAATTCTTGAGTTTTTTCAATATATTTGATCATGCTTGAATATTTTCTTCATTTCCATGATTGAAACAACCACTACGTATATTTACAACTCATACATTATTAAAGTATTTCAAACCTAGCTATCTACATTTGATTTCAACTTGCCTAGACCACAGATGGAAATTTGCTCACCAAATTCTTTTTCCTTTCCTACTGGGCATCTAGGCAGACAAAACTTCCCAGTCTCCTCAAAGTCAGGTATGAATACAACACTGATTTCTGACCAGTGGAATATGTTTTGATGTTATATGTGCCTCTTTCAGGTTTGATCCATAAAAACGTCTTACCTATATACTCTTGGACTCTTTAAATATCTTAACATTATCTCCACCTACACACTCTTTCTTCATCCACCAGCTACGTGGAATATATTCTAAGGATACAGAGGAGGGTCAGGGACACAGGCTAGAAAGAGTCTGGGTGCTTGACTGACTGCATTGAACATACACACCCCCATACATACTCATCATTAGATTGGGATATTAATGAAATAGAAACTTTTATTGTGTTAAGCCACTAAAGTGGTTACTATAGTTAGCCTACTCTAACACAAAGCTCAAATTCACTATGTCTGATGCTGAACTGTTTTTTGAAACTAGCTTCCCTTCCTATTTTTTCTCCTATTCGGATTTTTAAGAATAGCACAGAAGACATATTATCCTTACTAAAATCTTCTTGGCTCATTATTCTCTCCCCACCACCCACTCCACTTTCATCATCTCACTAATTTTGTAGTATTATTTACAGAGTTCTACAATCTCTCAGACCTCTGTGCCCTACTCATACAACATGATCCTGATGCCTACAATACCTTCCACTATTTATTAGCCCCACCCCAGTGAAGCTTGGGAACTACAACTCAAACTCAAGTTTGACTCAGAAGTCATCACCTACAGAAAGCTAAAACTCCTAGCTAGGTGATATATCTCTGTTCTGTAATTGCATATTGTCCTGTGCTTGCTGCTATCATAGCAATTATCATCTTATATATGTTTGTCTTTATCTTAGACTGAGTTCTTTGGATATAAGAATGTATTTTAAATTTGTAGCTTTAGCAATAAGGACAGGGCTTGATGCCTATATACATTCAGTAAGTGTATGCTGAATAAATGGTTAATATCATGATAATTGCAGCAGAGATGTGTCAATTTGGTTCAACAAACATGTGTTGCCATATACATAGTACGAGGTGCTTTGGATACTAAAATAGATAACATGAACCTTGACCTTACAGTTTACATGTAATAGTCTAATACAGAAAAAATATTGTATTTCTGTAAGAGTAAATTTTAATTAAAGTTTTGTTTACAGGTTAGAAGTTGTACCTGTGGATTTACATACCTTTGATAGCACTGGCTCTGGTGCTTAATAAGAACAATAAATTTCTCTAATGTTAAGTCAATGTGGCACTAGTCTTACTGAATCTCGCTTCAATATGTTTCTTAAGCCCAACGTGTTTTCACTATTCCCCCTGCTACTGCCTTTATTCATACTCTACTCATTTCTCATTTACATTGTTTCCCGATATTTCTAGCCTAGACTTCCCTTTAGGATTTCCTCAATGACTTGCTACCTGAATACCTGCATCTGAGTTCTCCTCTTGTACAAAACTCAACATGGCTTTGAACTCAACAGTTTTTCTCCCTCATTTCCCTACATCTGCCTTTCTCTTCTCCTTGCATTCCCAGTTTTAGTAAACATCATCAATTACTGCTGATCCTACCAGCCAGAAACATGGAAACTTTGTCAATCTGTCCTTTAAGTAGCTCTCAAATATGTTTCCTGTTCTTTATTCTTTCACCACTTGAGTTTAATTGTTGCCTGAACTGATGCAATAGTTCAATAATATTTACTCACATAATTCACTTCTCTATACCAATACACTACCTATAGTTTCCAAGAGTGATGTTTGTAATATTCAAATCTCACTGTACTCCACTATGAATCCTTTCCCCCCAGAGTAAAGCCCCAGATCCTCAGCTCTGCATCTTCCAGATGTTCAGTTCTCCTCATGCCATCCTCTCACTCTCCCGTATACTCTGACTGTATCAATGGTTTGATTCTGACTATATGAATGCTGACTGAATATGCAAGCACATTCTTATGTTTGTACAGCCTCTTCTGATTATAATATCTTCTTTCTTTTAACTCTAACTCACCCTTCCAGAATCTTAAGGTATCATCAGTCCAAGATGGAACAGAATGGGACATCAAATAATGTTTTCTTTCTCTTGAAGTCTTTTAGTAGTTGCTGAAAGATCATGCTACCTACAGTATGTCCTTGATTTCAACAATTGGCAGAACTTACTAAGCTCTCAGTATACAGTAGTAGTAACAATCATTATTAATAATTTATTAGTATTTACTAAGAAATTTTTGTCTATATCCAGAATTCAGTTTTTAAACATCCAGTTGAGATTAACTGCAATCAGTAAACAGGGCAGTTGGTATTTGAGGGCAATATAAAGTGATTTTTAACATGATGATTAAAACACATATCCTCCATCTCCATCAGCTTGGATGGATACAGGTAAAAGAAATTTTCCCCAGCATAGCCTGTAAACATTGATCCTACTCAAAATTCTAGAAATAAATTTGTTCTGGGTCACAGAAGAGATAAGAAGCTGAAAAGGAGAAAATACAGTAGCAAGTAAACACTAACAGAATGAGGTCATCAGGGTCCTTCAATATCCCAAGAGCTCATGTAAAATCAGTTCATCTCAACAGAGATGTAGGGACCCCCAGCAAGATAAATATATGAAATATTCAGAGACAGATCTTTGTAAATTTGGCAGGTAGATAGGTTGTATAGGTTGTATATTCTTTAAAAATGATGTCATTGCTTAGCCTGTCTCAGTGTCTTGGTGACAGGAGGGAAGACAGTTTACTTGCCTATGTAAAGAAAAGAATGGAGCAGAGTGTATATTGAATATATCACGTTACTTTATAATCAAAGCATTTTTGTGTTGCTTATACTTTTATTCTTAATATCTATGTATCAAGGTGTTCATTGTATATGCCAGTGCATTTATTTAATTTTCTCAACATTTTGTAACATTAATACCCAATGATGCAATGAGTATAGTCCTGAGAAAGCAGTGTATCAACCAAACCACATTTTTACTTTCACTTCTGCCATAACATTACTGATGCTTAATCTTGATTTCTAAGAGATTTTAATTGGAAGTGATTCCCACATGTCACTTCTGGTTCTCAGTGGACTTGCTTCTAACTATGACTTTTATTATCATCTAAAAGCTAATTGTTTGCAGCAATCATTTTTTATTATAAGTAATCATCAGCAGCATCATTAGTGGCTCAATTCATGCCAAATAAATAAAATACCATTCTTTGTAAAGGAGAATCCATATTTCTTCAATACTGTACAAGTGCCTGTGGAGGCATCTTTAGATTACTTTTTTTTTTTTTTTTGAGACGGAGTCTCGCTCTGTCACCCAGGCTGGAGTGCAGTGGCGCGATCTCGGCTCACTGCAAGCTCCGCCTCCCGGGTTCACGCCATTCTCCCGCCTCAGCCTCCAAGTAGCTGGGACTACAGGCGCCCGCCACCACGCCCGGCTAGTTTTTTTGTATTTTTAGTAGAGACGGGGTTTCACCATCTTAGCCAGGATGGTCTCGATCTCCTGACCTCGTGATCCACCCGCCTCGGCCTCCCAAAGTGCTGGGATTACAGGCTTGAGCCACCGCACCCGGCCTAGATTACTTTTTTATGTTTAAAATTTAATGTAAGTATTATTATTTTATCTATAGAATTTAATGTAATATTATTATTATTTGAACATGACTTTAAGTTTAATTCTTGCATTCAGGTTGTTGTGCCCGAAGTCCCTTCTATATAGAAAGTTTATATCAGAGCGATTTTAATTATAATGATATCAAAAGTTGGTTTTGAGGTACCATCTTGTTTGCATGTTCAGTAGTCCTAAGCAATGTTTGCCGTTTCATTCAGAATTTCCATCTACTCAGAAGCTGTATGGTCGCCTCCTGACTGTACAGTAGCCTTCAGGAGCAGGCTGAAAGCTTTCTTGTCTACTTCCATGTCTCTCTAGTCTATGACTGGGTCCCTTGGAAAAGATCGTGTCCAAATGTCAGATAAGTGAAGAGTTCCTTCTTCTGCCATCTCTGTTGGCACAATGGGTAACTTTGGAGAAAACTCTAGCAAGGAAGCCACAGTGTTCCAAGATCCAAAAATGTTTTGTTTTCTGGCTCAGCAGAGGGCAAGGCCCCATTTTTAGTCCAATGCTGGAAGCACCTTCTACACCCATGTGACTCTGGCCTCTGCAAAGGGGGCTCCACCTCAGTGCCTCCCTTGTTTTTTTCAAGGAGGGTGTAGAAAACTACAGAGGAGATGTCTATTCGTTTTCTGCCTTCAAACACTGGTAGTCTGTCATATGTGACCCACTTATTCCTGAGCTGTTTCTCAGAGATTTTCCAACTGAGAAGATTTGTTTCCAACTGAGAAGGAAGCTGACTTATGTGGGGAAGTCTCAACAACGTAGTTTATTTTCTTTCCTTTTCCCTCTCACAGCAGTAGGGATGGCATTTTGTCTCATTTTCTTCCAGCCAATGAGTCAACAAATATTTCTTGAACAACTACGGTATGCATTGAGCAAATATAGGCTCTGGGAATAAAGTGAGAACAAAAGAGACCAAGTTTCTGCCCTCATAAATCTTCCAGTTTCAAAGCAAGTGAAAAAGCAAATTGGCATAATCATTTCTCCTGACCACTGAACAGTGACCTCAGGCCTCTTAGATCAGTTCTGATCTGGGAGATTAGAGGAGAGGTAGGACATAGATGTTTTTCACGTGACGATGGTGTTCTGTAGATACGGTTCTTGTATCAGAACACCTATCTAGACACTCTTAAAATAATTCCAGGCCATTTCTATTTTCTGTAGCTGTATGCAAATCATATTGAAATATCAGGTCTTCTCCACTCCATTTCTCTCCTGACAGGGAGAAGCTTTTATAAAATAGATGAAAATATACACAGTGACACAGAAATACAAAGCTAAATATCTATCATAGAGAAATGCAAATTAACATAACCACCATATTATTTTCCTAGCAGGAGATCCTAGCTAATATGAAATTTTATGAGGCATCACAGCACCCATAAAGTATGGGAATAAATAAGTGAATTCCTGAACAATGTGATGTAAATTTGATGTTACCTGTAAATATGAAAACTAAGCCTGGAATATATATCCATTAGGATCTTAGATTTGTTTAACTGGTTATCACTAATGCCCTATTGAAATACAATTGAAAATTAATATATCTAGTAGTAAAAAAAATTACCATTAAAGAAAGTTCATGCATGACATTTTTATAGACTTGTGGACTCTCTTGAATTCAGAATGTGGGACAGATGGTCATATGGTGAATTGTTCTCACTCACTAATGCTTTCTGCTGCTTCACTGATTTTTGATCTTCGTATTGCTTCAGTCTCATTCAGAATGTATGGTAAATGAAAATTTCCAATTGTCTTCACAAAAGGTAAAATATCTTATTATGTCTATGATAAAAAATTACATAAATTTTATAGGCCTAAATCAAATAAAAGCCTTACTAAATTCATAGATCCTTCAATGGGAAATTTTGAGTTTATCTTTAAGAGTGAAAATGATTTTTCTGAGCTTACAATATGTTCAAATCCCTGTTTTTGTACTAAATATCATTTTTATGTATTCATTTATTTATTAAGTTCATACTCAATAAAGTCATTCATTTAATTATTTAGTTATTTATTTCATCGTAGCTCCAGATGTATTAGTTTGGGCTGCTATAACAAAATACAACAGACTGGGGGGCTTAAACAACAGATATTTATTTTCTTACAGTTCTGGGGGCTACAAGTCCCAGATTGAAATGCAGATTCAGTTTCTGGAAAAGACTATTTCTGGCTTACAGATGGCCATCTTTTTGCTGTGTTCTCACATTACAGGGAGAGACAGCTCTGATGTCTCATGCTCTTCTTATAAAGAAACCAATTATACCAGATTAGAGCCCTACTCAAATAATCTCACTTAACCTTTATTGTCTCCTTATAAACCCTAATTCCAAGACAGCCACATTGGGGGCCAGGGTTTTAACAAAAAAATGGTGGGGTGTGGGGTGGCGGCAAACAATTCAGTCCATAACACTAGGTTACTCATTTTGTATCATTATAAAATAAAGTGAATGTTACTTTTGACATTTCATAAGACATAACAGTTTATATTCCTTTCATTGCAAAAGACAATTAAAATGTATATATTATACCTGCTGAATGACAAAAGCCTTATTGGTCCTGAATTGGCAAAATTTTGAACCTCAGTGGCAAACATAGGTTGTAAATATCACTCATAAACATTTCAAAGCCAAAGCAGTCAATAGTGTGCTATGAAACCAAATGATATAATTTTTCATGTAACCTTTGGAAATTAAACTACTCTTTATTATCATTATTAAGTTTAGGTGCTGTTCAAACTGGGTTTTTTATACCTGGCACCAACAAATCAACTATGGTGAGCATCCTAATCCACAAATTCAAAATTCAAAATTCTCCAAATTCTGAAACTTTTTGAGCGCCAACATGATGCTCACAGGAAGTGTTCACTGAAACAGTTCAGATTTCGAATTTTCAGATTAGATATGCTCAACAGGTAAGTATAACTCTAATGTTCCCAAATCTGAAAAAGTCCAAAATTTGAAGCACTTTCATTCCCAAAAATTTTGAGTCAGGGATAGGAATACTCAACCTGTATTTCATGACAGGCATAAGTTTTCTTATGGAAATGCCAGCATTTAAGACAATACTTATGAGAGTGGCATTGGTTAAATACCAGTCATCTATTGCTCTTGGGCACAACTGATTGGAAGAGGGCTGTGCCCATGAAGGGGCTACCAGCAAATTCTCATACCAACACATGATGATAAACCAGACTAATTATTTCTTTTAGAAATTAGAGCTGTAGTTTATGAACAAGCTTACCAAGTTTAGAGGCATCAAAAAATAAAGGAACAAGGACAAGCAGTGAATGCATGAGTAGGTGGCAGGTGGGAGAAGGGATAGCATAACTCTGTCAATGCAGAGCCCAGAAACAGGATTTCAGCAATATCCCTTATAGGCGAGTGCAATAGATAATTTAAAGTTGTCCAATGACAGGTCTGGCTTTTGCCCTCAGTTCCTACACGGTAATCTCTAATCCTTTGGATGGATACGCTGCCTCATAAAAATATCTTGGTTTACCTGGGGGGCTTCGGCCATCGTAGGCAATCTTACAACGTGATCTGTGGTATCGGCTAGACTTCCAGAGTGGTTAGAGACTGAGATCAGCCACATGTCCAACCAACCATGTCTACATGATAAGACCTCAATAAAAAGTCTGGCTCAGGTG